>NC_044977.1:28167790-28508012 GCF_008728515.1 Papio anubis
TATGCATTTATGGTTAATTGTTCTTCAATAAAGTTGCCAAAAACACACAGTATGGAAAGGACAGTCTTTTCAATAAATGGTGTTAGTAAATTAGATATCCACATGCAGAAGAATAAGTGGATCCTCATTTCACACCATATACAAATATGAACTCAAAAGGAACTAAAGACTTAAATTTAAGATCTGAAACTGTAAAATTACCAGAAGAACACTTGGAGAAAAAGTTTATTGACATTGGTCAATAAATTGCCAACGATTTTTTTTAATGTGACCCCAAAATCAAAGGCAACACAAGCAAAAATAGACAATGGGATTACATCAAACTAAAAAGCTTTTGCACAGCAAAAGAAACTATCAAAAAGAAGACAACCTATGGAATGGGGGAAAATATCTGCAAACTATACATGCAATAAAGGGGTAATATTCAAAATATATGAGGAATTCAACTGTATAGCATGAAAGCAACCCCATTAAAAATTAGCAATGACCTGATAGACATTTCTCAAAAGACTACAAATGGCCAACAGTATATGCAAAAATATTCAACATTACTAATTATCAGGGAAATACAAATCAAAACCACAATGAGATATCACCTCACACCTGTTAGAATGGCTATTAATAAAGACAAAAGATAAGGGTTGGCAAGTATGTGGGGAAAGGGAACCCTTGTACACTGTTGATGGGAATGTAAATTGGTACAGCCATTAAGAAAAACAGTACGAAGGCTCCTCAAAAAATTAAAAATGGAACTACCATAGGATCTATCAATCCTAAAATACTAATGAAATTTGAATTTTGAAGACATATCTGCACTATCATGTTCATTGTACTATTATTCGCAATAGCCAAGATATGGAATCAACCTAAGTGTTCATTGACAAATAAATAAAGTGTGGCATAAATATATAATGAAATATTATTCAACCTTAAAAAGGAAAACATTGTCATTTTTCACAACATGGGTTAATCTAGAGGACATTATGCTAAGTATAATAAGCCAGGCACACAAAGACAAATATGGTATGATCTCACTTATATGTGGGATATTAAAAAAGTCAAACTCACGGAAGTAGAGGGTGGAATGGTGGTTACCAGCAGCCAGGCCATAGGGAAAATGAGGAGATGTTGCTCAAAGGACACAACGTTTCAGTTACGCAGGATGAGTAAGTTCTGAAGATCTAATATACAGTATGGTAACCATAGTTACTAATTCTGTGTTGTATACTGGAAATTTGCTAAGAGAGTAGACCTTAAATGCTCTCACCACACACAAAAGATAACTTCATAAGGTGAGGATTAATCAGTCTGATTGTGGTAATCATTTCATAATACCTACATATATCAAAACATCAGATTATACACCATATATCCAATTTTTGTCAATGGTAACTGAATAAAGTTGGAAAAAGGAAAAAGAATAAACACAAAGTAGAAGAAAAAAAAGAATAAAGGTAAGATCAGAAATTAATGATCTAGAAAAAAGTTTAAGTGGTTTATTAAATAGACTAAATAAAGATGTGGCATGAATGGTCAAGAAAAAGGAAAGAAGGCACAAGAAAACAATACTAGGAATGATAATACTCTAGAAACATAAATAATTTAGGATTATGCTCTAGGAATATAATATAGATACAGTAGAGATTTAAAAATAATAAGGCCAGGTACAGTGGCTCATGCCTGTAATCCCAACACTTTGGGTGGCCAAGGCAGGCAGTTAACTTGAAGCCAAGAGTTTGAGACCAGCCTGGTCAAAATGGTGAAACCTTATCTCTACTAAAAATACAACATTTAGCCAGGTATGAAGACACACGCCTTTAATCCCAGCTACTCAAGAGGCTGAGGCACAAGAATCACTTGAACCAGGGAGGCAGAGGTTGCAGTGACCTGATATCATGCCACTGCCCTCCAGCCTGGGTGATAGAGAGAGAGTCTGTCTCAAAAAATAAAATAAGTAAAATAAAAAATAAAATAAAATAAAATAAAATAAATCGATCAAATTGAAAAATTCAAAAGAAATGTAAAATTTCTTTTTTAATAAAAGAAAGCTTCCCTGCACTAATTCAAGAAGAAAATATCTCATTAGACATGTAACCAATAAATAAATTGAATCAAAATTATAAGACCTATCACAAAAGAACCACCAGATCCAGATTATTTTATTGGCAATGCCTACCAAAGAGTCAAAGACCAGTTATAAACTGGTTCATGTTTTGAAGAGAGAAAACATTCTTCAACTGTTTATGAGGTTAGGATAACCTTGATTCAAATTCAGATAACACAGCAGATGAAAATTATAGGCCAATCTTATTCATGAATATTGATGAAAAATCTCATGATGATATTACAATCAAACCCATCAATGTATGAAAATATTTCTTAACCAAAGTAAGTTTAACTTTTTAAAAAATCTGTTAATATATTTCCACACATTTATAGATTAATTCAGAAAAACCATGTGATTGTTTCAATAGATGCAGATAAATGATTAAATAATTTCCTGATAAAAATGCTTAACAAAATAAAATAGAAGGAATGTCCTTCGTACAATAAGTCATTTCTACAAAAACAAAACAAAACAAAACAAAAAAAACTACACTGAACATCATTCTTTAAAGGGAAATGATATCTTTCCCCAAAGTCAGAAATATGAAGACATTTGGCAAAAGTTTCTAAAGGCTGATATACCACAAGTGAGTGAGAACATGGGACAACGGGACTCTCATACACTGCTGGTGGAGAATATGGCATATTAGAAAGCAATTTGGCAACATCTTGCAAAGTTGAAGTTGTGTGTGACCTAAAACCTATTATTAATTCATGCCCTAGAGAAGCGACACTCAAAGTGTGTGCCTCAGACCAGCTGCTATCCACAAACTGTTATCAGAAAATGGAGTATTTTGAGTAATGATGCCCTCAAGAAACTCTTATATATATGAATGGGGAGACATTTACAAAAATGTCACTGCAGAAGTTACTGGCAAAAAAAAAAAAAAAAGGAAATAACAAATTTATATTAGCTGGAAAATGGATAAATAAATTATGATATATTCATATAATGGAATACTATACAGCAGTTAAAATCAATAAGCTAGCCCTAGATTCATTAACATCGATATATTTCAAAGAATAATACTGAATATAAAAGACAAACTTTAGGACAATATATACAAAATATTATTTACATGAAGACTAAGCACATGTAAAATCATGTCACATTTTAAGGATATCTGCCTATCGAGTAAGCAAAGGTATGAAAACATACTTTTATATGACATATATAAAACATGGAATGAGAGACACAAACTCAGGGTCTGAAAAGGAAAAGGTAAGACTTGGATTACAGCAGAACTATATGGGGGCTTCAACTATGTATGTTAATTTTTTTAAATGTTGTTAGCAATTACAGAAAAAAAATGTTAAGAGTTGGCTGGGTGCCATGGCCCATGCCTGTAATCTCAGCACGTTGGGAGGCTGAGGCAAGAGGATTGTTGAACCCAGGAGTTCGAGACCAGCCTGGGCAACATAGGGAGACCCTGTTTCTACAAAAATAAAAAATTAATAATGTTAAGAATTGAAATGCCTTCATGATGACTCCATGAGTATGTATTATAGTATTTTTTGTATTTTTTATTTGCTTGAGATCTTTCAAAGTAATTTTTAAGTCACAATTTAGAGAGAATGGATCATAGAGGTTTCACTTCAGACATTAAGAAAGTAAACTATAGAGAAATTAAGAATCTTACCCAAGTTTACACAACTGGTCCTAAAAGCCATGTTTCCTGACCCCCAAACTCCCATACCACACTGACCACTATATGAGAGTCACAGAAGACCCTTAAGAGTCATCTCTCTATTATCTTTGACATCACCATGTAATAACCATTTTCTCTTGGGAAAAAACAGAATTAACAAATTGTCAATTAAACAAGTTACACCAAGATCTGTAGACCTCTCTTCAGAAGACAATATATGCTAAGGGAAAAATAAATACAACTTCAGCATCCCTTGCTCACAGTCCCTTTGTTTGGAGATTTTGCTAGCTTGCTTTCCATGATTCTATTAAACAACAGACAAAACCAATGCCTAAGAATGTACAAGCATGGTGATAAATGTCCCTAGTGAACCTGTCTGAAATAAAGTAAGAAAGTTATGATTACATGTCAACAACAGCCACAGTTTCTGACCCACGGGACGTAACAAAGGGGTCAGAACACCTCGGTCTTTGAAGCATACTTCCCCACAGAGTTGGCTGTGGGATATATGCAAACCTTTCCAGGTCTGCTTCTGATATAAATTGTGAGTCGCACCGCTCTCGGAGATCCAGACTTCTCAGAATATAAAAATCTCTCTCAAAGGGAAGCCTGAAAGCATGGCAAGAAATATCTGAATTATGCCTATACTTGGTTGAATAGAGCAATAAAAGCCCTTTGCACTCTGTCTTTTTGTTATATTATGATTTAAAAATATTTAAGGCCCAGCCTAACCAGAGAAGGCAGCTCTTGACCTACTATAAGACAATGAGATTAGTTGCACTGGTTAAGGCACACTATTACCCTAGCAGTGGGGGTGCAGGGTGGGCATACAATACCTTTCTTCCAGAATCTTCTGGAATTTGATTCGCATCAGTTTGCCCTGTGCTCTGGCTTGGAACAATGTGAAGACTTTAGATAGTCTCTCATCTCTCATTGCTTCCAGTTGACCCAGAAACCCAGCTTTAAAAAACACCTAAAAGAAAAGTCAGATGTTAGCTCTACTCATAATGGGTATTCAGCAAATGTTTATTGAATGATCCTGTGATCAACTGTTGTGTTCCTAGGGATAAATGTATCAATTCCATTTCTTGTAAGTTTTATTTAATGTGTAAAATCTACACCCTAGAAAGTTTGATTTTATAAATCTAAAATGTGAAAAAAAAAATGTTATTAAATCATGTGGTTCTATTGTTTGCTTAAGAATGTAAACTATTCTTCCCCTTATCTATTAATAATGTCTCAATTGTTCAGGGAGCCTGGTTTAAGTTTTAAGGTGGGTTCAGGCCTGCAGTGCTCCAAAGGACCAGGTAGCGTTCTGCAAACATTTTCTGTATGAATCAGAGAGTAAATATTTTTAGGCTTTATGGACTACATACAATCTCTTTAGGATATTCTTGTCTTTTAAACAATTCATGAACCATCTAAAACCATTTTTAGCTAGTGGACAATATATTAAAAATAGGACCAGGCTCTTGGGCCGTAGTTTGTTGACGTCTGTTCTAGAGTAAGGCACTTTTGTCTAAGGCATCAAATAATCCACAAAAATATTTTTTCAAGAATAATTACTAACAAACAAGGTGAAATGAGTGTGGTGCCTAAGGCACACATTTTATGGAGGCACTAAGTGTGAGAGTGCCCTGAGAGTGTGTGCCTCTCAACCTCACTTGCTCAACCCTGAGAATGAAAGCCTCTTTGAAATTTGTGCCTTAGGAGCTTCACTTGCCTCATGTCAGTCTTGGCCCAGAGGAGTAGTATACAGCAAAAATAACTAAACACACAAGGAAGGAAGGCATCATCAGTGAAAATCAGCAGAAACAATAAACAGCAGAAACTGATTCCCAAGTACTCAAAATGTGGGAGCCAGCGTTTTATAACCATATACTACAGAATTCTAATTCTATGAGGCCTTTATCCTGAATTTTCCAACTCTCCTTCAAACAATTTGTTCCTTATATGGATGTCATTATGAACAAACTGACGTTGACTGCCAGATAAGACCAAATCTATTGATTAGTTAGAAGTTTCCCAAAATACGTGAATCCCAAGCTCATCTAAGATGAAGTAGAATTTAGGGAATCACATTTAAGGCAATTGGTTTTGGATTAATTTTTTTAATAGTGGGTTACCTTTGAAGTTTTAAATTACTCAGAGAAATTAGTCCCTAAAAGAATACTGTCCCTAAAAGAATATTGCGGATGAATCAGTTCACACATAGATAAGCCATTAGCTCTAGGAAATCAATTCACCTTTTTCCAGCTCTGATATATACACATTTTCTCACAACACCAGGTTGATTCAGTATTTTATATCTTGGCACAAATTTGCTTAGATGACTAATTATAAAAATGTAAATGTAGTCAAAACTGAGGTTTAAAAAACATTGAATATTTTTCTCAAACAGCACTGAAGTTTTCACCTTCAACTAAGATCTATTTGTGTTATTTATGGTCATGACAGCTGAAGAATGCCTTATAATTGAGCATTCACAGGTATTTTAAGATACACACTCTTCCCCCCATTCGTCTCCAAATGCATTCTTTGCAGTTTTCTGGTTACCTTAGTGATTCCAAATTGGTACTGGGTATGGTCTATCTTCAAGGAGCCAAGTAATTCTTCAGCTGCTTTTCTGCTGCTCACAAACTTGCTTTTTGGAAAGGTCCTTGGATTCAGAATGCAGTACCTAATTTAAAATGAAGAAAAAATCCTGGGGTTGGGAAATCATATTATTCAAATAAAGACTAATCTAGACAAATGAGGTGAAAGGAGATATAGATTTTTATCTCTGTTATTAATACGTTCAATTTTCACAAAATTCTTAGTAACAATAATGAGGGTACAAGCAATAATCCCTTGCATTGGTATAATAGTTTGTACTTTTCATATTGCTTTAGAAGCAACCTCATTTGATTGATTGCTCAATTAGGCAGGGTTGGGATTGGAAGAGGAAAGAGAGGGAGGGAGGAAAGCGTAAGTATCTCTACTGTATGGATAAGGAAACTGAAAAGCAGAGACATTAAATGTCTTTTCCAGGATTCCTTCACCCTGTTGGTGAGTTGGTGGAAAACAAGAAATATGCCTCTTAATTCTAAAGCAAGAAATATGCCCCTTTTTACTCTACCAGACTTTGCTCAAATTGACTTGATGACCCATAATTTAAACTTCTAGAATCCAGGAAATAGAAAAGATGCCACTCCTGCCTCCTGCCATATACCCTGCTGGCTTCCTTCCTTTCAGGGGCTTGCTAGTAAAGCCACAGCGTGCTTGGATGGCAGCTACGATTAAGTATACACAACATTTCAGAGACTCAATTCAGCCTCCATATGTTTCTTCTGTATTTATTTCTTCTATATGTGGGTCTATTATCTGTTAATAGAGATTTAAGGATATTACAGTTACATGGATGTTGGATTTAAGGGGAAATAATAATGGAACTCTGTCATCATATATCTTCCCACCACCAAAACACATCGATCTGTAGTCTGGAGGACATCAACCAAACAAACAACGCATGCCTAAACACTCGGAAAGGGAGGAAAACAGAATGAACTGCCTCAGGCTTCTTGGATCCTGGAAGGTATGTTTACCTTTGTTTAAAATCAGCATACTGCAGTCGGTTTGGAAAACCTTCACGGCATATCCTAATCCCTTCCAAGACACCATTACAGCGCAACTGCTGTAGAACCAAGTAAGGGTCCAATATACCTGGAAAAAAAAAGAGTCACGGTGGATCTGTGCCTGAAAAAAAATTATTGGCCCAGATTTTGTACCAATTGCTGCATCTTGGGTTAAAAGAAAGTCTGAATTGGATAGTTTCCACATGATAGGTCATAGGAGTTCACTCACTTATGGCCTGATAGTACTCACAGTAATCATCCTATTATGTAGGCATCTCCAAATATGATTTCCCTGAAATTCCTTTAAAATGGAACATGCCCCTTAATTCACAGTTAGATGAGATGTTTCTAAGCAAATATTCTTGGAAGGCAAAAAGATTACATTTTTTGCTAGAATGTAAATGGCTGGTCTCACGTTCATTTGCCAACCAAAAACCAGCCAGAAAGGGTGATAAGAACACAAAAGAGAACTGCCTTCTCTGCGCAGGATGGGGAAAGGATAAGAAGAAGGAGGAATAAAAGGAAAGGGGAAGACGGACACAAGCACAACATTCTGTTTACAGTTGTGCTTAGGAAGGACTTGTCCACATGCCAGACTTCATTCTCCCCTTATTTTCATGAGAGTGCCTACGTCCTATTCTGAAGTATAAGCATCCTTCTGCCACCTTCTCGTTCATCAAAAGAAGCTCTACTGTAGCTGTCAGCTGCAATCTCCAATAGAAGCCTTTGAAAAACCATCCAAGAAGCCACTGTCCCTGCCCTCAGAGAGTCTTCTGAAACAAGCCAAGGACCACATCTCCTATCACAAATTTCTACTACGGTATTACATGAAAAATGAAAACAAAAAAAGGACTCCATGCCCAAGGTCACAGAAATAAACTTAAATCATATACCCATATTTCTACACTCCAATCCCTTTCACAGACAGAAACAGATAATCTATAAGAAGGCAAAAGTAGGCCGGCACAGCGGCTCATGCCTGTAATCACAGCACTTTCGGAGGCTGAGGCGGGCAGGTCACTTAGGGCCAGGAGTTCAAGACTAGCCTGACCAACTTGGCGAAACCCCGTCTCTACTAAAAATGAAAAAATTAGCCAGGCATGGTAGTACATGCCTGTAGTCCCAGCTACACAGGAAGCTGAGGCACAAGAATTGCTTGAACCCAGGAGGCAGAGGTTGTGGTAAGCCGAGATCGTACAGCTACACTCTAGTCACTACACTCTAGCCTCAGGGACAGAGCAAGATTCTGTCTCAAATTGTTACTTTTTTTAAAAAAGGGGAGATACAGGGAGTAGAATCCTATGACACCTTAACATCAGACTCACTCATTCTCTTTAAGTACATATAAATAACTGTTTTGATTAGATCATGAAGCTTTTCTTACGACTTTGTCTTATGACTTTAAGAAAAAAACCAAACCTGCTGAAATCCAAGTTGACTCCATGGGAAGCAACTCTAATAGGTAACAGAATTGCTCCAAAATAGAACACAGCTAATTAGATTCCTTGCTAGATGGAAGCAGTGTCCCTAGACACATCCAGAAATCCAGCTGATAGGAAACAATGAGGCAAAAACATACAGCCGTGAATGAACATGAAGTGTTTGTATCGCAGAAACTCTAACGGCAACATCATTGTTTTGTATCACACTTTCCCAAAATAGGTCATAGTGTGTCAGGATTGGGGTCTTAATTACAGGTTAGTAAAAATGCAAGATACTAAGGAACCTCAGAAATCAGAACCAGCAACATCTGGCTACATATTATAAAGGTGGTTAGTGCTCTAAAGACTTAGGGCTTGTCATATACACTCCTTGGAGGCCTACAGCCTCCAAACCAAGCTCCAGAGGGGCCTGTAACTCCAAAGAGATGGCTGGGAATCCTCAAGCTCATGAAGTAAGGAAAGCAATCCATGTAGTTATTTTTGGTAAAACCCTTGTTTGGGGAATTGAAAACATAAAAAAAAAAAAAAAAAAAATCACCAACATCCACCTATCACATCATCCCCCTACAACTATTCACTGATCAAAATATATCCACTGCCCAGAATTACATAACTATAAAAAAAAATGCTATTAGAAAGAGGGAAGAAGATGTTGGCATTGGCAAGGAGGACTAGAGGGTGTTCTCAACAATTAGAAATGGATTTAGGAACTGTCTTTATGGTCAATTTAGATAACTCAGACCAAATAACTTCCTTTATGCTGAAATATCTACCTTAATCCCCTAATTGATTATTCAATTCCCTTTTTATTATAGTTTGCCCTTGTAGACAATGGCATGGGAGCTCATCCATGTTCAGCATAAAATTCAAGGAGGAATTTAAATAGTAATATCAAACATTCTAATGTTGCCCAATTGAGACTGCTCTGTGAAATCCTTCTGTATGTCCATTTCAATGGCAATATTGAGGAGGTTCCAAAGACCTCATTTTTAACATATTTTCATTTTTCTATACAAAATTCTACCCTTATATAAAAGGCACCAATTAATATTTCTTTAAAAGATATTCAATATAGCTAATATCAAATCTATTTCCTAGAGTGAATTACAAAGAAATCTAGTTCTTACCCGGCATTTTATTCACATTGGGATTTATGCATCTCACAAAATGAGGTGCTGTTGATTTCAGATTAGTCATCAATTTATTCAGGTTTTCCTAAAATGGAGACCATAATAAACATAAAATCACTTTGCAAATCACTAAAAACACCAATCCACCTCACAAATGTCTCCAAATCTAGCAACTCACTCTCACAGCCAAGATGTATTCTAACAGTAAAATAATGAATTCAACATTCTTTCCTGCTTACCCAATGCACGTTATTTCTTTCCTATGGCAAGTCAATATTTATTTGACAGACATAGTTCAATTGTGAATCATCTCTACCTATTTTGAATTTGATAGCAGTATCAAAGTTATGGCTGGGCAATAAAATGGCTTGAAAAAAGAAATTGTTTCTCAAGTTCTCTCTCTGTGGAAAACCTTTATCTTAGGTTAGATTCTCTAGAAGCCAAACCTGAGATGGGAATTCTGGTTTGAGAGATTTTTAGGGAGTGAAGAAAGCTGGGAACAGTAGGGGAAGAGAAAAGCAGTGACTCAAACTCAGCTTTAGTCTGATCCTTGCAAGCAAGAGCTGTAAACACAAATGCACCAGTTGCACCATAGGTGGTCCCCCTTGAGGCAAGGGAGAGGCTAAAGTCTGGAGAGGAGGGCAGAGAGGCAGCTTAGTTTCCCCTTTCACTAAGTGCAATTCTGACAACTCAGAGTTGTTATGAGTCAATATGCACATCAGCTGGAAGATGGGTGCAGGGATGATAAAGGGGTTGTAGGTGGGAACCAGCAAAAAATAAAGCCCTTAATTATAATAGCATAAACTTCAACTTTTCCAACTTGCTAATTCCTGATACTTTATCCTTATTTGAGGATGTGAAATGTCAAATAAATAATAACACATGCAGATTGTGAGGCAATTAATATATGAATAGATGCAGTTAAAAATTACTTTATGCAGAGATGCAGCTGTTTGGAATGAAGTTCCTTTCTTTCGTTTCTTTTCCCCAAATGGTATAGCTAGCAAAAAAAAAAAAAAAAAAAAAAGATGAAAACATGTAAAAAGCTCATTTTTGTCACATTATCCTACCTCGCTGATGGAAGCATAAATTCATCAGAGTTCTAGAACAATATGGCAATGTCTACCAAAAGCTTCAAAATATGTATGTCTTTTATCACAAAATGTATATTTTTAGTGCTTTTCCTTAAGGATATAATCAGGCAACTGTGCAACAATACTCACTGAAGCATTATTTAGTCACTGCAAAAAAATTAAGCAAAAACAAAGTTAATCCACAAATGCACACCATAGGAGATTAATTTATGAGAGAATATGCATCCAGTGAAACACTGTAAGCTTTTAAAATGATGACGTGGATCCATATAACTTATATGGAAAGATTTCTAGGATATTTTTAGAGAAAAAGTTTGTTTACAAAGCCTAAATTTTATATATGATGACCTTCAGTATGTATACATGTTTTTAAGTGCAGCTGTGTTATGGGTGACTATAAACATGAAAAATGTTGGGAGGTGTAAATACCAAAATGTAAATAGTTGGTTAATCTATATGAGGTTACAGGTAATTTTTATGTTCTTTTTTCAGTTTTTCTATATTGTCTGTGTTTTTAGCTACATTCATGTATTTATATTCATGATTTATAAAAAATAATAAGTCTATTTCCATTTTCTTGAAGCAAACGAACCTGTGCTAGGCCAACCAGCTTTATAAACATTTGAATAATGCTAAGTCACTAAGATGTGCAACCCAGCAACAACAAAATCCATAGGCAAGTTGGACAGAATAGGGTAGCTGTCAATATGGAAAACTAATAAAATATTCTCTGTGCCTGAGTAGCAACTGTGCGGTGGCAGATGTCATGAAGCTTAATCACTAATGTTCTTTTGAAACACCCCAGGTCTCTCAGTGAAACTCTTGACTTCTTTGTACTTCAGTTTTTCCATCCATGAAAAGGGAATATTTCATTAATTTTTAAAAAAGAATTATAACCCTGGTTTAAATTATTTGGATTCCCCGGGAGAAAGTATGGTTATTACTAGCAATTTAAAGTTTGGATCCATCAGAAACTTGGAGGCAAGTATTTTCAGAGGGTGTTTTAGAATTAAAAAAAAAAAAAAAGGCCATTCTGAACAATTCTTGTCTTTTAGTTCCTAAGAACACAGTACACACCCTGAAGAGTTAGAAGACGATTTCTCCTCTAATTCTCTGCCCAAACCATTCACTGATCTCTTATGATCAGAGAATTACTCAACTGGGAGTCATAAGCGTATGTGGCTACTATCAAACAGACTTCTCAGAGGTACTTTAGCAGCTATTAGAATCAGGCAAATGTACTGCCTGAACATTAGCCGGGTCCTGACACAATAGCTTCCATCTCTTCTTGAGGCAGGCCCAGAGGATTTCAGGCATGTTCCAGAATTATGTCATCATGTGCTGATAAAGCCAGAAAGTGCTAAATTTTCTCTCCATTCCCTATGTCAGTCAGGAGAACCAATCAGCCTGATAGGGGCTGGGAGTTAACATGCAGCTGGGTGTAAGATAACAGCAGGGTATGTTTGAAAGTGAGAGTACGCACCCCATTTAAAGAACAGTTGGTGTACTGTTGCCATGGGGAAATCAGAACCCAGGCTGGCTAGATTATCTATTTCCCCAGAATTTCCATTTTTCAAAAGAAAACGGAAACTCAAATGCGTATGTGAAATCTGATTTTTTAAATTTGTGTGGACCAAACAAAACGTGTTTGAAGGCCAGTTTCTGCTCAGAGGCTGTCGATCTGTGACTTTTGCTGTAAATCGTGGAGAGCTTCCCTCTGTGTGTAGGTTAGCATTTACTTCAGTGAGGCTGGTGTTAGCAACTTTGGCTCAGTATCTTCAAATCCATCATATGATGGTGCAGAAGTTTTCACTGCATCCTAAATGCAGTGATATGCATTAACTTCTCTTAAGTAGCATCCCTGATTTTACAAATCTACTATATGGCAAAGCCTAGGTAGAAAGATAGGAACACTGTACATATCTTAAAGTGTCATGGTAAGAAATGAGTAAGATAATGTATCTAACAGTACTTTTTAAATTGCAAGCTACTAAACAAGATTAGTTGTCAGAATAGAATGCCTGCTAAACAGGTATTTGCTGCATGCTAGAGGCTACAGTTGAGCAAGTCAGACATAATACCTGCCTTCACAAAGCTTTTAATAACCCTAAGTGCACAGAGTGCTGTGAAAGAGAATATTTCAAGATATTTGGGGCAATAACTATATAACTATATATATATAACAATAAGTTATTGCCCCAAAAATCATTCATCAAAACATGTTTTTTGTTTTCCCTTTGTAGCTAGGTGAAGTGGAAGACAAAAGCAGGCCAGGAACAGACTTCTTGAATCTATCTTAGAGCACTAGTAACATCTCCCTGAAGAATCCCCAGCCTGAAGACAGAAAGACTAATAAGAGAGGACGACTCAGACCACAGGGAGCAGAAACATATCACAGGAAAGAAGCAAGAATTTTTGTAAAAGCTGAGGCAGCCATGGGTTCCATTCTGAGGCTGAAAAATCAAGGAAGATTGTATGACTCACCACTGTCAGTACTCATGTAATTTTCAAAAAGTCTCGCCAGGAGTCTGTTGGAAGACTTCTGAAATACAGCTACCACTGTTTCATTAAGGAGGTCTTTGTTCTTTTCCAGCCAGCCACTGATATTATAAGGTACCTTTGGAAAGGCATGCATTTCAGGTAATAAAAAGAAAAAAGATTGCATAAGTTAACATAGAAGGCTGTGCATTACCTTTTTTTTCTTCTTCTTTTTTGAGACAGGGTCTCATTCTGTTATCCAGGCTGGAATGCAGTGGTATAGTCACAGTTTGCTGTAGCCTCGACCTCCTGGTCTTAATCAATCCTTCCCCCTCAGCCTCCAGAGTAGCTGGGACTATAGGCACATGCTGCCATGGTTGGCTATTTTTTTTTTTTTTTTTTTTTTTTTTTGTATTTTTATTTATTGTGCGTGTGTGGAGATAGAGTTTCCACATGTTGCTCAGTTTGGTCTCAGACTCCTACGGCCCAAGCAATCCACCCATCTCAGCTTCCCAAAGTGCTGGGATTACAGGGAGCCACCATGCCCAGCCTGTGCATTACTTTTAATAAATCAGAAATTATGTGGGTCCTTTACCTTTAAATCAGTTTAAGGTAATAGTACTGAATAACACTCCAAAAGTCCACTGGGCATCCCAAAAAGATTCTCAAGATTCTTATCATTAACATTGTCAAAAGAAAGGAACAGACAGGATGGGAAGAAGGGAGAGAGATAGGGGAAGAAGTAGAAGAGAGGAGAGATAAGAATGGGGAGAGAGAGCAACAGAGAGGAAGGAAAGATTGAATGGTATTTCACCCCATCAGTCCTTTAAAGGCAAGAATGATAAAATAATCCAACTGTCTCTGACACACAGTGAACACTCAAAAAAACCTAGCAATTGCAATGGTATTTTACTGTATATATCATTATAATTAATATGCCAGGATATCAAAGAAGAGAACTATAAACATATCTGTGTACAGCTGGCAGGCCATTTTCAGGTCAAAGTATTATTTTATCCTTTATCAGTTCTCTTTTTGTTCCACCCAGAATCACCATCCAGAAGTAGAAGTGCAGAAAAAGGGGCATATACGCCGGTGAGGAAATGAGGAGAGGTAGCAAGAGTCATCAGAAACCTTTTTTGGCCATAGTTTGGAGACCATTACTTCACGTTGACTATTTCTTTATGGGAGAATAAAAAAATCTTCAATAAAAAGATCAATTGAAATCACTCACTCACAGAACGTTAAGTTAAAAGGAAGGACAAATGGGGAGAAACTATGACTTTGATGGTCTCCATGCCTTTCTGAAGCTGCCTTGCTTTGAGTTGAGGTTGACAGAGTCCATTTGGAGATTTTTGACCTCTGTGCACATGGAATGCTATTGTAGTATGGCCATTTCATTTCCTGAGTGCTAAATGGTTACACTACCTTTTTTGTGGAACTGAGATATATTTTGTTCTTCTCTTCATTTAATCTAAACATTACTTAAATATCATCTAAGGGCTTTGGCTGAGCATATTTGAAACAAAATCAAGAAAATTCAAGACCGGGGGTCCGGAGGTAACTCACCACTCCTGCATAATGGACAAGTTCGAAATGAGCTTCAAATTTCTTCTTATCAGGCTTGGGCTTCTGGAGATGAACCGACTTTCCAAAATGGTTGTCAAAGAGTTTGGTCTTGAAAGTCAGGTCTGTAGCCTTAGGAAACATACACTCTTCTTCAAGGATGGAAAAGATGCCCATTGGCTGTTGAAGAGACATAAGAGCAGCAGATTTTTTAAAAAAACACCTGCACTTTCAGTAGGGGGTCAGTATAAATTATTTCGCAGGAACCCAATCAATTGACAAAGGGAAGAATATTCACTGCATAAAACTAGCAATCATCTGTTGGGAACAGGTCCTCCAAAATCTGGCCATAAACTGGCCCCAAAACTGGCCATAAACAAAATCTCTGCAACATTGTGACATGTTCATGATGGCCATAACACCCATGCTGGGAGGTTGTGGGTTTACAAGAATGAGGGCAAGGAACACCTGGCCCACCCAGGGTGGAAAACCGCTTAAAGGCGTTCTTAAACCACAAACAATAGCACAGCGATCTGTGCCTTAAGGACATGCTCCTACTGCAGATAACTAGCTAGACCCACCCCTTTGTTTTGGCCCATACCTTCGTTTCCCATAAAGGATACTTTTAGATAATCTAATATCTACAAAAACAATGCTAATGACTGGCTTGCTGTTAATAAATATGTGGGTAAATCTCTGTTTGGGGCTCTCAGCTCTGAAGGCTGTGAGACCCCTGATTTCCCACTTCAAACTTCTATATTTCTGTGTGTGTGTCTTTAATTCCTCTAGCGCCGCTAGGTTAGGGTCTCCCTGACCAAGCTGGTCTCGGCAATCATCCATTCAACAAATATTAATTAAATATCTGCTACTTAACATGCTTACCAGTACCTGCTGGTGATTGATGCAGCTGTGAGCCACATACACAAAGTGCCTGTCCTCAGGGTGCATATGTTCTAGTAGAGTGGCAGACAATAGGCAAGTAAACAAAGAAATAACTCCAAAAAACAAATGACTTAGTTTCATATAAATGCTCTGAAGAAAACATTCAAAGTAATGAAATAGAGAATGACAGGGAGTAAGGAGGTTTTAGATAGAGTCATTGGGTAAGACATTTCTGAATGAAAACAACAAGCTGAGAAGATCTGTGCACAAGTATTCCAGGCAGAAAAATGAAGAATGCAAAGGCCCCGAGGCCAGAGCCCACTTGGCAAGTCTGAGGTCCTGCCAGAGGCCAGTGTGGGCAGAGAAAAGCTAGCTTGACGGAGTACATGTTAAGAGAGAATATCAAAGAGGTAAGTAAGTAGTAGCTGGATCTCAAAGGCCTTATAGGCCGTAGTAAGACATGTGGCTTTCATTTTAAATGTAATAGGAAGCCTTTGGAGACTTTTTAAATGAAGTGCTGTGATTTGATTTATGCTTAAAGAGGATAATTGATTTAGAAAGTAGGGCTCGTGGGCTCAGTGCTGCCTGCACTCTGTACTGGAAAGCCGGTGAGCTAAGAATGGCTTTTACATTTTTAAAGCGTTTTAAAAAAACAAACAGGTTGAGTAAGGTGGCTCACACCTGTAATCCCAGCACTTTGGGAGGCTGAGGCGGGCAGATCACCTGAGGTCAGGAGTTCGAGACCAGCCTGGCCAATATGGTAAAATCCTGTCTCTATTAAAAATACAAAAATTAGCCCGGAATGGTGGTGTGTGCCTGTAATCCCAGCTACGCAGGAAACTGAGACAGGAAAATCACTTGAACCTGGGAGGCAGAGGTTGCAGAGCCAGATTGGGCCACTACACTCCAGCCTGGGCAACAGAGAAAGACTCTTGTCTCAAAAAACCAAACAAACAAACAAAAAAAAATGTTACTGCAAATCTCATGAACTCCATTAGCACACTTTTTCTCTAAAGGACTGTATAGTCTCTCTCAGACCTTTGCTATGCACTTAGTCATTGAAGCACTGAAAGCAGCATGCAACAACCTGTAAACAAAATGAGTGTGGCCATGCTCCCATCAAACTTGATTTACCTAAACAGGCTGCAGGCTAGACTGGGTCCACAAAGTCAGTTTGCTGATCCCTGATCTAGAGTAGTGGTAGTGTTGGAGCTTATGAGAAGTCATTAAAAATAAGATATGCATTGACTTTAGAGCTGAGTGCCAACTTGCTGATGGAGAGAATGTGGTGTGTAGGAAAATTTTATTGCATCATATAGCACATAATTTTTTAAATGCATTTTTTACATTTATTAGACTTACAAATCATTTACTTGACTGCAAATTTCCTGAAGGCAAAAGCTATTTATAAAAAATGCTTATATTTCTCTACAGCATTCTATACAGAGTCTTATATACAGTAGTGTGGTAAGAGGCCTAAAATTAAGGCCCAACATTATGTGTGCCTTGGCATCTGGGAAAAACCAGGAGGGGCTCAAAAGTTCCCTTTCTGTTGTGCTCCCATGTGTTATGTCCCTTAGCCAAACACTCTCCTTATGGCAGGGACCATGCATAGTGCCTGCTTATCCCTGAGTAATGGGTTTCATTTCTCTATCAGCCCATGAAATTATTCAAACAAGCCTATCGCACCCTCTTGTAGAATTCTACTGTCACGTCACCTATAATTACTACAAAGTCTGCCTCCCACAGCCCCTGCTTTTTCACTCTTTTCTCAGCACAGCCCTCCTGTGGCCCTGCATGGTTCAAGGTGTACCCCCTGCAGGCTGTGAGCATATATGGCTACTAAAATGCTGGTCTCATCTGTCTAGTGTTGAATGTCACATGTTCAGCCTTTCCCATAAACCTAGGGCAGGATTCCCTCCTTCAGCAAAGGGGTGAAGAGGAAGCAACCAAAACAAATAGTTGCAAAGTAGACTTACTTGTTGGTTTTAAAAAAAGTAAAAGCCTTTGTTTTAAGGCTTATTTCCAATAATACTAGAAGTTCCTGGAATGCCAGGATGATGCCTTCTGGGGTTTGCACATCATAACCCTTATCATAGTAGGCCCTCAGCACAATTCTGCTAAGTAATTAACTGACAGGTGAACCCTGAGACATACAGGTCTAAGTTCTGGGAACTTGACTGCTTTGCTGTGATCAATTATCAAACAAAATGTAAGAGTTGCCAATCAAAAAAAGCATGGAGGTATGTGTTTAAAGAAAATACTCATGTGCATACAAGAAACAACTAGATACTAATATGATTTCATTTTATATTAAAAACACCAAGAATGAACACATCTGAAAAGTTTCCCTTGGGAGGTGATAACACATAATGCCAAGATGCTGCCAGTAGTTAAAATATTTTAGAACTTTCTTTGGGATACCTGATACTATTAACTACTGACATCAAAAATTCCTATTGTCTGATGGAATATCATTATATATTATTCAGGTCAAGTCAGGCCAATAAAGTAAATAATGTAATCAAACTAGGCAGTGTAGTTTGGACTCAAAAACCAGTGAATGAAAAGCATTGAAGCAAATTTTCTCTTGAGGCTGGTAAAATTCTAAAATCTATCCTAATCCCAATACCGTGAGAAATTTTCCAAAGAGCTAAATTATTGGAAGAAGTATGTTGCCTTCTAGGGTGTTTACACCAAATAGTAAGTTTTTAAATGTATAATTTGGAGAGTATTTATTAAGAAATAATAGGGAAAATCTCTTTACCAATGCCTTATGTATAACCATAAATATGTCATTATATATTAATACTTTAGTATGTAAATTATTAATGCACAAGTTCTAAACAAACTAGAATATTTCAAGTAATAAAATATGAGCAAACCCTATAATAGATTTGTTCACAGCATAAATGTGAAAGGAGGTCACTATAAACTTGAAGACCAAATTAACAATTAAAGTTTGTGTTAGAATACATTTTTTATTTTAGTTTGATATAAACTTTTTTTTTTTTTTTTTGAGACAGAATCTCACTCTGTTGCCCAGGCTGGAGCGCAGCAGTGTGATCTCGGTTCACTACAACCTCCACCTCCCAGGTTCTAGCTATTCTCCTGCCTTAGCCTCTCTAGTAGCTGGGACTACAGGCACCTTTTTGTACAAATATGAAACTTTCATGTAATGAAAATCCTTTTTTCTTATACGTATACAGAGATGCATGCTATACAACATTTTATACACATTGATGTGTTTTAGTTCTTTCAAATTTTAAAAACATCCCATGATGCATTTTATTTCAAGGACTGAGTTTGATCATTAATATCTGCTACAAATCTTCTTCAGATAGCCCCAACCAACATAATGGGTCTTTTCAAAATTTAGAATCTTTTCAAGGAAGTCTTTGGTATTTTCATTTGCCTGACCTGGATCCTGTTAAAATTGTTTGTCGAAAACCAAAGACTTATCTTTTCCTTTCATCATCTGGTCAGTAATTTTTTCTCATTTTATTATATCAGTAGAAAATACAACAGGAAATTACATCCATGATGCTAGTGTGTTATTTGGAATAACCAAGACTGGCACAAATGAGGCAACAGACTTCAGATCAACTAAAAATCAGTAACATTCACAGAACTTGTCAGGATCTGAACGTCTATGTCCACGTTCCTGCCTGGAAACAGTATCTTGTGATAATCAAAGTGAGTATATATGATAGGTGACAATTGCCAGGAGCTAAATCTGTCCCTCTGAGGACCTCCAGTTCTTTTGTTTCATTTCTAATCAGACAACTACAGCTTTTATAAGGCCAGAATACATTTACCAGATCATGGTTGGTTCATGCTTATTACTATTTTTAATCAGCTCATGGTTGATTCATTATTATTATTTTTTAATCAGCCTGTCTTTCCCCCGGGAAGTTAACTTGTTATAAAATAAATAAAATCAATGGGATATCTACTCCCGTTGGAAATAATAGTTATTTTCGAAAAGATCTAAAGTCTAATAAATGAAATTGATAGGACACAGATTGATAAAACCTGAGGCTTGCAAAGGACAGGGAAAGGTCAGTTGCCCTAGCTCCTTCCTAGCAGAATTGTTGAGAATCAACTGTGACAGCATAGCTGGAGTTTTCAGGAAACTAAAGGCTTCAGACTGCCCAGATCCATCTTCAAGATTCACCGCAATCCACGATTATGGCGAAGCCCAAGAGGCATGTAACTGCTAACATGCCGCCATGCTTGCTCTCTTGGAGAAAGCCACAGAAAGGACATACATAATTCCCCAGCAAACCCCGCTCATCTTTCCCAGAACATGCAGAAAGATTTCAGAGTATTGGGATATCACCAAATTCAGAAACTGTACACTGCAGCTAATTTACTAATAAACCATGACGTACTGTCATAAATTACTTTAACTGATACTTGTCCAATTAAATGAACAAACTACATCCTGCAAGGTAGTGGCCTTGAGGATTGATGGCAGTTGTTTGTTTGCATGCTAACTTGCCAAATTTCGTTAAGCTGCTCTGGGTCTACTCATTCACCTTATGTTAATCAGTCAGGCCCTACAGTGCTCATATTTTCAGCTCTGTGTTTTTCCAGTCAAGAGCACGACAATTTTTTAATCTCGACAAGTTTCCTCTCACATTAACAGTGGAGGCCATGCATTAGCAGCAAATGTGCAGTGAAAGCCTGTGTTAGAGATGATGGAGGGGGCCACTGACAAGAGAGTTTCGTTCGGATGCCATGGGTGATGCACACAAACACCATTAAGACAAAATGTGCAGGACTTTCCGCCCCCATTTCCCATCCTCTGATAGAGCCTAAGTCCTGACATGGATCAACGTAACAGGCAGGGACAATTCTCCCGAAATGAAAATGGACAAGGAGAAAAATATATATTACCTTCTCAATGAGATCTATGCAAGCTTGCAAATCCAGACCAAAGCCAATAGACACCCATTCAATGCTTTCTTTCTTATATTCCTCTTGCTCCAGAACAAACATGTGCCGATTGAAGAATTGTTGTAACTTTTCATTGGTAAAATTAATGCAAAGTTGCTCAAGGCTATTATACTTCAAGGATATGAATAGGTAAGAAGAAGAGATAAAAATAAAATTGAGGTCCACTTTCAAGAACGTCAGGTAAAGAAAAAACCATAACCATTATTATATGATCGGAAATAGACCCAACAAGAAACAAATGCTCAATTAACTCAATTAATTGTAATTTTGAATTGTAATATCATTAAGTGCAATTTTCTAAAGATTATTACAATAACACAGCACTTAATGGTATTAAAATTTAAAATCACAATTAATTCCTTTACCTCTATTTACCTTTATGTAAGACAGAATTAAGAAATCAATAAATACTTAATACCATTAAGTACAACAATAATTACTATTAATTATAGTTCTTCTCCAATCAAGGTAGCCCTTAAGGTATGCACAGAATGATCCTCATGCTTTGACCATATTTTCCCATCTTCAAGTAACATTTTCTAATCTTCTTATAAATGTGCATTGACTTCCTTCTTACCAGATACACTTACCTCAAGGATTTCAAAACCAGTGATGTCAAGAATGCCAGTGAAGAACTGCCTTGACAGCTTGGCATCCAGGGCCCTGTTGATCCGTGCCACCAGCCACTTAAACATCCTTTCATATATTGACTTGGACAGGGCGCCAACAGCACAGGTTACCTAGAAATCACATTGAAAACACTCCTTCATCTGACTGAAGTGTTCGTTTTAATCCTGGGCATTCTCTATCAGCAACCACCTTCTAGTCAAAACAGGATGTGTTTATTGACCTTCTGTGGTTCCAACATTCTGATGAATACAGTGAGAAAAGGAAGAAAAGAAAGAGAGAGACAGAGAGAGAGAGAGAGACAGACAGGAAGAAAGAAAGAAAGAAAGAAAGAAAGAAAGAAAGAAAGAAAGAAAGAAAGAGGGAGAGAGAGAGAGAGAAAGAGAAAGAAAGCATAAGTTGAAAGAAAGAAAGAAAAAGAAAGAAAGAAAGCAAAAGAAAGAAAGAAAGAAAGAAAGAAAGAGAAAGAAAGAAAGAAAGAAAGGGAAAGAAAGAAAGAAAAGGAAGGAGAGAGGGAGGGAGGAAGGGAAGGAAGGAAGGAAGGAAGGAAGGAAGGAAGGAAGGAAGGAAGGAAGGAAGGAAGGAAGGAAGGAAGGAAAAGAGAGAGAAAGAGAGAAAGGGAGAAAGAGGGGAAGGGAGGGAGGAAGAAAGGGAGGGATGGAGGGAGGGAGGGAGGAAGGAAGGGAAGGAAGGGGAAGGAGGGGAAGGAAGGAGGGAGAGTGGAGGAAAAGGAGGAAGATGGAGGAAAGGGAAAGGAAGAAATGGAAATAGATGGAATCACAGCCTTTAGTGAAAGGACCAGGAAGGAGCAGCAGTGGACAGTGAAATCAGAATCTGTAAGCTAACACAATCCCCAGCTGATTACTATTGACAAAGACTCTCTCCTTGACCGAACTTTAATGAGGATCCTCTGACCCCTCGCCTCCACCTTACCTGTCCTGTCTTCAGCCTCTCTAGCCCAGCTGCAGGAAGAAGTCTGCTAAGTCACTCACCCTTGATCTCTGATTAAGTTCCCCTATCCCCCACCTTTGATGTACATGTTATTGGCCTGCCTTTAGCAAGAATCCTGTTAGGTCAGTTTTAAAAAAATCCTCCTACCCACTGTTAGTAATTTGCCACCCACTGATCCCCTCCCTCTGGTCTTGGGCTATAAATCCCCACTTAACCTTGTTGTACTTGCAGTTGAGCCCAGTATCTCTACCCTGTTGCAATATATCTATTGCAGTCCTTAATGAAGTCTTCCTTACCATTTTAATAAGATTCAGAATATTTGTAATACCATGCGTAATAGTTTGAACATAGTGATATAGTACATTAGAAATTTATAATCCCTAATCCTTGTTCTGCCACTGCTGTAGATGCCAATGAATTGTGTAACCTTTGGCAAGTGATCTAACCTTTCTGGAAAGCAGCATCTTCATCTGAAAAACACTCTTAAAGGATCTTCCTAGCCTTAGCTTCCAACTCTTTATTATATTAGTTCCCAGTGTTGCTCTCAACAACCTGGACAGAGAATAGCCATTTGGTGCATCATTCTGACTCAGATTCTCCTGCTGTAAAACTGAGGCTGCCTTTTCCTTCCCTGGAGGGGTGTGGCAAAGGTTCTAAAGTAACCCACTGGGGACAGCGCCAACCTTTGTGCCTGGATGATGCTCTGCACATGCATATCCTGCTTCCATAACTCAATAGCACTGCTGTAGTAGCAAGTTTCTGACATACTCCAAGGAGGAGAGAATTTTAGTTGGCCATTCTCCAAGCCTGGCAACAGAACGTGCTCCAACCACTTAACATTTAAAATAGGCCTATCACATCCATCCTTCTGCCCAGGAGACAGCACGCAGCAGGAGCCAGTTGGTTTCTGGTGGTGATTTAGTTATGAGTCACCCACTCCCTGATCAGTTATCTTGAGTCATTTCCACAGTAATCCATCAGCCGGATGGCATCACAGTTTTTTATTATCAGCATCAAGAGCACACACGTACAAATAAAGCATCAAGAATGATTTTCATCCTCTGTAACACCGAAGAAATCACTCTGTCTATAGCAGTCACTTTGAAACTTTTAAAAGAACATGACTAACTTGCTCACCCCCCTTTAATTCCCTAAATACTTGAGAAGTGGGAGTGGGAGAGACACTGTTAGGTCAGGTGGAGCAAGTGGTAGAGAAACATAGGAAGAAAGCCTGGAGATGTAGGCAGTAGGAGAAATGGATGGTAAACATCTGCTGATGAATTCATGAAACAGATCAATATGTTGCTCACTAATTAATCATTTTCATCATTTTCTGTCCAATGAAGAGGAAATGAGGTGGCTAAATCTATACTTCCACTTTTCAGGGGTTAAGTGCACCCATTTCTTAGCTCTTTTTAAAACAACCTCACAGAAGACTTTGGTTACTGGGGGCAATAATGCATGACAGAAAACAATGGAAAAAAAATAATGAAGTCAAATAGTTAATTTTTTTTTTTTTTTTTTTTTTTTTTTTTTGAGATACAGTGTTGCTCTGTTGCCCAGGCTAGAGTGCAATGGCACGATCTTGGCTCACTGCAACCTCCACCTCCAAGGTTCAAACGATTCTCTTGCCTCAGCCTCCCAAGTGGCTGGGATTACAGGCACACACCACCACACCTGGCTAATTTTTTTGTATTTTTAGTAGAGACGAGGTTTCACCATGTTGGACAGGCTGATCTTGAACTCCTGACCTCAGGTGATCCTCCCCTCTTGGCCTCCCAAAGTGCTGGGATTACAGGAGTGAGCCACCGTGCCCAGCCAAAATTTTTAACTATGTTGATCCCTGCCTTTCTCATCTGTAAAATAATAATAATGAAATATGCGTAGCTCAGGGTTGTTGTGAGATATCCAATGAGACAGGGGATGCAAACTGACAGCACATTTGACACTTAGTATCCAATAAATGTTAATCCTCCCTTTTCCACCCCTTTTCTGCTTTTATCACTTCCTCATCCTCACCCCAGTATTTACTTACTAGTTGTGTCGCCTTGAGTGGTTAATCTTTCTAAGGATCACTGTCTGCAGCTGTAAAATGGCAATAACAATATCTACTTTGTAGGCTTTTTATTAGATTAAATGAGATAATCCATGCAAAGCACTTAGCACATCACCTATAGTTAGTACTCAGTGGACATTATTATTATTTTATTATTAATCATAAAGGAACTTATTTCTAGGTGACATAGTTAGAAATATCATGGAATCATGAAATACTAGACCTGAAGATCCTTAGTTCTCGATAGGCATATATAGTGGTTTTCACCTTGGGATGGTATCTCCTCAAAGGAGGAATGCATTTGGAAATGCAAGTGGCATTTTCTGGTTGTCACAGTGACTAAGAATGCTACTGGCATTTAGTGACCTGGGGGCCAGGAATCCCAAACATCTACAATGTGCAGGACACTCTCATCCATAAAGAACTGTCCCATCTTAAATGCCAATTACATTGGGAAATACAAAGTTGTTCAGCCACTTCACTGCGGTGCTCAGAGAGATGAAGACAATTAACCAAGGTATCAGAGTTAGTTAGCATTATAGCTAGAACTAAATTTTGTATAGAATGTTAACGCTGCAAAATTTTTTCCCATCTTTTGCAATTGTCATCAACAGAGCATACATGTCTCTATTTTTAGCAGTGACAATTGTCTCTATAAAATCAGTAAAATTCCTAAGGGAAAAAAAAAAAGGCTTACAGTGTGCTTTCTTACTATGTCTCCAGGAGAGAGAGAGTGAGAGACAGAGAAAGGAGGAGGTTTTTTTATTTTAATGTTGAATAATAACATATTAGCTTGTTTCACTGGTCCTGTTATAGTAAAGGCTGGAGTCCCTACTATAATATTGTGTTTTTAGTTCCTCAGAACACAATATGAGAGAACTGAAGGCTTGATCTCAGGCCTCCTATGGGCTCATTAGTTTTATTTTTATTTTTTGCTTTTATTATCATTTTAATTGAAAAATAATTGTATATATTTATGAGGTACAGTATGATATTTTCATACATGTATACAATGTGGTAATGATCAAATCAGGGTTATCAGCACATCTATACCTCAAACATCGATCATTTCTTTATGTTAGAAACATTCAAAGTCTGCTCTTCTTGCTATTTGGGCTCATTAGTTTTATACAGAGAAAACCCCTGTTCTATAATCATAGCATGTCATGCATGTTGTGGTGAATGTCTAAGAAGGCACGCAACTGCTGAACAACTCTAACCCCACTGCCAAGAAATAGCTCAATTATGTGTCCTGCTGATCGTGATTCAAGTTTAGCTCAATGTAGTCTATTTTAACATGTGTGGAGCACTTACGGCTTACAGGGAATTGTTTCAGATGCTTGGGGCACTAAGATGAATTAGACATAGTCCATGCCTCAAAGAGGTTAGAAGACAAAAATGTAAGCAGATTATTTCAATATAGTAAAGTTAGTATTATAGTAGAGGTAGAATTATCCATTTATAGAGTAAGCTAAATTAATAAATTGATTTTGATTAGTCATTTAAATGTTTTAAATAACACAGACACATCAGTTACCTTAATACACCAAGCGAAACACATCTATTCTAGTCATCATATAGAAGATGACTGTCTTATATTACAAATTTGTACATTTGTCTATTTTTCTTTCAGAGTTAGGGTGTATACTGAGTAAGACTGGGTAAGAATGTTACTTAACGTTCCCTTTGACTCAGTTTGCTCAACTAGAAAAATCATAAATTATGCATTTCTGCCCTACTTAGCTCTGAGTATTATTGTAAGAATAGAAGGCAATAATACCTGTGAATGCTTTAGCCATACTATGTGTGCACCACTTCCTCTTTCCAGAAAGGCTACATTTCTCAGCCCCTTTCTGTAGCTAAAGGTATTATTTTACTAATTCTTATCAATGAACTGTTAGTGAAAGTGATATTACTTCTAGCCCAAGCAGTTAAAGGTGGTTGTACTTTCTCTACAAATGATCTTTTCTCCTTGTGCAGTCACTTTGGAGGCCATGTGTCCCAGATGACACAGAACTACAAAGAACAACATAGAACTACAAAACAGAGAAGGCTATATACTCTGTATTGGACTTGATGTAAGAAATATTTTGTTGTCACTGAGATTTTAGTGTGTATGCATTACTGCAGCCCAGCTTATCTCATATTTTCCCTTACACATTACAGCTATAAATTATTATTTTTGAAACTTACTAGCATGTTTAGATGGTCTCATTACCCAGTGGCCCTGGGAATATTTACTGCATTAAGGCAAAACCTCAGAGAATTTGTTATTCTCCACTACAACATTCTTATGGATGCTAAACAAAGTCTACATGACGTTCCATCTCTCATTTCTGTTCTCAATACCCACCTCCTTTCAAATATTGGTTTTTAGCATATGTCCTAAAACTGTTTCTCAACTAACATGTCACCATGTGTCTTTTATGTCAAAGGAGCCAATATGCCAAATATGTGAGGCATGCCAATTTGCCAATTTTATCCATGTTAGGAACGAACAGCTTTGAAAGCTTCCTTGCTGGATGACAAAGATGTTGATCACAACAAGTGGAGGGTTTGTCTGCATCTGCAAAGATACTTGCTACCTAAGGGAAAACTTTCAAAATGTATGTTTCAGACAAGAGCATTTACTGTGGTGTGCATCACAAGTAAAAACATTTGGAATAGTCATCCCAAGAGCTCTTTTTTGCTCGTTTATAGAAGCTTTTATTATTGCAAACATCCTTAGTAGTTGAAAAATATACAAGTACAATATATATACAATTATTGGAAGATCATAGAATAATAATGCTCTTGAAATATCACCTTACCTGTTCTATAGTTTGACCTCTGGTAACATACTCATTACCAACTTTGATTCTAGGATGGATCAAGTCCTTTACCAACTCAGAGGAGTTAATGCCCATGAGGAAAGCAGCTTTGTCAGCATCTAGTCATCAGAGATAGAAGAGAAGGAAGGAGAGAGGAAAACACTGTTAAAATTCATTCCATTATAGCCAAACTAACTACCCAAAGGACAGAAATATAGTGTGTTTAGATCAATGTAGCAAGGTAGATTGTAGTTTTCAAATAAATGCCTGAATCCTAAAAGTTTAAAGGAACCTATTTCTTGGAAATGCAAGTCAAAGCCACATTGAAATCTCACTTCATCAGTTCGTTGGCATTAATGTAAAAGAAAATATAATGCCACTCACACCCACTAGAATGACTGTAATCAAAAAGGCAGACAATAACAAGTGTTGGCAAGGATGTAGAAAAAATGGAACCCTCATACATTGTGGGCGGGAATGCAAAATGGTGTGCATTTTCTGTAAGAAACAGTTTGACAGTTACTCTGAAGTTAAGCATAGAGTTACTATAGGACCCAGCAATTTCACTTTCAGGTACACACCCAAGAGAAATGAAAACATATGTTCACTCAAAAAATTGTACACAAATGTTTCTAGCAGCATTATTCACAATAGTCAAAAGGTAGGGAAAAGTGAAATATCCATCACTGATGAATGGATAAAAATATGTGGTATACTCATATAATAGGATATTGCTAGTCATTTTACAAAAATGAAGCATTGATGTGTGCTACGACATGGCTGAAACTTGAAAACATTATGCTAAGTGAAAGGAAGTCAGACACAAAAGGCCACATATTGCAGGATTTCATTTCTATGAACTGTTCAGAACAGGCAAATCCATGAGGACAGAAAGTCGATGTTGGTTGCCACAGGCTGAGGAGAAGCAAAAATCAAAGTAACTACTAATAGTTGCTACTAGGAGTTTATTTTTGTGATAATAAAATATTCTGGAATTAGATAGTGGTGGTTGCACAGCCTTGAGAATATACTAAAACCCAATAACCATACAGTTTAAAAGGGTGAATATTATGGCATATGAATCTTCTAAAAGAGGACTAGTATCAAGAAATCGACTCTTAGAAATTGAGATATAATTTGTCTGAAGGACATGGAAAATGCCATCTTTATTATTTGTTTTCTCTTTCTATGCATGTACTTGTGGACTCTTTCAACAAAACACGGACTTGGGCCATGTAATCTGATAATTATAGACAAGCACCAATCAACAGAAGCCAGGACACTTGCCAGTTATCTGTAAAACGCCCATCCTTTCCCTGCAAAGTCTCTGTTTACTCCGTAGTGCCCTCTGCTGTCCAACAATAACACTTACACCCCACAAAATTGTTTTATGAAAGAAAACTTTCATTTCCTAAAGTAGTGGAGAATAAGTATTATCAGAAGGAAAAGTAAATAGGCATGCATCACTTTAGGTATGAAAAAAATGACATAAAATAATGACACAGGCAAAAAGTTATAAACATATTTCAAATTGTGGATTATTTCAGTTACCAAACAAAATAAATATTCCACTCATCCAAAACCTCTCTCTGCTTTCTATTTTAAATGAATTTGGAGATATGCTAGTATGTCTGGCATAGTCATTCTGTTGAATAATGTCTCATAATAGAAGGTAGTGCAGCGTTTCTTTAATTCACTAAAGAAAAAAAAACCTGCAAATTTTCCTGAGCAATAATCACAAACAGAAAATAAAGTAAAAACAAAACGCAATTAGAGAGGTCTATCTCATCTGTATTAGCAATATCAATTTCCTTTTCACAGCCTTTTAAGTGTCTACAAGGCTTAAAATGTTTGAAATGTTTGATTTGCTTATAAACTAAAATCAATATATATTATACATACATTGCTACAAGCTACATACCTACTTTATGTTAGTTTATTTGCAGTGATAATAGCCTGGGTACTTGGTTGCTACGAAACCTTTCAAAACACAAAGTTTATCTGGAAAAATAAATGAAAATCAAAAGTAGAGCAGATATGCCCATCCTGTGCTGAGATGAGTCTGCTAACAGTGCCAGGTTTGGAGGCAAAAGCTTGACAATTTCAAGTTAAGAATCCGGTATGTCAGATCATAGACTTTTTGAACTGGGAGAGACTTTATAGAGTATCTAATCCACTGTGAAAATATGTAAAAGATGGGAAGAAATAAAATGTGTCTGGTCAATCTGAGTGGAGATGAACAGTAACCAACAATGTGAAAAACAATTTTCTGGTATCTGTCTGGGTTTAAAAAAAAGAGGAAACACTTGTTTTTTCTAAGCTTTGGAAGCATGCAGAGGCATGATACAGGTAATAATAGTCTCAAGGAATAGTTTCCCACGCCAAGAGTCTTCATATATCCTTTTTCCAGTGTTAAGCACATTCCTGTGAGTCTATTTTTATCCATGAACAAAAGAAACTCAAATTCTCTCAGGAGTACCCCACCTTAAGCTTAACAGAAATAGCATGTAACATTACAGGATTATTTCTCACTTACTCCAGAGACAGTTGAGTATCTACAGACAGGACTAGTGTGCCCTGGATTTACTCCAGAGATTTACATTATGCATCACATATGTTCTCTGTTTTGGGGGGCGGAGGAAGCAATAGAAGTCATCATCTTCCAAAAAGTAAATTACTTCATTTGCACTAAATGTTTACAGTTTACAACCAAGATGAAAATAGCGTAAATCTATGAATAAATGCCCATCTGACATTCAGGAACTACTATTGTAAAGATAGCAATGTGTGTAAACATATTTTAATCGTATTCCCAAATAGGCTTTATGAAATTCCCACCCATAAGCATCAGTGCCTTCAGGACCTTGTGAATGAACCCATGGACTTTAATTAGGCTGCATGATCTTACCTGGGGGAGGTCACATTTAGCTACAGTGGTGGTTCTCAAGCATCAGTGTGCATTGGCATAGCTGGAGAGCTAATCAAATATTAAACAACAGGCTCCCTGAAGCAGGTTAGGGGCTGGGCTGCTCTAGTTTTATCATGTTACCCAGGTGATTCTGATACACATACAAGTTTAAGAACAAAGTTGTTATTGCAGTAGTCCTCAACTTTGATGGCACATTGGGGTCCTTGGCAAGTTGTAAAAGCAAATACTGATGCCTGAAATTCACCCACAGAAATCTGGTTTGTCTGGCTTGGGTAATGCCTGAGCTTCAGGATTTTAAAAGTTCCCCAGTGATTCCAGTGAGCAGCCAAGTTTGCAAACTACTGTCTAGAGAAGAGTAACCAGGTTTGGTAATTTTATTTTGAAATCAGGAAGATGGAAAGAACAAAGTATGACTTCACCTGAAAACAGGTAAAAAGGTAGAGAAATTCAAAAAGCAATCTTTTCCAAATTTACAATTCTATCCCAGTTCAGTCCCATCTGCAAATAACCAGATATAAAAGAATGAAACAAAATCCAGTTTTGTCAGTCTACATGGGTTATGATAACGATATTAATCTCTTTTATGGAAGGTTATAATACACTTTTTGAGTTGTTCATATTTCATTAATTTATTAAACAAAGTTTACTGAGCATTTGCTATATGTAAGCCCTGATGCTAGATAACGTAATAAGAAAATAAATAAAAAAGGCAAAAATCCCTGGCATCAAGAAATTATAATCTATGAGAGTAAGTAAAACACGGAGAAAAAAATAATATGTCAGTAAAACAACTGCATAAGAGACACAGATATCGAGTATCACGAAAGTGTGAAGCAGAGCAAGAGCCCTTCTGGGCTGCATGACTGGGGAAGGATTAAAAAAGAAACAACATTCCATCTGAGCCTTGAAGGATGACAAGAGTTTTTGGAGGCAAATATGGGAGAACAAGAGTTTCTGTAAAAATGAACAGCACGACTTGAAGCCACAGGCATTGAAGAGTACAATGTATGGTCCAAGAAGAGGTTATAACCCAGATGGATTGGACTACAGTGCCAGGGAGTGAGTGAGAAACTGAGAAAAGTGGGTGATTTCTGGTTGCAGAAGACATCTAATGCTGCTATAACGTATTAATTAAAGAATGGGGAAATGTTAAAGGAGCTGTAAGCAGAGAAATGACATAATTAGAATCAGGCTTTAGAATGCTTAATTTTGGAAATGTGCAAGACAGACCAGAGTAGGAAGAGTTTTAAACTACAGAGTGAACCCATTGCAGAACGCCCAAGTGTCAGATGCTGAAGCTCCAAATTAGTAATGAGAAAGGAAGAAAGAGAGAGACTGAGAAATATGACTAGGAGGTTTCCAGTCTGAGAAGCAGAGAGAAGACCAGTACCGTAAATATGAATAGAAATGCCAGTAGGAAGACATCACTTAGGGGAGAAGATGATGGACTTTTAGCCATGCAGAGTTTAGGATACTAGAAAATATGCAGCTGAGAGTTGGAAATATGGAGTTGGAACTCAAGAAAGAGGCAAAGGCTAGGATGCCCCTTTGGATTTGGGTGCCCTTTCCCTTTCCCTCTTCATCTGTCAAGCTCCTTCAATTCCTTCCTAAATAATTAACTGGGAAAAATTTACCAAAGCTTAATACATTAAGAACCCTTAGAATTAAAGAAAAATTCAACACCTCTGTTTTTAAAATGAGCTAAAGGTAGAAGCATACTGAAAAAAACTCAGTATCCAGTAAGATGCTTAAGTTAATTATGGCACATTCACACAATGGAATATTTTGTAGCCATCTAAAAAGATATTGCTGAAAAGACAAAAGATATTCAAATATAATTTAGTAAAAAAGATACTAGCATGCATATGATCACAAATTTTTATTTTAAAAAGTTATATGTGCATATTCAACTAGAAAGCTACATTAAAAAATATGTCCTTTGGCATTCACAGTGATTGTCCCTGAGTAGGTAGGATTCACATAACAAATAATTATCCATTACTATGTGCCAGGCACATTTTAAAACCTGGAAATATAGCAGTGAACACACCAAATGAGGTCCCTGCTCTTACAAAGCTTACATCTGGTAAAGACTGAGGGGTGAAGGCTAGGACAGTCAATAAAAACTAGCTGTATGAATGACATGAAGAAAAATATTTAGATTAGGGGGATAGTGGTGGAGGTAGCTAGAGAAGGCTTTTCTAATAAGGTAAGATCCAAGAAGTTACTTTAATAAGTGAGGGAGTAAGATATGAGGACAGGAGAAAAGTTCCAGGCAGAAAGAGGAGTTAGTGAAAATAGTCCTTCAATAGGAGTGCTTATAGGCTCCAAAAACAACCAAGAGGCCAGAACACCTGAGTGGAGGGAAACGAGAGAAGAGAAAATGGTAGATTTTGCTACTAACGGTAGGGATTAGAGAGAGAAGAGAAGTATTGGTTGGTGCAAACATAATTGCGGTTTTTGCTATTAAAAGTAATGACAAAAACCACAACTACATTTGCACCAACCTAATATAGAGGTTAAGGAAGCTGTGACAGGGATGTGGGGTTTCATTTGGAGTAAGGTGGGAGCCATTGTTGAGTTTAGAGCAGAAGCAGGACATGGTGGAACAAGGGCTGACTGACACTATGAAAGGACTGACAGTAGCTTCTGGGTGCAGAGCTGTCCACCTATCCATCATAGGCAAGGGTTCAGGCAGGGAGACAAGGAAGGAGGCTGTGGCAATAATCTGGTAAGAAATGGTGGCTCGGGCTAGGTGGTGGCAGTGAACATGGCCATGGTGATAAGTTGTGAGCTTTTGGATTTCAAAGGTAGAGACAAAGAAAAAGAGAGGAGTCTGGATGATTCTGAGATTTGAGTCAGGGTGACTGGGAGAACCTAGCTGGCATTTTTGAAGAAGACTAGAAATGAAGAGTTGGTAGTAAAGTCAGGGTGGGATGAAGAGTTCAGTTCTATTCATGTTCAGTTTGAGATGGGCACCAAAGAAATGAGTATAGAGATGGAAGAGGAAAGATTCAAGGGTTGAGCCCTGAGCAGGCCTAGAGCAATTAGCAGTAGGGAAGACAAGGAAGCTCCAGCAAAGAACCTGAGAAGAAGCCAAAAGGGAGAGCAGATGAGATTACACATTTCATTTGCTCATCTGTGTTTTCTGATTTATTAATAAGTATGCCTTGTTTTTTGTAATAAAAACCATTCTTCAAGAAAAACCTTTGTTTTAAAGCATGGAAAAAGCAAACGGGATGGCAAAAATAAAATAAGATGCCATAAAAGCATATGTGAATATGTTAATGTGTAAGATGTTTACAAAATCTTCATATTACATTGCCTCACTTCATTCACATCTGTGCTGAGTCCTCTTCTCTGAGGGACTTCCTGACCACCCTATCTACAACAACCCCTGTATCCTATCATTCTTTATTTTTTAAACTCTGCTTTACTTCCTTTTTGTATGGAACTTGTTACATATTTATGTATTTATTTTCTAACTCCCACACTAGACAGGACAGGGACAATATTTTGTTCACAGATCTATCCCTAGCATCAAGAATAGTCCCTGGCACAGCCTGGCCTCTAAAAATTATCTGCTGCACAATAGGCCAGGTGTGGTGTTTCAGGCCTGTAATCCCAGCACCTGGGAGGCCGGGTGGGTGAATCACTTAAGGACAGGAGACCAGCCTGGCCAACACGGGGAAACCCCACCTATACTAAAAATATAAAAATTAGCCCAGCATAGTGGTGCACTTGTAATCCCAGCTACTCGGAAGGCTGAGGCACAAGAATTGCTTGAACCTGGGAAGCAGAAGGTGCAGGGAGCGGAGATTGCCCCCTTGTACTCCAGCCTGAGCCACAGAGCAAGACTCTGTCTCAAAAAAAAAAAAAAAAAAAAAAAAAAACCAGAAAACTTATTTGTCAAACAACAAAAAACCAAATAACCTAATTTTAAAAATAGGCAAAGGACTTACATAGACATTTCTCAAAAGATATACGAATGGCCAATAAGCACATAAAAAGATGTTCAACATCACCAACCAGGAAGGAAATGTAAATCAAAACCACAATAAGATACTACTTTATACCCATAAAGATGGCTACTATAAAAAACAAAACCAAAAAACAGAAAACAACAAATGTTGGCATGGATGTGAAGAAACTGGAATCTTCGTGCATTCCTGGTGAAAATGTAAAGAGGTATGGCCACTGTGGAAAACAATATGATGGTTCCTAAAAAAAAACAGATTTACCATTTATTCTAGCAATTCCACTTGTAGGTATATACACAAATGAATTGAAGGCAGAGACTCAAACAGATATTTATATACCAACATTCATAGCAGCATTACTCATAATAGCCAAAAAGTGGAAGCAACCAAGTGCCCATAGACTGATGAAAAGATAAATGTGTTATATGCACACACTGGAATATTATTTAGCCTTAAAAAGGAATGAAATTTTGATACATGCTACGACATGGATGAACCTTGAAGACATTATGCTAAGTGAAATAAGCCAGTTACAAAAGGTCAAATATCATATGATTACGCTTACATAAGGTGCCTAGAGTCAGAAAGTAAAACAGTGGTTACCAGGAGTACCGGAAGGGGATAATAGGGAGTTTGGGTTTAATAAGTACATAGTTTATTGAGGTTGAAATGATGAAAAACTTCTGGCAGTGGATTACATTGCTAATTATATAACAATGTGAGTGTTCTTCATGCCACTGAACTGTACACTTAAACGTGGCTAAAATTGTAAATTGTATGTTATGTATATTTCATGCATTAAAAATATAAAATTTAAAAAATTAGTTGTTGAAAGAGTTGAATGAATGGGTTTTCTCTTTTCATTTCAGTTGTAAGGAATTTTAATATTAAATGGAATAACTATGCTTTCTTCTTTTCATAATTGTGGGGATTTATTTTAATGATCATTGTAGACAGATCATTCATTGTAAGGTGCCATAAATCTTTCTGGTAAGCAGAAAAGAGTATAGCTTTTTTTAAATGTGAAAAAAAAAACAAGGGGAAATAAAGCCTCCTGGTCTCACCCCTATGAGTTAGTTACATCCCGCGGGAATTCCAAGGGCCTTAGTTCACAACTCCATTATGTCATTTAATACATTTTATCATAATTTGCTCCTTATTATTTTTATTTTATTTTATTTATTTATTTTTTTGAGACTGAGTCTTGCTCTGTCGCCCATGGTGCGATCTTAGCTCACTGCAACCTCTGCCTCCTGGGTTCCAGCAATTCTCATGCCTCAGCCTCCCAAGTAGCTGGGATTATAGGTGTGCGCCACCACTCTCGGCCAATTTTTTGTATTTTCAGTAGAGACATGGTTTCGCTATATTGGCCAGGCTGGTCTTGAACTCCTGGCCTCAAGTGATCCACCTGCCTCTGCCTCCCAAAGTGCTGGGATCACAAGTGTGAGCCATCGTGTCTGGCCATGATTCGTTCCTTTCTCTCATTGTTCTCAATAATCTATGTGCTAAAGGCATTCTCTTTCACCCAAGTTTAGCAAATTGACTGGATCATCAATAATTATTGAGGAGTGCTTCTTATTCTGTGATAGGAGGATTCTACATTAGAATGGTAGTTGACAGAACCATTTTTGAAGAACAGCAACCAAGGGAGACAGTATTGATTAATTTTAAGTAAGAGGTGAGGTTAACTGCAAGGAAAAGGGGGCAGGCTTGGGCCCAGGGATTTGAAGTATATACCGTATCTTCAAAGTAATTCTTACTTTCTGTGCCATCTGCTTCCAGTTGCTCTTCTCTAGGTTTCTGTTTAAATTTCATGTTTCCAAAGTGCATGATGGCTCCAGTGAGTTTAAAGCATCCATACTTCTCATCAGGAAGAAAGCCCAAGATGTCCATGGCTTGCTGTAAAAACAGAAACAGATGGCCCTGTCTTCATTTGCCTAATGGCTGCAGTGAGCACCTCACCCCCGCTGTTACACCTCGGGGCTGTGGGCTGAAGGGAATGAGATAGACAGCTCTGTTCAAAGCAATGCAAATCAGCCCTGTTGGCACTTGGTCACCCGCAGTCTGCTCATCCCTTTAAAAGAGAATTAGGAAGGCACAAGACTAGGCTTGTTTATTCCCCAGCAGTTTTAGAACTTTCCTTCAATGCCCTGCCTCTCTCTGGTTCCTTCCAGCAACAGATCACTAACTGGCTGTATCAGGTCAATTATTTTGCCTTTCGTGGTTATGGCAGAAAGCACCATATCTGCTGAGTTGCTTGTTTCTGTGATCCCATGTGTTCTCCTGACTTTATTCTAGAGCAGACATATTTCAAAGACTGGTGAAAAGAAATGTTTAAGAAAAGCCACCTCACCATAAAATTGCATCCTAAGTATCCACTGCACAAGATGTGCATTCTCATACACCCCAAGAGGGAAAAAATTGGTACAATCTTTCTAGTGGTTAATTTAGAATATGTACCAAGAGACTATAAAAAATTCATAATCCTTCGTATTTTCACTTCTAGGAACCTAGCATAAGGTGAATCTGATATACAGAAAAAGTGTTAAGCTACAGAGATATTCACCTCAGTGGGAGTGAAAAAAAATCTTGAGTCTAACACTAGGAGAATAGCTCAATAAACAACAGCACAAATGCCTGATAAAATCTTAAGTGCCCACTTAAATGTTTATGAAGAGTTCCTAAAGATACTTGAAATGCTTAAACGATTAAACTGAGAAAGCAAATTCTATATGCCAAATGTATATGCAGCATAATTACAGTCTTTTGGTAAAAAAACAAAAAACACTAACATGACCATACAAAAGCAGCTGCAAATAGATAAAAACAGAATAAAGACTGTAAAGATATACACCAAATAAAAGAGATGTTTGCCACTGAGTTGAAATATCTTTCTACTTTTTCATAGCTTCCAAAGTTACTATATTGACAATGTGCAGTTTTCTCGTAAGTCAGTAAACTTTGGACAGAAGCAGCCCTACACCCCTATGGAAGCAAGACCACTTCTCCGGGTCCCTGAAGAACAGAACTCTAAGATGCTGTCTTTCATTTCTCATTGCCATTACAACTAACAAGCCTTACTTCTGTGGCCAGCAATTCTTCAGCATCATCCAAGCTCTCCACAGTAACTGCTCCACAGGAGCAAAAGTGGAAGTCTGAGGGATTTGCAGACACCAGGAGCATGTCTAGAGTGGGAAAACCATCCGTTAAATAGCTTAAAGAAATCTGCAAGGCCTTAGAAAATAATGGGTCAATATTCACAGTTTACGGTTTAAATCATACTTGTAAACAAGCTAAAATAAAATCCATATTTTAGACCCAAACTTCTACAATCAATGTTTGCCCTCTATTAACTTGTCAGTAATGTGTTAATGCCTCCCAAGAGAAGACAGGCTGGCAAATTCCAAAAGCAGATTCAATTGCAGCAGTTTCAATTGGTGCAAAAAAACAAAAACAAACGAATAACAACAACAACAAAACACAGACAATGTGTGCCGGTAAAACTTTGAAAACAGGAATTTGGCCTAGATTTATGACTGAGGGCTGGAGGACAAAGGTATTTTGTAAAATTATAAGTAGAACAGATCTGAGCTTCAAAAGCTAGGAAGCAGTCAGACCCTGGGGTCAGCACCCAGGGAACATTAGCAGGGCAACCCTGTCACATCACATCCTCCCTATTAGGGAGCTGAGTCTGTCTTTCAAGGGATCCATAAGTCAGCTGCTGTGTTCAATGCTGCACCCTGATATGTCTAAGAGTCCTGACATGATTCACTTAGTCAGGAAACATAATCCAGGCCGAAGCAGAGGCAGGCTGTCAGCCACGCATCAACTGACTTGGCAGAATCATGTTAACCTCTCACTGCCCAACACTTGATCCCAATGAATTTTTCTTGAGCTGATCTTATTTTTCTATTTATTGCTCAATGAAGTGAAAGTCGGTTATCTTGAACCCCAAATCTCAGAAACAAAGAAATTGGGCTACATAAACGTTCACAGCAGCTTTGTTAGAAAACAAGTCAAATGACCATCTGCAGTTGAATGGGCTAACAAACTGTTGTACATCCATACAGTGGATTATTATTCAGCAAACAAAGGAATGAACTATAAATACGTGCTAGAACATGGAAGAATTTCAAAATAATTATGCTGGGTGAAATAAGCCTGACAAGAAGAATATACACTCTATTTTTTTTTGTTTTGTTTTTAAACATTCTAGAAAATACAAACTAATCTATGGTGACAGAAAGCATATTAGTGGTTGCTTAGGGACTGGGGCTGGGAAAGGAGGGCTCCAATGAGTGAGAAGGGACAGGAGGGAGGTCCAAGGACCTTTTGAAGATCCAAGCACACTTTTGAAAGTATACATGCATTATGTTGATTGTGGTGACAGTTTCATACACACACATATATATGTTAACACTTACCTGTTATATACTTAAAACACATGCCGTGTACTTTAGTTGAAAAGTACTTCAATAAATTTGTTTTATAAAACTTTAAAAATAAAACAAAATTGGCCTAGCTTAAATCAAGCAGAAGGTTAATATATGTATTTTAATAAAAATGACCTGTAAATTTTTTACAGTACTTGTTTTTTAAATGATTTTTATTTTTTAAATTGACAATTTAAAATTGTATATATTTATGGTGTACAACATGATGTTTTGATACATGTATACATTGCGGAATGGCTTATTCCAGCTAAGTAATGTATCATCATTTCACATACTTATTTTTTTGTGTGGTGAGAATATTTAAAATCTACTCTGTTAACCATTTCAAGCATATAATACATGGTTATTAACTATAATCACTGTGTTGTACAATAGATCTTCTGAACTTATTCAACTTTTTTAGATTCGACATGGGTGAGATAATGTGGTATTTGTCTTTCTGTCCCTGCCTTATTTCACTTAGCATAATATCCTTCAGGTTCATCCACGTTGCCATACTTGACAAAAATAACAAGATGTTCTGTTCTTTTCTTTTCTTTCTTTTTTTTTTTTTTTTGAGACAGGGTCTCACTCTGTCACCCAGGCTAAGGTGCGGTGGCACGATCACAGCTCACTGAAGCCTCAATCTCCCAGGCTCAAGCGATCCTCCCACTTCAGCCTCCCTAGTAGCTGAGACCACAGGTGCATGCCACTATGATCAACTAATTTTTTAATTTTTTATAGAAACAGGGTCTTGCTATGTTACTCAGGCTGACCTTGAACTCCTGGACTCAAGCAATCCTCCTTCCTGGGCCTCCCAAAGTGTTGGGATTGCAGTCATAAGCTACCATACCCAGCCAAGATTTCCTTCTTTTTCTTTAAGGCATAATAGTATCCTATTGTGTATATAGACCACATTTTCTTATCCATTCATCCTTCATGGACACTTAGGTTGTTTCTCTATCTCAGCAATTGTGAACAATGCTGCAGTGAACATGGAGGTACAGATATTTCTTCAGGATACTGAGTTCATTTCCCTTGGATGTATTCCCAGTAGTGAGATAACTGGATCATAAGGTAGTTCTATTTGTAATTTTTTGATTAACTTTCATACCATTTTTCATAATAACTGTGCTAATTTATAGTTGACTCAACAGTGAACAAGAGTTCCCTTTTCTTCACATCCTTGCCAACATTTATTATCTCTTGTCTTCTGATAGCAAGACAATATCTCTTTGTGGTTTTTGCTTTGCATTTCCGTGATGATTATTGATGTTGAGTCTTTTCTCACAGACCTGTTGGTCATTTGCATGTCTTCTTTGGAGAAACGTCTGTCAGGTCCTTTATCCATTTTTTAATCTGGTTGTTTTCTTGCTATTGAGTTGAGTTCTTTATATACTTTAGATATTAACCCCTTATTGATATACAGTTTGCAAGTATTTTTTCCCATTCATTCAGTAGATTCTCTCATGATGATGCATGATTGTTGTATAGTTTATGAAGCGAATACTCAGGGTATGAGGCCAAATGTCAAGGATTCCAATATGGAAGGACCTCTTGGTCACTTATCATCACTCCTGGAATCTATACACTAGTTGAATAGCAAGAATAGGTACAATAAATAAATAGAAACAAAGAAAGTCAAAAGAAAAAGAAAAGAAAAGGGAAAATATATGTAGGACCAAGCTATGCAGATGGCAGTGAGAACTAAGGATTTTGAATGAGCCCTGTCCAAAAGAACTGAAGAAATGAGTCTTAGCTATGCCTGGAACAAGGGTCAGATATAATTGAGAGCAAAGGGGTGAAGGGGTACTCATGGCCATGTAGAGGTCAAATAGGGACTGGCTCTGAGGTAACATGTCACCTCATTTCCTTGACTCCTTCAGTGGTTGGCCAGCCTCTCTGCTGTGATTTCCATACCCAATTCTTTTGTAGTGTGGACAAATCCTCATATTTCAGGATATGTGGACATCATCCTCATATTGTTAAGATATGCCCTCTTGTATTAAGCCTCAGGATACTCTGAAGCTCTTCTTTGGCAAACATGGATGGTAAGAGTTCCAGATCATCTTTTAAAATGTCCCCCAAAAGGACAATGGGTGCTAAAACAGGTAGACTGACAATACCCAGTTTGGACCACCAGATGTCAGGCTTTGCACAGTAATCAATCTCAGCAACCCCCAAAGACTGAAGGAGATAAATGAATTCAAGATAAGCATGAATTTTCCATAGCAGCCCAAAGGCATCAGATGCTTCTATTAGTAAACAGAGATGCTCTGAAAGTAATCTTGCAGTCTCTGCTGGTACCTTCATCAGATCTTATGTGTCAGTCGCCCTATACCATCCAGAAACACATGTCAAGAGTGTTAGATTTGATAGGGTTAATCAATGGAAGACCAAAAAAAAATCCTGTTCCAGGTTGAGGTGAAGAGAAGGTGGGGAAGAGAATGTACTGCTTAGATAACACCAATTACATCTATGGCAAAAATAATTGTCTCATTCGCAGAGCTTTCCCCATTTGGTAAGGGTACTTTAAAGACCAAGTAGTCAAAACACTGCTAGATTTATACCATACTTAATCTAAGCATAATGGACTGGGAAAATTGTTCCCATCAGTTCACTAGCCTGGATCTGTAATCTTATCCTACGTCCACTTCTGTGGGAGCATTGTTGTCCTCAAAAGCGTACCTCAAATACAATACCTTGGAAATCAAATCAGCATGTCATTCTCTCCTTCCAATGAATCCCTATGCCACTTTAAACTCTCTGCCATGGTCTACAATGTGCTGCATGGTCTAACCCCTGCCTACTTTACCCTATGTTACCCTCTCTACCACCCACAGTGGCCATTTTGCTATTCCAATAATAAATCAAATGCATTCCTTCCTCAGGACCTTTGCACTCACTGTTCCCTCCTCCTGGAATTTTATTCCTGGAAATCTTTGCCTACTTGCTCCCTTACTTATTGAGGTGTCTGTAAAAATATTGTCTTTTCAGAGAAATTCCCTGACAATTTCATCTAAAATAGAACTATCCACAACCCTACCAAACCCCATTTCTTTCTGTCCCCTCACTGCACTTTATTTTTCTTTATTCACCTGCCATATAACCTACAAAGAAATTAGAGCATTTGTTTTTTTCTTTTTTGAGACAGAGTCTCACTCTGTCTCCCAGGCTAGAGTGCAGTGGCACATTCTTGGCTCACTGCAACCTCTGCCTCCCAGGTTCAAGTGATTCTCCTGCCTCAGCCTCCCAAGTAGCCACAATTACTAGCACCTGCCACCATGCCTGGCTAAGTTTCATATTTTTACTAGAGACCGGGTTTTATCATGTTGGCCAGGCTGGTCTCAAACTCCTGACCTCAAGCAATCCACCTGCCTCAGTCTCCCAAAGTGTTGGGATTACAGGCATGAGTCACTATCCCCAGCCTAGATCATATATTCTGTTCTTGTTTGTTGCCTGTCTTCCACACTAGACTATAAGCTCAGAAGGGCAGAGGCCTGTCTATCTTGTATCACCACTGTACCCCCCATGATTAAAAAGCAGTGCCTGATGTACACATGGAAGCTCCAGAATAAATATTTGTTGAATAAATACATGAAATTCATTCCCTTATTCCACAGGGATTTTTTCTTATTTTATGTTTATGGCACTATCATTCTCCTAATCAAATCACAAAACTTGGGGATATTTTTGACTCATCACTCTTCCTCACTCCTACATTCAGTCACTACCAAGACCTGTTTATTCTTCCATGCATCTATCCCTTTTCCCCCACCCTTCCATTCCCAGACACTCTTTTAGATCACTGTCTTGTCATCTCATACTGGGACATTGGCAATCCCTTCCATCCAAATCTCTGCCTCCACACCATCCTGCCCATTACCAGCTTAATCGTCCCAAATACTGCCCTCAATAAATCATGATCTCCTATTGCCTCACTCCCCACAACACACTCACACACTTGCTCTGCCAACTCCCTGAGTTCAGCAACCATCAGAATAAAATCTCCACTATTCCTCTATGCAAATCTTTTCCTTTAGTCAAACTGGTTTCTCTGTTCCCTGCTGCTGCTTTGCCCTTTCCCAACATTGTGTACACTCTTCCTCCTACCAGAAGTAGCCTCCACTCTTCACTTTGTCGACTGAATCCCCTTCCCATTCTTCGTTTCCCAACCTAAATTCCCCTTCTTTATAAAACTCCTGAGCCAGACACGGTGGTTCACACCTGTAATCCCAGCACTTTGGGAGGCCAAGGTGGGAGGATTTCTTGAGGCCAGGAGTTTGAGACCAGCCTGGCCAACATGGTGAAACCCCATCTCTACTAAAAAAGAAAAAAGAGAGGAAACTCCCATTGACCACCACACACTATGATGCTATCTCCCTCCCCGGGTCTCTTATCTTTACCACTCATGTAGTTCTAATTAAGGCCTTAAATTAATGCTTTTATACACACAAACACACACACACACACACACACACTCACCCACTCACCTCTGCTGGGTATCCTACCCACTTTCAAACACTCTTCTTCCTTTTGCTACCAAATTGAAAAAGAAGTGTTGCCATTTACTGTCTGTCCACATAAAATTATACAACACTAGTTCTATAATTGGTTCAACTCCCTAAGTTTTAAGGATGAATCTACTGAAGTCTAAATAGGCTAAGAAACTTACTGAATAACACTTTTTCATCCCCCAAATATGGCTTATTTTTCTTGTTTTGGAATAACCCTAAGCTCCAGAATCCTACACTTACCATGAAGCTCTTTTTGTCCAGATAGAATTTGATAGAATATGTGGTAGTTCCTCTCTCCAGGCTGCTGGAAAATCACCCTGGACTTTTCAAGAAAATCTGGATGATGAGAAATGAATAAAGATTCATACTGAGGCATTCTTGCAAAATGTAGAACAAAAGTAATCAGGCTGAGTGCAGTGGCTCACAATTGTAATCCCAGCATTTTGGGAGGCCGAGGTGGGAGGAGCACTTGAGGCCAGGAGTTTGAAACCAGCCTGTGCAACATAGTGAGACCCCGTTTCCACAAAGAAAAATTTTAAAAATTAGCTGGGCATGGTGGCACATGCCTGTAGCTGCAGCTACTTGAGAGGCTGAGGTAGAGGATTGCTTGATCCCAGGAGTTTGAGGCTGCAGTGAGCCATGATCCTCCCATGGCACTCCAGCCTGAACAACAGAGTGAGACCCTGTCAAGAAAGAAAAGAAAAGAAAAGAAAGAAAGAAGGAAGGGAGAAAGAGAAAGAGAGAGAGAGAAAAGGAAAGGAAAGGAAAGAAAAGAAAGAAAAGAAAAAAGAAAAGAAAAGAAAAAAGAAAAGAAAAGAAAAGAAGGAAGAAGGAAAAAAAGTAATCAGATAGTGCAATGACTACTTACAGATGTCAATGTCCACAGAAGACAGCATGCCTCTGGCACCAAAGTGCATCCTGATGAATTTGCCCTAGTGTGGACACAGAACACACTCAGACACAGAACACAGTTTCCTATTCAAATTTTCCAAGCACTTGCAATGGCTTCACTATATGTAACTCTCAAAACGACTACTTCCTCAAAAGTAAGAAACAAACAAACCAAAAAAAAAAAAAAAAAAAAAAGAACAGAAAAATGCAATGTGGGTTTGAGATGAGATAGCACCAGCTAATATCTGGAGGAAGCCAGAATGATTGTCAGGACTAGCAGTGGTTCTGTCTTGTAGCCCCAAATCTGCTGATTGCTACCTGTGTATTCTTGCGGGCACTGTGAAATCTCTCTGGGCCTCACTGTTCTTATCTAAAGATAATAAAAATATTTCCTCATCATATTTGTTTGTTCATTCACCAACATTCATTGAGCATCTACTAAGATCCAGGTAACCTTCTAGGCACTAGAGATACCACACAAGAAAAATAGACATGGTCCCTACCCTCACAAACCTTATAGGCTAGTGGGTAAGCAGTTACTGCAACAGCTCTGACATAAAATCACAAGAAAAGCCAGTATCCTAGAACTTAGAAAGTCAGAGAAAGAGGGGGCATAAAATGGAGTTGAAGAGGTAGACAAACTCCATATCATGTAAGCCATGTAGAACATGGGAAAGGGTAGGGTTTTATTTTTTGTGTGCTTGGGAGACATTGTAAGGTTTTAAGCAGAGGAGTGATGTGATCTAATTTGTTTCAAAGCACACCTTGGCCTAAAGAATAGACAGAAACTCTTTCTTCCTTATCAGTGAAAAGCCATAAGGCAGGATCTAGAGGGGCAGAAATGCTGTCCAGAGGTGCCAGCGCCCATGTCAGAATGCCAGATGCAGCTAAGGAGGTGGCACCATCTGGTTGCAGCTGGAGCCTGTGGGATGAGGATGCTGGAACAGGGAGGAAGTCAGCCTGGTGGAGGTTGGCCCATGCCAGGAAGGCACCAGGGCAGGACAGCAGCCTGGCAAGAAGAGGTGAGTAGCTCTGTACAGGGGGATCGAACAGGTACATTAAAATATGTAGGACAGTGGGAGTCACACACACAAACACACATGTATCTATACCCATACATACAAACGCGCAGGTACATATATATGTGTGCACATACACATATACAGAGGTATGTGTATACATATCTATTTAGTATTAATTGAAAATTTTAACCCAGATTTCTTGATTATTTTGAACTTTTTTTTTCTTCTCTCTTCTTTCTTTCCTTCCATTGATCCATCTTCATGCTTATTTTTCTCCTCTACTTCTTTCCTTCTGTCTTTCCAACTTTTCTCTCCTTTCTGTTCTCTTCTTCATCGTTTTTTAAGGCAAGTTCCTGCTCTGTCACCCAGCCGGAGTGTAGTGGCATCATCATAGCTCATTGCAGCCTCAAACACCTGGGTTCAAGTCATCCTCCTGCCTCAGCCACTTGAGTAACTGGGACTACAGGTGCACACGACCACTCCAGGCTAATATTTGTGTTTTTAGTAGAGACAAAGTCTCACTGTGTTACCCAGGCTGATCTCGAACTCCTGGGCTCAAGTGATCTGCCCACTTCAGCCTCCCAAAATGTTAGGGTTACAGGCATGAGCCACCACACTTGGCTATCTTTCTTTTTACCTGATGTTTTTCCCTTTCTTCCTTTTATTTTTTTCCTTATCTTTCCTCTTTCCTTTTTAAAAATGTTCTTTTTCCATCCCTCTATTCCTTCCTTTTTCTTCCCTTGCTTTTTTTCCCCCAGCTTTCTATCTTTCATATTTCAGCAGAAAGTCCTTTAGCATTCTAACAAATCCCAAATCTACCAGTTGTTTTATGAACCAGTATTAGTGCCTGCTATGACCAGCCAGACACTGTAAGCACATCTAAATATGAACAGAGCAGCTCTAAGGCTTTGGATGGAAACTAGCCAAATCAGCATGTGGTTATTATTTAATTATGCCGGGAGACTCAAACAGGAAGCCTTCTGCAAATTTTCTTGTGAATTATACAGTGGCTCCCTGCCACTCATTCTTGGCATAATATGAATTTGTTAAACTAGGTTTAGAAATCCAAATTCTTCCTCTTCCGTGGGAGTTCTAGTTATCAAAAGCTACTTAAAAATACTTTCTCGTCAGACCCCCAAAAAAGTCTTCAGTGAAAAATATTCAGGGGTAAGGAGGCCATAGGCAAGAGTACAAACAGTAATTATAGTAAGTGAATTAGGAAGTGCCTACTGGTTTAGGAAATTACGAAGGAGAAAATATTTCAAATATGTACAACGTAATAAAATATAAGGCATGATTATAATTTTTTGGGTGAGCTTCTCTACTGGGAGTGGAATTTGAAACTATCAAGATAAATGCTTTTTTCTTGAAATTGACCAAATAGAAACTCTTCAGATGTATATTTATTTATAAAAATTTAATTGTCTTAATGATATAGATGGTAAATGTTTGTGAGAAATCTAACATTACAAACTTTAATCAAAGAGCTTCTTTGGTGTTCTAGAATTTTTTTCATACCTATGTGCTTACATATGAGTTTTACCATTGCATACAAATTAAATACTTTGATATTATGCTAAATCATGTTACTTACAAAACGAGAGGAGTTGTCATTTCTCAGGGTTTTAGCATTTCCAAATGCTTCCAAGATAATATTCGCTTGCATGATTTGCTCTTCTAACGCCCCCTGAGACACATGAAAGAGAAGTACAGTTCATTAAGCTATTAGTAGAATTCTGTAATGTGGCAAGCCCTCCATCTCCAGGTCAAACCCCATTCTTGCTTTGATAACCAATGGCCAAAACCCGCTTCCAAATTTGGTTATATTATCTTGGAATGAGAAATCAGAAAAACAGTTGGATGACAGAGGCTAACAATATACAATACCCCTATGAATACGTGGGAGCTCATTTATTTGCAATGCTTCTTTTTTGGTTGGCATTGGCCTGAGTGGGAAAAAAAAAATCGTCACCAAATAAAAAAGAAAAACATACCAGCTTATTTACAGACAAATATCATATCATGTATTTCCCCCATCATTAATCTTCCTCTCTTCCCATCTGATCTTTGTACCTGGAAATTTATCCTAGCATAATACAACAGACTCTTGGTGTTATTAAACTACACTTTTGCTTGCTTCTTTTCCTTTTGCTTGCTTCTTTTCCTAAGTAATCTAGAGGTTCCCACCAAGTAGTGACTTTTAATAGTATTGATCTTGAATTTGAATCACGTGTGCTCAGGCTGATGGGCCAAAACATATCATCGACCTATCTACCATATCTACATGGCTTTGTTGTTTTCCAGTCAGCCTCAAAGACCCATTTTATGGGGGTAACTATATAGTATATGGTATTTAATAATTTATGGATTTGTAAATATTATATCCCTTCTTATATCCCTTCTACTATATAATACTCCCCATTTTATGGGGGAACGTATATAGTACATCGTACTCAATAATTTATGGATTTATAAGTATTATATCCCTTCTCAGTAATATGGGTTTACTGTCCTTCAAATAAGTTAGAGAACATTATATATATATGAGCAAAGATTTCCATAGAAGTGTTATATATTATGTATTGTATTATATCATAAAACTCAATGGCTAAACCAAACCATTTAATGCACACCAAAAAAAAAAAATCTAAAATGCTTGTAAAAACAAAGTTATAGATATAACTATCTATAAATAAAAGAGTTCAATGATATCCAAAGAAATCAGTAATCAAACTCAGGAATGTGGTCGTTAGAAAAGAAACTTCTATAGTTTAAAAATTGAGCCAGATGACTATTTTAATATATTTCTTACTTTGCAAAAACAGCAAACATCCAGTATCTAATTGAAAAAGCAAAATAATCATGCCAGACATAGAAAAATGAGAGGTCTAACAGCTCAATAACTCATTGATTTTGAGTTCCATTCAGCATTACCTAATTTTATTTTGCATACCAACGTGTATGGTCTTAGTTATCCTCTAGTTATTATGATGTCCATTAACATGTTAATGGAGCTAAACTAAAATGAACAAGTTTTTTTTTTTTGTTTTTGTTTTTAAATAGGGAAGGCAAAGGTTTTTCTGAACGTGGTATGTGATTAACATTGAGGGGTATGTCCATTAGGCATTTAGAACTTGATCCAGGAGTTAGGTATGAATGAAGAAAACTTTTATTGGTGCATATTTATGGGAATTTGATATCTCACAGTAGCTAAAGGGATTCAGAAATATCCAAGCCACCGATGACCCTAGACTTTAGGTAAGATGGTTTGAATCTTGAGGACTTAACTTACAGATCCAACAAACAAAGACCAGGCCAGAAAATGCCCCTTTAAGCAGATGTGAAATTGATTATGTAATTAATGTTTTCATGTTATTGTTTGGAGCACTTGATGATCCTCTCAAGGAGCAAAGGAAAGATTTAAAAAAAAAAAAACTTTTCTATGATTTGCAAATTGTCCTGTGGCACTTGTTGCCTCCTTACTTCCCAAAAGTGGTCAGGACAGAGCCTCCATGATCCAGTGGATAGGGCCACCTCATCTTTTCTGCCAAGCTATCTAAACACTTACCGGCTTTTTCCTGGGTTCACTCATGGCTGCTATGGTGGCAAAATACTGGATAATATGTTTGCTGTTCACAGTCTTTCCAGCACCAGATTCTCCTCTGTGATTTGAAATTCAGTGACACAGTTAACTAGTTCTGATTATCAACGCAATGAAAGAAAGGTAATTTTGATCATATAAGCTATGGCAAGCAGGGAAGCTTTTACATAAAAGTAGAGCTTCTGATGGAACTTGAGGACATATTGACATTTAATTGGTTGGGAGAAAGGCAAGGACATTTCAGGCTGGAAAAACAGCATGGGCAAAAATCTGGAGTTAGAAAGATCACAAATTTTGTAAATATTAGGAAGCCTGTTCCTCATGGTCCTAATAACAAAGAGTAGGAAAGTGCCTCTTCTAACTAGACAAGGCTCCTCATTACCAGCTGTTCAAGAGATTTTCACATATGAAGGCTACCATACAGCCAAGTCCAACCCTCTTCTCAGAAAAAGGCTACCAATTACTTCACCAGGCAGTTGGGCTTTAGGCTTTACCTTACCTTTGACAACTAGCTAACTTTGTAATGTGGGAAGAGCACAGTGGTAAATCTATAGCCTCTTCAACATAAGCATCATTGAATCAAGGCCTGCCTGCCTTTATCTATACAAAACTCCAGAAAATAGTTTATCATCTCTACGAAAGTCTGAACTCCAACTGTTCATCTAGCTCTAAAATTCTGAGACCTTATGATTTCTCCTGGGATAACTGAAACCAATGGAGAGCCCAATGTACAAGATGGTATCATCATCATTGCATGGGAAGGTAAAGGACTTTAGCACTTCACAGCCCCTTGAGTCTCAGTCACCATGCTGACACTTTACCTGGCCGGCCAGTGCTCTTTTCATCAAAACTCACATACAATAAGATACCACTGTGACCCTTCCTTCTATCCTTTTCACTCCCTTTCTTATTTCTCTAAATGTCACCATCTTTTAGTTTTCACTGCTTCATGTACTTTGGCCTGCCCCAATCTGGCTGCCCACAACTGCTTCTTAAATGTTCCATGGGCATACCTACTGGACATTCAGCCCCTCTGCTTAGCCAGTCCAGAGGCTTTTGAAGGTGACCATTTGGGACAGTGTAGCTCTCTTAATCATCAAGAAAGTAATTAAGATCAGCTCATGCACTATTTCTAAAGGATCTCTGAAAATGAGGGAGGCAGACTAGCTGACACCATATTTGGAGTCATCACTGACTAAAGCACAATGACAATTTCCTGAGTATCTTTTTCTTACCTCAAAGGTATTGCACCTAAAGGGCAATTAATTCAAAGATGGTGAATCAAAGTTTTATTCCCAGTGAAATGGAGGTATCTATTTCCACTGAAACTTACTTCAGGCCAAAAAAGAAAAACAAGGCAAACACTTACGTAAAGAGTATAGACTGATTTTCTCGATCTACAAAAGAAAGAAAAATGACAGAATATTCGAGGATTATGTATTAGTATGAACTTATTCAAAATTTCCCTAGCTACAATTTGAAATCAGACACAAGGGAAAGGATTAGCATCATTTATAGTTAGAAAAACATAGCACTCAAATGGTACAGAGTAAAATAGATTTTCTCTTGCCCCTATGTATGCCAGTCATAAGAAGATATAAATTAAAGGCCTATTTCTTTGCTCTACATACAAATGGTAACCAACTAATGATTGAGATTCTTGACACTTTAAGCCTTTTAAGAATCACTGTGTAATAATATCTATAGAATAACTTCTTTGTGCCAGACACTAGAGCAGATGCTTTATATAATAAAGGCTAACATCTACAGGGGGCTTACTCTGGGCCAGCCACTGGGCCGAGCACTTTAAATGCATTATCTCACTTTGATGTACAAACTAATCGGCCCAATAACCCTAGGAGGTAGGTACTATTTCGCCCACATTTTATCTAGAAGGAAACAGAGGCTTCAAGTGATTAGCTAACTGTAAAGGCCATGCTCCACTCACAATGCCTAAGTGCCTCTTAGGCACATAGAAAAAAAGTAGATCAGATATTTTTACTTTTCATTTTGTAGGGCAGCTACTCACTGTGAAGCATGTCCTGAAAGGCATTATTGGCAACAGCAAAGATGTGAGGGGGAGCCTCTGATCGCCTCTTCCCTTTGTAGGCGGCCACGACTTCTTTCTTATACACGGGAAGCCATTTGTAAGGGTTTATGGTCACACAGAAGAGACCTGAATATGTCTGAGGGAAGATCAGAAAAGATTTCAGAAACTAGATTAGAAATACTTCCAGGTTTGTCAGCTCTTCCACTGTCAAGTAACATTTGCTCAAATGTTACTTATAAAGGAACTCAGAGGAGAGTTTTTGGAATCATGTAGAGAAGGGACTTCTAACAAGAAGAGACAGAACCAGGTTAGAGTAACATCAGGACCTGGGATTACCTCTCTCCTGGGAGACCTGCTAATTACTAACAAGTCTGACACATGGAGCTTCTGAAGACAGAGAGGACCCTAATGGTAGGACTGCAGAGATTTCAGTAACCAGCCATCAGGCATTTGAGGCCAGAGGGGATTCTCTGCCTCAGCAAGATTAGGGGCTTGATTTTTAGGGCACTGAGAAGGAATAGCTCACGTGGGTCACTCAGTCACTGAAGGGGTTGAATTATGGCCCCTAAATAGATAGGTTTATGTCCTATTCTCCAGAGCCTGTGAATGTGATCTTATTTGGAAAAAATAGAGCCTTTACAAATGTAATTAAGGGTTAAGAGTCTCAAGATGATGACATCCAGGTGGGTCTTAAATACAATAACTTGTGTTTTTATAAAAGACACACACAGGAGAAGGTGATGTGACAATGGAGGCAGAGATGGAGTGATACAACCAAAAGGAATGCTAGAGCCGCTAGAAGCTGGAAGAGACAAGGAAAGATTCTCCCCCAAAGGCCTCCAGAGGGAGTGCAGCCTGCTGATTGGATTTGATTTTGGACTTCTGGCCTCCAGCACTGTAAGAGAATAATTTCTGTTGTTTTAAGCCACCCAGCTTGTGGTAATTTTGTTATAGCACCCCAGGGAAACTAACACAGTTACATGGTAAATCAGAGAGCTGAGGAGCAAGCTGGTTGCATGCCATGGTTCCTATGGCCATGGGTCCCAGATGCTACATCTTAGCTTAATCTACTCAGCACTGCTTCTGCTGCATAGGTTTTGAGCAAGTCAAAGAACCTGAGCAACCAACCATCATCAATTTAATGATGATGAAGAAATCATCTCACTCATTAATCACTAACTAGGTGACATGCATTGAACTAGGTGCTTTACCTACATTCTTTTATTTAATCCCCCAGGTTCCCATGGAGAGGCAGACATTGTTATCCCACTTTATAGATAAGGCAACTTCAAGAAGTTAGGAAACTTAACAAGCAAGTGACAGTGCTGATGGCTAGTCTGTCAGGCTCCAAGCCTCATGCTTTTAACTAAGGGTGATCTGTGGGAAGGCACATGAATGTTGACAAAATGAAATTGGGGAAATGCTAAGATAAGGTCCCTTCCCAGTAGACATTCCTCAAGGACTATCCCCCTGTGAGCATGCTTAGACTCAATGTGAGAGAGCACCCAGGAGAGACTGGGACGTGCAATCTGAGTGCCAGCATGACAGTTCAGCAGGAAAGCATATTACACACATAGATCATCCACTGGCCATAGCGCCGCTTCAGGGCATGCAGCACGGATGCCTCATTGAGGTGAGTCAGCATTGCCATATCTTCAATCATTTCAAACTCTGGAGGATTCATCTGCTGGATTTTGTCCTCTTTTATGCTCAGACTCTGCAGAGAGAAGAAAAATACATGATATATTCCCCTGTCTCCTATGCTTATTCATTTTCCCATGCATCAGAAAGAATATTCAGACTCAAAAAGAAAAAAATGATGCCTCATTAGGGGATGGGGCCAGAAGAAATTAAGCCAAACTTCATGGAAAAAAGCAGGTGCTCCCTGAAAAAGTCCTCTCCTTCCCTAAAGATGAAGTAAACATAGTATTTTTGTTATATCAAGATTTTCTGTCATGCACTACCCTAATCTTGTGGCTTCTGGCTAGCCCTGATTGCCTCTAAGAGTACATAGATCATATTATGCATGATCTAACCCCCAACTTCCAGCCCTTGATGTCCCAACATACCTTGGAAATTTAGATGAAGCAGCTTGGAGTGGAGGATTAAGGAGGCAGACCTTTTCCTTCCAGACCTAGTTCAAAACCTGTCTCCTCCCTCAAACCTTCCCAACTACTCCAGCTTATTAGTTTGTCCTCTTTTGTTAAGTCTTACCACTTGTACTATCTTTACATTAATACTCTTGTGTATGTTTTAATAATTGACTATGTTAGACTATTTTCTGGCTAGACTATAAATACCTTAAGAAGGATTTTTGATGTTGTCTTCTTTAATGACATTCAAAAACTTGCACATGCATGTTCATTTTTGATGTTGTCTTAATAACTATAATTATTAAATGCTTAGTAACTATAATCACAATGCTTGGGATATGGTAAATAATAAATATTAATATCTTGATGAATATGGATGCATTTCTACTATCAAATACTTTCTTGAGATTCTTCTCACAGGTTTCCTAACACCCTTTCTATACCCCTTTTCCATGATTAATACATATTTGTGTCAATTGATTGCCCCATTTAATCCTAGTTGGTGATGGCTTCTTCCCAAGGCTCTCACACTCTTTACATTCTTGATTCAATTTCTATCCATCTGTCTTCTTCGACATTGTTCTAATAGTAATCCCTCTTCTTTTGAGTCCATTCACTTTCTGTATTTCAAGGACTCCTCATCTCCCCTCAAACCCATGCAGAACGTAATCCTATCTCATACATCTTCAAAAACCTCCCCTTTTCCCTAATTCTATTTTTCTATTTTTTTCATTACCAACTTTCATCGATAAGTAGTACTTTACACCCACTGGATTTATTGCCTTTGCTAATGTTACAAAGACCAAAGGTGATTGGAAGTATAGTCACTTCTAACATGAGGAAGAGGAATCCTGGAGCCAGGGAGACAAAGAGTAAAGCTGGGGGAATGGGACCTTCATAACATGAAGGAAGGACAAACAGGACAAAATAAACCACCTTCAGACTCTTCTTTCTACCTGCATTAATGGCTTTCATGCTCTTCTTCATATGGTTGTAACCACATTATAGTCACAAATCACCTTAAGTGCTGTTGAAGGCAAAGTAGTTTGTTTTGGAGAATGTGCTCAGAAGAGCAAGCCTCACATCTGGAGGCCTAATAAAATTTAGTTGGTCATCATTAAGAAAATGAGAAGACAATACATAGACTGAGAGAAAATATGTACAAATAATACATGTGATAAGGGATTTGCATCCAGAAAGTAAAAAGAACTCTTACAACTGAATAATGGAGAGGCAATAGCCCAATTAAAAAAATGGGCAAAGAGTTTGAATAGACATTTCCCTGAAGGAGATAAACAAATGGCCAATATGTACATGAAAAGATGCTCAACGTCATTAGTCACTGGGGAAATGCAAATAAAAATCACATTCAAATACCACTTTATGCCCAACAGAATGGCTGTAATCAAAAAGAAAATAAAATGTGCTTGTAAGAATATGGAGAAAGTTTCATTCTTATATGTTGCTGATGGAAATGTAAAATGGTAGCCACTTTGGAAAGCAGTTTGGAAATTTCTCTAAATGCTTAATACAGAGTTACCATATGATCCAGCAAATGCACTCCCAAAAGAAATGAAAACATGTGTCCCCACAAAAACTTGCACATGCATGTTCATAGAAACATTATTCATAATAGACAGAACATACAAACAACCCAGTGATAATCAACTGATGAATGGATGAACAACATGGTATATCCGTAAAATGGAATACTATTTATCCATAAAAGGGAATGAAATAAATATTTATTCATGTGACAATGTGAATGAACCTCAAAAACATTATGCTAAGTGAAAGAAGCCAGAAACAAAAGGCCACTGATTCTATGCTCCTGTTTATCTGAAATTGCTAGAATAGGCAAATCTATAGAGATAGAAAGTAGATCAGTGATTGCCTGGGGCTGGTGCAGGAGGAAAGAAGGGGGAATGACTGCTAATAGGCACAAGATTTATTTGGGGGATCTTTTCTAATAAAATATTGTCCCAAGGCTAAATGACCCTGACTGAGTCTCTATTTCTTCGTTTACTGATTTAGGACTAAGGAAAATTTCTTGCTGAATTTTCCCTTGTCCACCTATTTATGTTCCAGTTGAAAAGGACCAAGTTCTTTTCTTAATTTCATGAAGAGTCAAATAACATCTACCTAATTTGAGATTTTTTTACATAACAAATATTGACTGTCAGGAAGACATATGAAAGCATTCTGTGTGGTAGTTTATGAGTGGCTTCCAGAATTTTAAAAATCAGATGGCAACACGTTAGATGGTAAATAGCCTAAAAACAAATAGAGCATTAAAAAGACAAACTTTCTTGATATCAACAATATCTGCTTGTTATAGGATGTGGCTTGTTATGGATTTGGGAAGAGACAGAATTTAAAGGAGTTTAGAGAAGTGAATATTGGCAGGGAATCATCTGTAAAACCTATAAGGAAGCGTTCATTGAAGTAGGATAGAAATGGGGCCCAGCTTATACCATGGGGTGGCAGATAATGTGAAGTCAGCAATATAGGCAAAGGTTCTGAGAGTGAGCTGTCTTCTCAATGTTACCCTGCCTCTCTGAATGCCTTGGTGGCAGGGAGAAGGGGCTGGGGGTATTATGGCTTCACTACACATTTCCTCTGTGAAACAGTCCAGCTTGTACCCCAACACTTGGCATAACCTTTTCTTTCAAAGGTCATAGGTGACCTCCTAATTCTGAAATGTAAGACTTTCTCCAACTCTTAATCTCCTTCTGTAGCATTTGTCATTACTGACCATTCACCCATCACTTGGTCTCTGTGACACTATGCCATTTTTACTCAAATTATACATCTCATTCTTGATCCTACAAACACAACTTTCTTCATGATTCCTTAAGTCATTATTCATCCCACAGGATACCTTTTTAAAAAAATACTAACTTGAAACATTGATGAAAAAGTGGAAATGGCTGTGAGTTCTGGTCAATAATCTTTGCCACTGGCAATTGTGTTACTCTGATTTATTCACTGTTCTTCATTAAATCTTTGATGGTAAGAGGAGTTTTTTTCTGTTTGTTTATTTGTTTTTGGTGACAGGATCTCACTCTGGTTGCTCAGGCTGGGGTGCAACCAGAGTGGGATCCCTGCTCACTGCAACCTCGACCTCCCCAGATTCAGGTGATCCTCCCACCTCAGCCTCCCAAGTAGCTGGGACTACAAGCACATACCACCACACCTGGCTTATTTTTGTATTTTTTGTAGAGACAGGATTTCGCCATGTCGCCCAAGCTGGTCTCAAACTCCTGGGCTCAAGCAATCTGCCCGCCTCGGCCTCCCAAAGTGCTGAGATTACAGGCATGAGCCATTGTGCCCATTGACTTAAGGAGGAGCTTCTTAAAATGAATGACTTCACAGTGAGTCAGTGGTATCTCCTACTGCAGGTCTTTAATTAAAATATTACAGAAATAATATATTTAGTTATTTGACAGAGAACATAGTCATCAACACAATGAAATAAAAATTTCTTTACCTTTCCATCTGTTGTCTCAACAATTACTGTTCCATCATCTTCACTCCCTTTTACCTCAGCCTCGATATAAGCATTCTCACCATCAGGAATCCAGCATTTCTTCTTCCCTGTAGAGAAAAAAAAAATGGATTATAGCTATAGTACTTACAGAAATATACACTGGACACTTTCATACTGATAGATCTAATCTCATTTCTGCTAAATCGGCTTGTTGACTACAGGAACTTGCAAAGTTAGATAAAATCATGAAAGCTCATCCTGAAGACACACTCACTCACATAATGGCTCTACAGGAACAAGAAACATCTCAGCAAGCGGCAGCTTGGGGGCGCCATAGATCATTTTGCTACAAGAAAGTTACCTCCCAACACCCCTTCCAACCCCAACACTTTCCTCCACTCACACCCCAGGATTTAGGTAACCACCTAACCGCCCTGGTGCTTGCACCCCTTCCAGATTCCCTCCCCAAAAAAACTCATTCAGAAAGGTCTGGGAACAACTAAGTGAAAATTTAGATTAATGGTTACGTTCTTCAGTGTTTCTTTAGACCTCATGTCTAATCTTGGAGTGAAAGTCAGCTAAGTGAAATTACATGGTTGAATTGGCAGGGGGGCAGGTTGAGAAGAGAGAATATGGGTTGTTTATGTCACACAACATAACCAGCTCATATTATTTGCCCCCCATATGTTCTTTTTCTCTCTTCACCTTTCTCACTCCCATACCCCATCCCTCAGCAAAGTAGCCCTCCATAAACTGATTAACCAACAAGAGGTCTGGGGTGAAATGAGCCAGAACTCTTATGAACACCTGAGGCAGCTTCTCTTTCTCTCCCACTTGAAGCAGATAGTGATGATGAATAAAAACTATGATTTTAAGGGCCTGGGTGCAGTGGCTCACATTCATAATTCTAGCACTTCGGGAGGTCAAGGTGAGAGGATATCCTGACCCCAGGAGTTCAAGAGTAGCCTGGGCAATATAGCAAGACCCTTTACTCCCCCAGTCCTGTCTCTACAAAAAAACAAATAAGGCCAGGTGCAGTGGCTCACGCCTGTAATCCCAGCACTTTGGGAGGCCATGGCGGGCGGATCACGAGGTCAGGAGATCGAGACCATCCTGGCCAACATGGTGAAATCCCATTTCTACTAAAAATACAAAAATTAGCTGGGCATGGTGACATGTGCCTGTAATCCCAGCTACTCAGGAGGCTGAGGCAAGAGAATCACTTGAACCAGGGAGTCGGAGGTTGCAGTGAGCAGAGATCCCACTACTGCACTCTAGCCTGGGTGACAGAGTGAGACTCTGTCTCAAAAATAAAAAATAAAAAAATAAAAATTAGGCGGGTGTGACAATGCATGACTGTAGTCTTAGCTACTCAGGAGACTGAATGAGGAAGATCACTTGAACCCAGGAGTTGGCTCATTTTCCTTTAAAAGTATATATATATGTGTGCGTATATATGTATATGTAATATATCACACTTTCCTTTTAAAGGAAAGTGAATATTTTATATATATATATATATGAAAATGAGCCTTAGTAGAAGCTCACAGAAGTCCCCAGGTCACAGCTACTCGGGTAGATGGGGAAACCCTTTGGCTGAAAAGGGGAAAATGCTAGCCAATGAATGGCTAGGGAAGACACAGGTAAAAACCCCACTATAACCACAGCACTAACAGGTAATGTGAACTCAGTCACCACCATCACCTCTAATATACGAGTCACAAAAGCTAGAGAGGGCTCACTGCCGCAGGACAGATGGTCCTTATTTCCCAGAGGAAGGCAGTAAGACTGGGGAAGGAGTGTGTACAAAAGAGCTGAAGTTGGGCACCATTCGCCCCTTCTTCCACCATGCTTGTTTCTGCAAAGAATTTGGTTGCTCATGACTTTCTTGCTATCAGCGCTGCCTTCTTCGTTTCCCTGATTACAAACAATTCACCACTAAAACTGCTTGGCAAGAGGAGTTTATGTTCCCATCTAGCTGATTGTGCATTTGCTTTCTACTTATCGTTTGTGTTTTAAATACTGGCTTTGCATTGTATTCATTATTTTGGTCCCTTTTTGCAAAAACTGATTTTGCTTTGTGTTATGTCTATGAAAATATGCTTGTTTTTGAAAAGCACCCAGTTAGCATACATTTTTTGTGTATGTTTAAGGTAAAATGCTCTGCATTTTAAACCAAATGTTATCACTTGAAAGAAACTTGAAGGTCACCTGGCACAGGCTCTCTCCCTCTGTATCTCTCTCTCTTTTTAGAAAAAGAACCTTGGGAGAGAGATGAAGAGAGTTGCTCATAGTCACATAGCTAATTAGTGGCAGTCACTGTAATAATGTCTCTAGAAATGAGATCATCCACCTCCTGAATCAGTGCTTCTCCATTACAGCCTGCCTCCTCTAACACATGCTTAGCTTTTTCTCCTCCAATTCTTCTCTTCAGGAGTAGGCTCATCGCCTGCCTCATGATGAAGTCTCTCTTTTACCACCCCTGGAAAAACTTAGTAGGGGATAAAAATTATCAGAAATCCTTTCTCATCTGAGGCCCAAACCCTGACAGGGGCATTTTAAAAAATGAAGTAAATGAACTCCGTCAATTTTAATTCCTGGTGTTCATGAATAATGCAGAGCTGGAAATGCAGATAGCAATGGATTTGAGTGAGACAGCCAGAATTTTAACACTGGCTTTGCTTGTAACAAGATATAAAGCCACATGTCTTCATCTCTTTTGGCCGTTCGTATTCTCATCTGTAAAGTAGGCCTTTTCCTATATGATTTCATAGCTTTAGACAATTAAATATCTTTTCCAATATAAAGCTAATATGTGCTTATTGAAGAAAACTTGAAGAGTAATGTATGAAGAAAAGAATGTTTTTAATCACCCATAATCAAACAACTCAGAGATAGCCACTGTTATGTATTTGAAGTATTTCTTTTGAATCGTTTTTCTAGGATATCGATTAAAACAGGGGTAATAGTATATTCAGTTTTAGAGTTATTTTAAATAGATTGCTTACATGTTCTAATATAAGAATTATTTACATTTGGCTTTGGACTGGTGTTCTGTCTTAGCTCTAAAACCACTTGGGCTTCTTCACTGACACCCAGGAATTCTAGTTTTCCTTCTCAGGTATCATAATAATACATTATACTTATTTTTGTCACATTTATAGTCTCATTTGGTCCTCACAGCAATGGAGGAAGGTAGACAGGACAAGTATTATCTCCTTTGACAAATGAGGAAACCAGAACTCAATAAAGTGAGGTGATTTGCTCTAATTACCCAGCCAGAGATGGTCAAGGACAGGGAATTTGAACCCAAGACTACCTGCTAAATACTTGTCATCACACTGCTTCCATTTGACCCGAGTTCAAAAGAGCAAACTCCATTGTCTACCAGCCTGGGAAGACGAACAACTTTTGCTAACACTTGTCTCTTTGCTGCCGGTGCATTTCTATGAGGAAGGATTGTTTGGTCCAAAAAATTAATAGAAAATTATGTACATTGCTATGTTTTAAGTAATTATTTACGGTGCTGACTTTAATAAATGCATCATCCAATTACCTCTAATGCTTAGGCCCAATTTTTTTTTTTCTTCCTGGCACCACTATTATCTTGTCCTCCATTATCTAACTACCTGCGATAAGCCTCTGCATGACCAGTTCTGACCTCAGGGATAGTTCGGTTATTGTTTTTGATTTGATGGATTATAATTAGCCTAAAATCTAATCACAGTCATGAATCCAATGACTGGAAACTGGGAACTGATCCAGGACTGGTCTGTGATGGAAATATAATATCCTCCATAACTGGCTTGAATTATAATTGGTCATATTGAAGTCTAATGTTGACTAATTCTGAATACTAGAACAACATTCAGCAAGTCCTTCTGTTGCAACTACTGAATAATTTTGGATTAAGACATGTAGGTAGCTTGATGCTATATCACACTGTGAATCTGATTTCTACATCTCCAATTAGCTGAAATTCAACACAGACATGTAAAGGTAGCAGGAAAAAGAATAACATTTTAGAGATTTCAATGTAGAACTTAGCTTTTTTTTTTTTTTTTAAGGCTAAATCCTCATTAACCTTTGTCCTTGCCTGTAACTACCAAGGAATTATGAATCAGGGTGAGCAAGTCTCCTAATTATCTTTTGCTTAGTGTTGGCTGAGTGACCCTGCTGACCTAGAAGACCGCCAGAGGCAAAGCTCCAACATCAGAAAATTCTGGAGAGCCAGAGACAACTTCAAAGTCTGCAGCCTTACCAGAGTCTTTCCCTTTCTTCTTCCCCACAATGTACAAACATCACCTACCAGTCTAAGTCACAGGCCCCTCGCTCTACTGTGGCATTCACTGATAACTAAGAGGTTTCTAGGAAAGGCTTTGTCTGTGGCCATTCCTGCAGGTGTGTGTGTTACAACAGGGGCTCCTTGAAGAGAAAACCTGTCTTAGGACCAAGTGTGTAGGGCCCGGGCCTAGGCTGCCTCCCAGCCACCATTCCTACCCTGAATACTCAGAGGCCTTCAATTGCTCAGTTTCCTAGAGGCTGATCACACCCCAAGCAAATAAGTTAGGCTCTAGAACTGATGGCTCCTCTCTATCAATCAAATATCTTAGTCACCACCTTGAAGGAGCAAAATAAAGTGAAGCCAGCAGCCACCACATGTCTCACCGTCCAAGGCTGTGGCCTGTAGTAGAAGCAGCTCAGCTTCGCTTCTTCTGAGGAAGGCTGCGGCTTCTCCAAGCTCTGACAGATCCATCCTTATTAAAGCAATCCACCAAAACAAGGCTAGGCCTAAACGTGAGTAGAAAAGATTCACTCTGGAAAAAAAAAAAAAAAATTGGTACAGAGAAGAAAAAAGTGGAAATCAAGCTCTAAATGAGCAATCATTCATATACATAGACCAAAGAGTGTTAAGTTTTCCTATTACTACCTGTGCCTCTTCTTTCTCTTTGCTGTGTCTCAAATTTATACAAAATTGGACTCAAGAATATCTGACTCTAGCAGGGCTGACTTACCCACTAGACATAGAAGGTACAGTGCCTGAGGCCCATGGTGCTTTTAGGGGCCATGAAAATGTTTAATTTATTTTTAAATCAGAAGAAAAATATAAGTGTAATATGAATGATACATATTAATGAACAGAGCCTGGATTATATTCATCTTTAGGCCAACACAGTTATGAAATCTGATTTTTAATATTTTTTGTGGAGAAATGGTCCTTAAAGACAGAAGTGCCTGTAGTCAGTGAAAGTCATAATGCCACCCTGGGCCATGGAGTTCTGACAGGTGGTAGGATGGTCCAGATAGAGAAACATCAAGTTGCGGACACTAGGCCCTTTCATAGCAGTGGAGAGGTGTTTCCAGGTATCTAATTACCCCCAAGTAGACAGACCGTCATAGACAGAGTATGGTTACAAAGAGAAGTGGTTCAGATAAATGTTCAGTAGTAGACAGTAAAGGGATAAAAAGATAAGTATCTTGGCAGAGATAAGTGTCTAGGAGCAGATGATTTACAAAAATACAAGCACAGATGGGCATTTGGGAGACCTGGCCAAGAGCAGTAATGAAGAAGCCCAGGCTGAAGGTGACAAGCAGGTTACAGGGTGATGTGAGTGAGGCTGGAGTAAATAAAGAAGTTCATTGGCTCAAGTCAGGCAAGTATCAGTCTTAGAGGGACTGAGTTGCTGGGCAAATTATCAAAGCTGAAGTCATTGAGCACCCACTGTATACCAAACACTGGACATAGTTTATCTTTAATTTTCTCACTTTACATTTGATAATAGGGAGGAGAAGAAATGGAAACTGGGCCTTCATGATCTTAAATGATAAGCTATTATTCTCTCTCTTTGGACAAAAAAAGTCTTCCTCTTCACTCAAGCGTGCAAGGCAAGTGTTACTTGTCCCATTTATAGGTGAGAAGGTAGAGAAGGACTTGCCAAGTTTGCTTAGCTCAGGTGCTGCCTTTGAGGACAGACCAGCACCCACTTCAGAATGAACTGCAATCACTTACTCTCTTGCAATGAACAAATCCAATAAACTAATGTATTTTACTGCCCTTAATCTGCTTTTCTTCTTTGTGGTGGCTTGGATAGGTGTAGTGAGGCCACTTTTAGGATCTAGTTTAAAGGAGTATGGTTTAAAGCAAAGACTAGTGGTCTAGGCTAAGACTTAGTTTTATTTCTGCCAGAAAAGAGGCATGTGACTTGTGGGAAATCACTTAGCCACAGTAGGTGCAGTTTCCTCGCCTGTGTAATGCAAGGACTAGCCTTAATGTACAGGAACATTTCCTGAAGTGGAGAGAAGAAAAGATGCTCAAGAGAAACAACATACATCATGGCCCTCCAGAGTTGGGACTGAAGGTGGCATTTCTCAGGGAAAAAGACAAAACTGATTTTTCTGCGGATGAGCATTCAGATTCAGGTTTTGTAATCATTATAACAGTAATAACATTGTTAGACATTTGAATATAGAAGAACTCAAGATAAAGGAAAGCTCTGAAAGTAAGGCAGAGAAATTTAGAAATAGATGATAGGAAACATCATCAACTCTGTGGGCAGGAGCATGAGGAAAGCAGTATTTTGGGAAAATGGCTCTGGCAGCATATTCTGGGTAGATGGGGATGAGGAAAAGCCGTAGTCAGGGAGAGAAGTTGTGAGTCTGGATTTGTGAAAGAATGCACTACATCCTCCTCCTCTCTGTATGTGTGACTTCCTAGTGGCTTGCACTCAGTAGACAGTAGAGCTCAGGAAGTATATTGGGAATATAAAAGATATCCATTAATACATGTGTGTACAAACTTCCTGAAAAGATACCTAAGAAATGGATATCTGAGTAGTGAGAGCAGGAGATGGGTGGGAGAAGGAGAGAGCTACCTTTCATTTCATTCCATTCTGGTCAGTCAATGTGTGCCATGTGCTTATATTTCATAATTAACAGATTTTTTACAAGTAGTTCTTATTATAACATCAGAGATGAAAAGATTACAGCAAGACATAGAGCACAGAGCTGTGTAACTCTCCCTCCAAGTCTGAGCATTTAACATATTTAAAAGTATACAAGGAACAGAATATGCAGGAGCAGGCACTAGAAAGTAGGAAACAGTAGGTGCCAGGAGTGGGGCAGGCCTGGCCATCATTTGGAGATAGGTAACTGAAGCCAAGAGAATGATTCACCTGAGCAAAAAAAGGATCGAAATCCTTCTTTCTCCTTGGCCCCCTCCAGCATCCATTAACCCCTTAATGTCCTACTGACCTCTGGGTCCCTTTAGGTTCCAGTTGCACATATGGCTTTACAATTTTATACAATAACACACTTGTCACAGCCCAGTCCTAGCAACATCTTAAAATAGAAAATGAAAGAGCCCAAATGCCCAAAAGAAGTAAACAAATTAACCTTGCCAGCAAAAGAACCAGGAAGCTCTATTTTGTGAATGACAGAGAAACATAGATGAGTATAGAACTCAAGGTAATTCTCTTAGAAGGAAAAATTCATCTACATGTTGAAAGGAAATTATATTTGAGACTGGTATGCTCGTGCATGTTTATCGGAGGATTCTGACGCCCGTCATAAACACTTGTATCTGATACTGCATATATTTACAAGATAGAAGAGAGCAGGGGGTAGCACTGGAATTCTGGGAGGAGAATAGGAAAGGATAGAGCAGACGGGCTGCATGCACATTGCTGGGAGTACCTCACTCCTAGGACCTAGCTCTGCCTTTGAACATTCAGGAGCTTAATTTATCAATACATACTGGAGCGATTAGGTTCTGGGAATCACATAACTATGCTCAGAAGTGTGCATATAATTCATCACCCAAACCTGGACCTATTTTTTTTACTGGGATTTTTAAGAGGGGATGCCATTAATATTTAAATCAGGACAACAAACTTCATCTAAGACTGACCCAAGCGAATGGGGACATATTGACACTCCACTAATAAGAGAATTGATGACTTGAAATGGTAATTTCTAAACTGACAATGAGTGTACACCTTTTGCATAACTGCAAAGTCCAGGTTACTTGTCTGCATGATCCACAGGGCACATAGACAATATCATCACTATCAGAAGGTTGGATTCAGAGAAAGACATTAGATCATCATGTCCATGACATAATTCAGTTTGTAACACAGCAAAATAATGCATCTTGTTCTGTTCTAGAGTTCACCTTTACAGGGACTGAGCACCATATAAGCCATCAGTATCCTGTTTACAATGATAGAGCACAATTTCCAGGTGTATATTAGTTACCAGTTAACAAAGTAAACACAAAGAATGGGAAGCCCTTACAGGGAAGGGAGAGCTGAGATGTAAGCTTTTCCTCTTGGCCAAGAAAGAATCATGTTGGTCTCACCTAGCTGCCTTTCGCAGTAGCTGAGATAAGACACGAGCCTGGATGACCAACCATTCCTGTCCCGGAACTGAGGTATTTCCCAGGGCTTGAGACTTTCAGTGTGAAAACCAGAAAAGTCCCAGGAAAACTAGAACAAGTTGGTCAACCTACTTTTAAGTGTAGTGCCTGTATTTCTTTTAGAAATTCAATCACTATTTTGGAAGTCAGCTATTTTTATACTGGTTGTATTTCTGCAGCTGTCCCCCTCTCCCTCCTCAGGTATTTTGCAAACCTCTTTTTGAAAATGTCCTTTTCAAATATAAATTTGAATATATTCATGCAATATAAATGTACTGCCCATCTATAATTGCCCATGTTAGGCCCAGGGGTACAATAATGCGCAGAATAAATACTGTGCCCTCTTAGAGTAATAGATTTGAGTAGGGGTAGAAGTTTCTTCTGTCTTGAATTATTATGCATTAGACAAATCTGTAGAGAGAAATTTTCACACTTTGGGGTGGGGGGTGGAGCTGGTTATATGGCAAAGGTCAGAAAAGAAGCCCAGAGGGGGACTGTAGAAGCGAAGGGAAGAGGTGAGCTTGTACAGCTACAACTCCCAACTCACTAGTCTGAGTGGAAACCGTAGGCAGAGTTATGTTTTCTTAAGATGAGAAAACATATTCCTCACATTATTGTTTCACAGGCTCTTCCACTGTCTCATTCTCTGCCCACCATTCCAATGGAAGTGACTCATCCTGGATCCTCCCAATCCCCTATGATAGAACCCTTGGAGTCATCTCAAATTGCTCCTTCTATCTCATGCCACATTCAATTCATTATCAACTTTTATTGAGTTTATAATTACCAGTTCTTACCCACTTCTAGTTGACACAGTTTGGAGTGCCTGTTGAGCCCACACTCCTATTAGAAGTGCCTGCTCTCATCCACAGGAATAAGCCAAAAGTAGCCATGTCTGTAAAGTGACACTGGTATCCTGGCCCAGCTTATAAACCAGGCTTCAGTATCTGATCCTGGGACAATCAGAGACAATCAGGGTATCCTGCTGGAATACAGATTTGGGATTTAGATGCCACTCTCCATCTGGGCTCTTTGCTTGAATGGAGTGATGCAAACTTGAGGGCTGAGGTTGGCATTGTGGTGTGGTCATGTGGTGCCACATGCACACTAGTCAGCAAAAGCATCAGCAGAGAGGGAGTCACAAGGATGAGGAGAAGCAGCAATAAGGGACCAAAGGAAGAGAGAGATCACTTTCTTATATCCCAAAGACCTTTCCTGGTAACAGTACCTCCTGAGACCGACATTTAATTTCTGCCTTTGATTTCCATAAGCTCTCTAAATGACCTTCCAGTCTAATTTCTTTCCCAACTTTAAATAATGTCAAGTGAGTTTGTTATATGCCATCAAAATATCCTTAACTAATGCATTATGTCTCAGTCTTTGCCCTAACACAGTTTCTTCGTTTCTCTCCTAAGATGATGTGAAGATTGTGTATAAAACTCAGCACATTGTCTGGTGCATAGTAAAACCTTAATCAACGGTAACTATTCTTTTTACTATTCAACAAGCATTTATGCAGTCTTTGAACACTGTGCTAAATATGTAAGAGAGTAGCTTTGCTTTCCAAATTGCTTAGTGAATTTGAGATGTGCAAAACCATAATGAAGGATGGTACCATAGGGAAGTAAAGAGGTAATTCACACAGTGGCAGCTACTAGCTGAGTAGATGGAGGTGAGACAAGGGAATTGTTTATTTGGATGGTGATCGCTCCTGAAAGGTCACACTTTCTAGTCCTCTTACTGCTGCCCACAGTAAATCTATCACTCGGCACTCATCTCTTTCAAACAGAGCTAGACAATAAATGTGGGGATGAAGTGGTGCAGAAATCCATATCACCTTGGCATTTCAGTGCCTTAACTATAAGCAGAAACTCAAATGATGTCTATGAAGTAAATTGTTAAAAGAGTTAAACTCTTTTCATGTTAGCAGTCCTGACACATTTTTAAGTTGATTTCATCATAATTGATTAGATTCGCTTGAGTTCTTTATCAAGGTACGTTATTATGCATGTTTACTTTCAAAGCCTTCTACTGCTGGGAAGCCATGATGCAAGTAATAAGAACAAATATTAATATTCTTTTGGGTAAACAAATACTAAGCATCTTTTGACCTAGCCTCTTCCATTATTAAAATTGGAGACAATGCCTGAAAATGAGAATGGATTTATCCAGATGTCAACAGCTGAAGGGAAGAATTATCAAGCACTTAAATGATCCCAAACAAGCTGAAACATATGTCTTAAGGCAGTAAATGAAACACATTTGAGTTACAAGGCCCAGTGAATGCCACAAATCTGGGGAAATGCTGCAAGATGCTCCTAATTAGGGATACTACTGGGTAGAAAAATGATGCTGATGCTTCCTAGTATTCATGCTGCTGGAATAATCATGTTATGTGCCTTAACTCAGCAAGGTTTCCTCCATAGAAAATCTTATGTGGTTAGTCTTTAGGCACAAATCTACCACCCCTTAACCAGCTATACTACCTGCAATTTATTTATTTATATGCAGCTTATTTCTCTACAAAAGCAGGGGCTTTAGGCAGGTTTATCTTCTTCAAAGAGGAATGTTAAAAGATTGAATTACAAACCAAGAGTATTGCACAAATTATCGATTATTTAAAGCATTTACTTCAAAGGGTAATTATTATTACAGCTACAGGTCTCCAGGCAATGCAGTTTACACTCCTAGATTGTGTTCCCCACTCCCCTCCCACTGGGAAGTGGCTTTTCTTCCCATACCTCCACAGAAACTGTTCCTTCTAATGATCTCCTAAAGACAAATCTTAATTGGGTGCTTTTCAGTCTCTAATCCTACTCACCCTCTCTGCAGCATTTGACATTCCCTGGTTTCTGGGGTCCCTTCTTCTTTTTATTCTCTTTCCCAGTTGTTCATTTACTAATCAAAGGTCCATCCACAATAAAAATTGTGAATATCAATGACATTTCTCTTTTGCTCCCTCGTTTCACTAGTTCCCGTCTCCCAGCTTTTGCTGGCTCTTTAATCCTTTCCAGAACTGCCTTCTCCTACACTTTCCTACCTCCCAATCTCTGATCAAAATGCTGGGTCTTTGCACTGATCTATTCGCTATTGATCCAGAGAAGAACTTCTGATTAAATTCTTTTTTTTTATTTGAGATGGAATTTTGCTCTTGTTGCCCCAGCTGGAGTACAATGGTACAATCTCAGCTCACTGCAACCTCTGCCTCCCGGGTTCAAGTGATTCTCCTGCCTCAGCCTCTCGAGTAGCTGGGATTATAGATGCCCACCACCATGCATGGCTAATTTTTGTATTTTTAGTAGAGATGAGGTTTCACAATGTTGGCCAGGCTGGTCTCGAACTGACCTCAAGTAATCCACCCACCTCGACCTCCCAAAGTGCTGGGATTACAGGTGTGAGCCACTACGCCCAGCCACCTTCTGATTAAATTCTGTCATGCATTCATTTTAAAGTATGTCCTCTTAGGATCTATGGATTAAAAGAGTAATAAGACCTCAAGAAGTTTCCACTCTAATGGACATGGACAACAGAGATATAAATCAGTGACTATAATTCAATATGATAAATGCTAGGTGCTAGGCTAGAGCAATGTGCAGGGTCATACAGGTCAAGGAGGCATAATGCTATATGTGTATTTTTAAGAATAACATTTTACAACCTAAAGGAAGGAATCTCAAACATCCCTGAAATAATACCTTTGGAGACAGTGCCAATATACTATTTAATAAAAGCAAATCTGAGTTCTGAGTGTGTATCACACACTAGGAACTAGGTTAAGTGTTTTATACATAATAACTCTTTTAACTTTATAGTAGCTCTATGAAGGATATATGTAATAACCTTTATTATATGAAAACACTGAGTCTTAGAGAACCAGCAAGTGTTATTTCTAGTTTTAAATCCAGATACATGAAAGTCATTCTTGTTTCCTAGTTTGTTCACCTTTACACCCAATCAATTGCCAAGCTCTGCTGACTCTTTCTAAATATCACTCAAAACCATCTACATTTTTCCATCACCCCTGCCAATATCTGGATCAAGGCCATCATCTTTTTCTGGGGGTTTATTGCTGTATTCTCTTACTTAGTCTCTTGACAGCAGCCAATCCAGAACGAGGCCCCCAAGTAGAGAAATGCAGTTACCGTACTATCTTATTTAAAATCATACCGCATCCTGTGATAAAAGTCCAACATGTTAACAGATCCTATAGGGCTCTCCATCCTCTTGCTTGGCTGACACCCCCACCTCATCTCTCTTGCTGTCTCATCCTCAGGCCTGACCTGGCTGGGGCACTATTAGTAGATGCCAACAGCACTCTCTGACCTCTGGATGTTCAAACGTTATGTGACCCCTGCTGGGAACATTCAGCCCTGTTCCTCCTCCTCTGGCTAATTCTTAATCATCCTTTGAGTCTTCAGTAAGCAACATTTCTACAAGAAGGTATTCTCTAGGTTCGTTCTGTCAGCTAGATGTGTTCTTAGATTTCTTTGCTACTTGCATTATGATAATGTTCATACTATTTTATTATTATTTGTTTAATTGCCCATCTTCTTAATGAAACATAAGTAATCTGAGGGCAGGACTAGGTCTGCAGCACTCAGAGAAGACTCTAGTTCTTTGGGTAGAGCCTTAATAAACACTTAGGGAGTGAACCAACAAATAGAGCAGACCCATCAGTCTGACTCCTGAGTCCTTGCTCTTAAGCATGATGCTATACTTCCTCCTGGCTGAGCTCCAGCCAGCCAGGAGGCTGATGTTCTTGGTTAGAAAAGCATCTAACCAAAATGCAACACGTCCATACAGGCAACATGTCCTTGGTTTAAAAAGCATCACCACTTCATTTCTAAGTTGGATGAGAAAAATTTAGATTTATGGTTCAAAAGAAGTATGCTAAGGATAAAAATCAACTGGTATACCATATCAAGAAAACCGGACTGGTAAGGAAAGATTTAAATAAGTAGTTTATTTTTTAAATAAAGTATTTAAGTCAATACATCTGAATTGTATTGCCCCAAGGTTTTTGAAACCATGGGGTCTTAGAACTAAAAGTTCTTTAATATCAGCTGGCTCACTGCTTCATATTTTACAGGTGAGTATGCAGGGACCAGCAAAATACATGATTGGCTCACATTCACCAACAAATAACAACGGAGCAGACTGAAAGTATGGATAGTTTTGAGCAGAGTTGAGAGAAAAATACTGACAATAGATCTATGAAGACGAACTGAAGGAAACTAATATCGAGGGCTATATTTTTGTGCTTCAGAATTGAAGGCAAATATACCCTCCCATAAAATACTAGTTAATACCACAGTCACGGAATAAAGATTAGCTCAAATGGAATACTGTCCTGATAATATTCCTTAGGGTCAGTGACCCATGAACTGCATAATAGAGTAACATTTACTTTAGAATTGCAGGTGCTGTTATTCAGCACAAAAGACATGCATTAAATATATTTAGTGATTCTAAAAGATGATATATACATTCAAGGTATTAATGGCATTATTTTCATTGATTTATTGGTTTCATATTTTCTGAATGTTCTTAACTCAGAATAATTATGAGTTTTAACCTAGTACAATTGTAGTCAACATCTTTGCATAATAGTCAGATACACTTGTCTAAAATAAAACGAGAATATTATGTATTCCAGTTCAATTAAATATAACAATTTTTTGAACATTCAGTAAACGCCAGGAATTGTCAAAATTCTTGGGATACTAGAATAATTAAGATGCGACTTCTGTTTCAAGATTCAAGTCTAGCAGGGACCAAGATTTGTCAATACACTTTTCAGTATGGTAAGTAAAATAATAGACATACATTCTCCAAAAGATTTTACCAAAAGTAAAACAAATTGCTGTTAAAATTCTCATCTCAGAGCAACTATTCTATTCTATGAACACATCATCTTTTTCTTAAAATATTTTGTTTCATATAACAACCCCCATGCGAAAACTATCAGTAAAAATAGCAAATTGTTTTTAATACCCACCATTCAATATATTGGTGGAAAAGCAAGAGATAGAAACCTACCTTGGAAAGATCAAAAGAAATGGGCAGAGCAGTGCTGAGTCAAGACTTTATACGCTCTCGTCAAGGTCAAGGGTGACAACTTCAATCAATTTTGCATTGTTTCTAAATTTATCTACTGGTTTTTAAGAAGCTGAACCCTTGGATCTGGATTTGGCACCCCAAATGTCTCTGAGGCAAGGGTATGAGATGCCAGAAAATGATTCCATTTCTATAACCAAAATCTGCAGACTAATTTAACTCATTCCCCAAATGCTTGCTACATAATAGGATTAGACAATATTAATAAGAGAAGCAGCAACACCCTCTCTGGTGGCATCAATTTTGGAGCCTTGGGCTCAGTGCTCTCTCTCCAGGGATTTGGAGCAATTAAGTGAAGGGTCTCAACATGCTCCATATTGCCAAGAAAATGTTAACCATAGATATCTACTATTTATTTAGGCTATTCTAAGAACACTAGGAAAGAGTATTTATTAAGGGTGTATTATATTCCAAGGGATTGTTCCAATCAATTTGCATATATGAATTCATATAAGCCTCCTAACAACCTCATAAGATAGGTTTTATTATTCCCATTTTACAGATGTGGAAACAAAGGGAGAGGTCATAGCTAGTCATTTTGGGAGGCAAGATTTGAGCCTAGATGTTGAGCTTCAAAATCTATTCTTGTAATAATTATAATATACAATTTTTAACTCATGCATCTCATATGGTTCTTTAATTTCTTCCCCTCCCCACCGCCACAAAAATGTAATTTTTAAAAGTGTCTTGTCTATCCAAGGAAATGTGTTTCTATTTGCCTCTTTCAACATTGAGAAAATTTTCTTTTACTGAGTGTCTAGGTGAAGCAAACAGCTAACTGATTGCTACAAAACGGGAGATTAGCCAGTCGGCCCTTGACTTTGCATTACTTTCTTAGGACTTATAAGCTTTTTACAAAACCTGAAAATGTCTCTCTGGAGCAAAGAGTTTCTGAACTATTTTTAAAATGACTTTTGGGAAATTATGTAAAAAAAAAAAAAAAAGGAAACTCTTTGAGTTATAGGAAACCGTTCATGCAATCAGTTCTCACCACTCATGGGTCAGTTCTGCATAACTCTTTCCCAGAACCAATTTATTAACCATTTCCCACTAAGGAATAAAAGACAATAGAGAGACACCTCTGCTGAAGCCTATTACAACAGCATTGAGGGCAGAGGTAAACTAATAATAAATGCTGAAGCAAGTACTGTATAATTATACCCAATCAATTTTATCAAAATGAATCAATATGGCAGCCTAATTGAGATGATCTTTGTTGCTTCTTACAGGAATGCGATTTAATTAGAATCTCCAGTGATTGTAAATGGGTAAACTGAAGTCACCAGTAACCTCACAGAAATCCCAGGCAATATGAGATGAAGCAATAGATATAGCACCCTGGTTGGCTTTTTGTTCGCAGGAAACGAACATTAAAGCACCCTACTTGGACTTTGGGAGACTGCAAGCCATTTTCAGGTGTGCTTGGGGCCTGAGTAAAAGGGTGTGGTGGTGCGTTCAGACATTTGTAAAAGATTCAGTTCAGATAAAGCAGAAAAAACAGTTTAACTTGCATTTCAAGGAGCTCTGAGGATTCAAGATGTTCAGTTGTGGAAGAAACTAACAAGACTGGTTTTAAGAGGGGTTTAGTTTGAAATAAATGAGAGACAACTGTTAAAAGTAATAAGCCTGTTTCCATTTTTGAAAGGCTGGGAGAGACATGCACCTGTAGACTCTGAGGGCAGGTGGTGGGGAGCAAGAGGAGATGTATGTAGTGAAGATGGTAGAAAGACGGAGGGGAATTGTGGTTCTGTCTACAAAAAAAAAAAAAAAAATCCAAGAAAGGGCATGAGGCATGATCAGGGAGATTCTGATGTGGCTTAGTGGCTATTTGATAGTTGACAAATCTAAAGGGTAGATAGGTGTGGTGACCCTGGAGATTCAAATTTTGCCTAGGGCATCATAAATATAACCTCAGGAATGTGAAACAGTGTTACTTCTTCTCTGGGTTGAACAGAGAGAATAGGGATCAAAACAAGGGTCTTAATGTAAAGTAAGTGGTGTATTTTAAAACAATCAAGTAAGAATAAGCTCTGTCAATAGTTGCTATATTCAAATGATTGAATCCCATAGAATCTATGGATAATTGACTTGACTACAAAATTAAAGTAACTATTCCCAGCACAGAAGCCCCTTTGAAGATTTCTTGCATATTGATGACCACAAGTTGTTCTGCTTCACATGTAGTTGATCTAGTACTGTAATTCAAAGAACCAAAAGTCAAATCTGAAATCTTACTAATTGATTCATAATTGCTAAAGAGGAAATGTTTTGTAGCATTTACAACACAGATGTTACAGAACTATTTGAGAGCCAAATAATTCATATGATGGTGTTTTGAGACACAATTTAAAACATCCGTTATTCCTTCCTGTTCCTAATCTAAATAGAAGGGTTGATATCATAAAAGATGTTAGAATGTATTAGGTGATGGACGGGGGAAAAGAGGGCATCTTCCACGCATATTTGCTACAGATTTACAAACGAAGGAAAAAATCCCCTCACTTCCAACGCGCCCATCTTCTTCCTTTCCCCATTTTGTTGGTGTGATTTGAGAATGAGAACATTTGCGAAAGCACTTGTTATGTGGATATAAAGTGATAGTTTCATATTTGTTAGAATGTAAGATCATATGCTTCTGAGAAGGAGAATTCATTATTAAAGATGTTTGTGATATTTAAATGAGAATGAATTATAAAACAGTATTTACAGTATATTTAAGATTTATGCATAATAAAAATTCCAAATTGGCTCTCTATGGATGGTGGGATTATGGATTCTTTTAAAAATTATTTTGCAACTTTGTATTTTCTACTCCTCTCTTTCTATAATGGAAATATCATTTTATGCAATAAATATTATCTTAAAATAAAATAAAGTGATGGTCAGTATTTCTGCGTATAAATTAAGGTCAGAATTAGGTATATATCATACTGAAACATTACAGTATGCCCTGTAAATGTATACAATTATTATTTGTCAAATAAAAAAATCAAACTTCCAAAAACATCAAATAATTATGTATATGTTTTTGTATACAAACATATATAATAAACTCCTGCACATATATAAATAACATATAATTTTAGATATCAAGAAGTTAAACATGTCATAAAGCTTGGGGTTTTTTTGCTTGCCTTTTGTCCTCTTGCTACAGCCCGTATTAGATCTTGGATTCTCTTACCCTTCCACTCACATTATCCTTCTTGCTTTTACTCACCCCACACATAATCCAGATTAACAATTTAGGATGTGCTCTTTAATTCTGATTTAATTCCATGCTTATGTGCTCAGGTAAACAAACATACAGACACATGGCATAGTGTTGTGGGTCATTTAACAAAATAAGATCAATTATATACAGGCCTCCATGTCCTAATTCTTCTCACTCAATAATACCTCATTGAAAATCTGCCAAATCAACTGCTACAACTCAAATGCATTGTTTTAATGATTCTATGATATTTCATATCATGCCAAATGTATCATGATTTATTCAGCAATTCCCCTATTGACATTTCCAGAGGTTTTTTTTGCCATTATAAAAAATGTAATCAGCATCCTTGTATGTGTGTAATTACTCATGATTTTATTTATTTGAGAAAACGTCCTAGGAGTGGGAATGTTAAGTCAAAGAAAATACACATTTAAAATTCTAATAGATATTGCCAGATTGTTTTCCAAAAAGGCAGTAACAATTAACAGTTTCACCAGTCATATATGAAAGCACTTTTTCCTGCATTACTGAGAGTAATAGGCCTTTTCATTCTTTATAACTTTTTGACAATCCAATAGGTATAATGTAATATTTCATTGTTAGTTTAATTTCATTTCTCTGTTAAAGAATTTGAACATCTTTTCAAATACTCATTTGGATTAGTTCTTGTCTGAGTTGTTTGTTCTGTCTACTTTTTATTTTGTTTATTCTGTCTGCTTTTCTATGGGAGTATTTGCTTTTTCTTTTCAATTTGCAATTGTTCTTTGTACATTTTGTGTGCTAATCCTATGTCTTTTATTATTAATTTAATTTACCAAATTTATCATTTTTCTTTTGAATTCACTTATGGTAACTTTTGTCTTATATTTTTATACAGTTAAATATGCCTATCCTTTCTTTTTATAACAACATTTTTTGGTCCAGCTTTGGAGGATTATAAACAGTTATATTTAGTCAGTATTTCTTGGTAGTCCTGGTATTAGTTGCCAAGGGTAACAAAAACAATAACAAAATTGCCCTTTGCAAGTAGAGTAGTTAGAAACAGAAAAACCTCAAAATAACAATGACTTAAATACAGCAGAAGTTTATTTCTCTCATGAAGTCTGGAAGGAGTTAATCCAGGGCTCCTATGTATATCCCAGTGTAAGGGATCAGGTTTCTTCTGTCTTGATGATCTACTGTTCATGGCTTTCATTCCCCAGGTCAAGGCATGATTCAATATTCTGCTAGAGACTCAGCCATATTGTTCATTTACACTTGGGAAGAAAGAAGAAGAAGAAAAGAAGAGCCATGTCCTTTAAGGATTCTTCCCAGAAATTGTCTGCCCTTCCATTCATATCACACTATCAAGAACTGAATTACATAGTTACACATAGTTGCAAAGGATGCTTATGTTTCCCTGGCCACTACTGTAGAAAGCCTATTAAACTGTGTTAATTTCAGCTAAAGATTGGGGGTTCCAATCTTTAGAAGATGGGGAAAATGGATATTGGTCACTGCAATTACTTCAAAATAGTAATTAGCTGACACATTTTAAAACTAACGATTTGGGGTAAAATGATTTTGTGAAGATGTTATACTACTCTAAATAAAACAGATAGATAAATAGTGATGAATAAATGAATGAACTCACTTTCAATATTTTTCTAGAGCTCATTTATTTACCTTAACTTCTCTTTTCCAACACAATCACTCTCCAGTAATAATCTTCTGTAGCTACATGGGTACAGATGTTTTAGCAGATAATGCCTACTTATTTGGAAAATTTCTGTCAGCCAGAATGACCCAGCACACTGCATTGCTCAGTTTCATTAATTGCTTATCTGACACGTGTGATGGTCTTAGCAATCTAGGAACTTCTCTCGTGAACCTGGTAAAATGATAAATGAAAGAATCAACTGGGCCAAAAACACTTTCCAGCTAGAAGAATTAATGCTACTGGGTGTTTTTTAATGAGTGGCTGTATTCAAAGGAGTAACTTCTGTTTAGATGCTCTCATGCCTCGCCTATTTTTAATAAGATTACACATTGAAAAAAATGTAATACATTTTATCTTTAACAGGTAATGGTGGAGACAAAGCAGATACCATGACTTATAACATGGGTTGTTATCTATCTGCTGTTTGGACCCGAGCAATAAATTTCAAAATATATTTCACTGATGTGTGCTATATTTTAAAAATAATGCAGACTTTTTGAGCAAATCAGATCTCTAATTTTGAAATACATTATCTGTATTATTAAATAAATGGTCTGGAATTAGCATTAAGGGCATACAGTAGGCAAACAAACATCTTTGATTTTATGTTTTGGTCATATCTAGTAGTGATATGGAAAAAAAAGAAAAAGGAAGAAATATCCTGTTCTGAGCTTCTCATTTACAATCCCAATATCTGTGAAAACTCCCGGGTCTGTCATTCAGAAGGATGACTTCTTCCCTCATGATTGAAACTGAACTCAAATGTGCCAAATGGGCCAATAAAGCTAGACTCTTATACAGTGATGCTTCAATAAACAAACTCACCATGCAGCACTTTATTAATCAATTCATGCCACCAACAAGTACATTAAAATGACAACTTATGCAAATTAGAGCTACCTAATTTTCCAGCTGTGAGGCATATACTTCCACATAGAGTTTCTATTAGTCTTCACTAAACTGAAGAAGATAAAGTTGTCAACTCTGAAATTTATTTTTCCTGTTCCCAGTTTTCCTGTTTGCTTCCTTTTTCTATTTCTGTTCTCTCACTTGTGAGGGTAATGCTCTCTGATCTATTCATAGGTTTCCAGTCTGTTCAGCTCATGATCTGTTTATTAAGCCTGTCACAGAGTGAGCACTCGTGAATAAGGAAGGTCCCTGCCCTCAGGGAGCTTGTGCTCTAGAGTGGAAGTCAGATCTGTGTTAAGACGCCTGACAGTTACTTGAAACAGGTCAATAATAAATGCATTCTGATGTTTTCCAGTGATTTTCATTTTAAAAAGTATAAATTAGAATAGATTTTAAAATATCTATCCATTAACACTTACTACTTGCCATCATTCACATATTTTCTCCAGTGGAAGGGTCTGGCTGACACTTGGTCATAAACTGCAGGCCATCTGATCGATGTTGCAAGCCTTGTTAAGCCTTGACTTTAATGAACATGAGTCCTGTACGTGGCTGAGGAAAAGGGTGAGGACTGAGGTTTGGGTTGACTTATTTCCATCAAAAAGATTGGAAAACAGATCGAACACAGTGAGTTAAAATTAATTTACATTTATCTGTATCTAATCCACTTTGAAGAGCTCTCAACTACGTTCTTACATTTTAATATTCTTATTTCTACTTGTAGAGCTCAAAAAGTTTTCTGCTTGCAGTTGTTCTTAAAATGTAGTATGCATCAGAATTATTTAGAGGGTTTGTTAAAAAGCAGATTGCCATGGGCCACTCTCAGAGTTTCTGATTCAGTAGATCTGGGATGGAGCCTGAGAAGTTGTGTGTGAACAAGCTCCCTGTTGATGCTACTTGTCTGGGGGATCTCACTTTGAGAACTACTGTGCTAGACTGGAGGAATTTTCCACCACAGTAAGCAAGCAGGAGGATTCTGTTTAGCCACCAGGGATTACTGAATTCTCATGAGATGCCTACCCAGCCAGCCCTACAGAGCAGCCTCAATTAACCTTTCTCTGGTGACCCAGACACTGGCCTTCCCCAGCCCTTCTCCATAGTCCAGGAGAGGCAAATCTTGCTCCTCCCATGCACTTTTCAGGTCTGCCTGAAAACATCCTTCACCACCTCTCATTGTAAAGGACTCTAAGCTGTAGACAGTTATATGTTTTATGAGATAATTTATGTTATTCTAATAGAGTTTAATTATTTTTTTAAAAAATCATCTCCTATCTCACCCCTAAGAAGTTATTTGCAATGCATTTCCATGACTCCTATTTTGTGTTGACCATGTCTCTGAATTTCTCAGTATCTACACTAGTCAGATCAATTTTAGGTTTGAAAAATATGTCACCAGAGACAAAATCTTATGGCTTATCAAGGAGCTTAGAGGTTAAGAGTGGGCTCTGAAGTAAGGCTGCCTGAGTGTGAATCATAACTCTGTTCTTGTCTAACTAGGTGATGCTGAGCAATTCTTTATTCTCTCTGGGCTATAGTTTTCTCATCCATACTATGCCTTCATCTTAGTCTGTTTTGTGCTGCTATATCAAAACACCACAGACTGAATAATTTACAAAAAACAGAAATTTATTCCTTACAGTTTTGGAAACTGGGAAGTTCAAGGTTGAGGAGTCTGTATCTGGTGAGGGCCTTCTTGCATAATTATCCATTGTTGGGGGACTGAGAAAAAGGTGGAGGGGGAACTCAACTTTTTATAAGAACCCACTTCCTTATAACAGTATTAATCCATTAACGAGGGTGAAGCCCTCATGACCTAATTACCTCTTAATACTGTAACAATGGCAATTAAATTTCAACATGAGTTTTGAAGGGGACACATATTCAAACCATAGCAGTCTACCTCATAAGGTTTTCATTTTAAATACAATAATATCTGTAAGAAGAGTACCCAGAACAGATAAGCAACCTCTTTGAGTTAAGGAGATGAAGCTAGCAGTGTGTAGTGGCCAAGATGGCTAGAGTACCCAGAACAGATAAAAAAAAATTATTGCAAAATAATTGTAATTATATTGGAGGTATATATAAGTAGAATTTGATTCAGTTTCTTAATAATAAAGAATGGCCATATCATGGGAAACTAATAGGCAGGCATAAGGTATGATGAGTTTCTTTGGATCTTAAACTTCTTGGAATATTCTTCTTGGTAAAACAGTTGAGATTACAGACACACTAAAATCTGGATGATGGTTGGGTTTTTTTGCACTCTGCCATGGGTTTTAAATAGTTTGATAAGGAATTTTGTCTTTAAAAGCAATGACCTCATCTAGGTGTATGAGGATGTATCTCAATTCAATCCAAAAGCAGTAAACTCCCACTGAGTGTGCAGAAAGATGATCTAAGTTCTTGTGTTTACACAGGACTCTATGTGCTGGGTACTATTATTGTCTTCTGTTTGTAGATGAGGAATCAAGGCTTGGAAAAGAGAGATGACTGCACAAGGTCACAGTGCTAATTAATACTCAGCAGAACCAGTACTCAGACTTATACAGTCTGACACTATAGACTGTGCTCTTAACTATTCTGAGTTTTTGCCTCGGAGTTGCTCCCAGAGAAAACTACTCTCAGTAAATAATTAGAATTCAGGCAACTTTGGTATCAGCAAAAATTGAGAAGGTGACATGTCATACTCCATCCCACTAAGTACAGAGAGAAAATTTGGTGGAAAATTTCAGCACCATGACCCTTGGTGTCTGAGAAAAGGGAAGTGAGAAGTTGTATGTTGTGAACTGGACACAAGAGCACACAGAATGAAATCACATGAAGTGTTTTACCATCTGGATTTTTAAAAAGCAGGCTGGCTACATTTATGTCATTATAATGATCACTCAGAAATTACATCATAGCCTATTTTTATACTACCACATAGTAATTGGTGTGCTGTTGATTAAGACCAGCAAGAATAAAATTCTAGGCTCCTACTGTCAGGCTATTCAGCATTCTGTTAGACAAATTACAAACATATGTTGGGAGTCCACTCACTGCCCAGTATTTGTGCTAAGCCTCTCAGGAAAAAAATAAAGGTATTAGACATAGTTCTTATCCTAAAAGAGCATATGATCTTTTTGGTAAGATGAGGTAAATACAATTAAAATGATCATATGAAGTAAGAATGACCTAAACCGAGGATCAGATGAGAGAACAACAGCCAGGAAGGCAACATTATGTTGACAGCATGGGAAATCTGTGAATTAAGAGGTGGAAACATGCAAGATACATTTAGTCACTGTGCTTGGAACAGGAATAATTTCAAAATTCAGACTGAGAGCAGTGGAAGGCTTTGGCTGTCTCACTAAGGAGTTTAGATTTTATTCTATATTTCAAAACATTCTTTTAAGGCAAAACACATTTTTCAAACAAACTCCAATATAGGTCTCTTGACGGAGACATTTGCTTCCAACAAGGTGGGAAAACGGAGTAGATTTATCCTCCTACCTAAAACAACTTAAAAAAAAAAAAAGGCACAGAACATATGATACAATGGGTTTCAGTAATTGATTAACAAACAAAAAGGACAATGATGCCTGAAAGAGGGGAGCAAACAAGGTGAGCCGGATGACTGCCTCAGCTTGGAGAGTTTCCAGGACATAACACAGGGAGTTTTCAGACCATGACCAGCAACCTCTTTGAGTTAAGGAGATGAAGCTAGCAGTCTGCAGTGGCCAAGATGGCTAGAGTTTATAGAGCAGAGTACTGGAAAGGAGAGAGCTGCTCAGAGAGAGCTCTGGGGAACTGCAGAGGATCCTTATCAAGTCATCAGTAGTGATCTGTGCATGTGTATGAGGAAAGGACCACCCAAATAAATTAGAAGAAAAGTCCTCGGAGCCCTTTAGAAATAGTTTTTGTTCCTACAAGCCAGAGTGGAAAACTTCATACTTCACGGGGAATCAGGAAGTGTATTCACAAGGGTTTCATGTCAATAGTGGAGATTAGCCATAGAATAAACACTGCTCTTGTCCTTTCTAGCAAAGCTTAAAAATCCAAATGGAAAGAATCAGTTTCCAAGTAACTTAACTGCAACTTAGAACAAAGCTCAAAGATATTTATAGGAATACAAATATACCTACGACCTAGCAAGCTAGAATTCACAATGTCTGGCATCTAATTAAAAATTATCAGGCAGAAAAGGCTATATACTGTTTGACAACTGTATGACATTCTTGAAAAGGCAAAACATGGAGACAGTGAAAATATCAGTGATTTCCAGGCAGTTGTGAAGAGGGAGAGATAAATAGGTGGAGCACAGGGGATTTTTTAGGGCAGTGAAATTTTCTGAGTGACACTATAGTGGTGAATAGATTTGTCTAGACCCAGAGGATGTTCAATACCAAGAGTGAACCCTAATGTGAATTATGGACTTTGAGTAATAATAATATGTCAGTGTAGGTTCATCAATTATAACAAGCATAATCTGGTGGGGATGTTGATAATGGGTGAGGCTATGCATGTGTGGGGGCAGGAGGTATATGGAAAATCTCTGTACTTTCCTCTCAATTTTGCTGTGAACCTAAAATTGCTCTAAAAAATACTTTAAAAATTACCACCCATTCAAAGAAGCAGAAAATACAGCTTAAATGAGAAGAAAAATCCAATCAAAATGGACCTAGAAATGATACAGATGATGGAATGAGTAGATAAAAACATTACGATAGTTATTATAACTGTATTTAATGTATTCAAGAAACCATAGGAAAAATTGAATACGGTAAGTAGAGCATGGAACAGCTGTTCTGGTTCAAGAAGTGTTGACCTCAAGATGAGCACTATCATGGGGTTCAGTGAAGCAAAATTTGAGAATTACTGCTGTAAGTTATTGGGAACTATTGAAGGCTTTTCAGCAAAATTTGGCTTAAAACTAGTGGTATTTTACAAAGATTGAATGGGTAGTAGGATGCAGGACAGAACTCATGAATGAGGGAGAATGAGACCAAAAATTTCAGGCAGGTGGTAACCACAATACAACAGAGAAATGAGAAGTTTTGACCTAACATGACGGATACTAGACAAGCCGGTGGGACCCCAGAAAGAGTTCTCTTTCCTTTGTGAAGGATAGGGTGTGCTTGAATGGCTGCGTCCCAAGAGAGTGACCTGTGCATTGGAAAGTGTCATGGTTCCTGTGGCATCTGATGAGTTCTCACTGGCTCTTGAAACTCTGTGGGAGAGGGTGTAAATCTCATGCTGGGCCATACCCATATTTGCAGCAGGTCTCCAAGGTAAATAACCTCTGATATGCTGGAATAATGTAGGTAAGGGAGACTATTTCTAAAATATTATTAAAATAAAGGTGAATCATGAGGTCAGGAGATTGAGACCATCCTAGCTAACACGGTGAAACCCCGTCTCTACTAAAAAAATACAAAAAAATTAGCCAAGCATGGGGACTACAGGCTGAGGCAGGGGAATGGTGTGAACCTGGGAGGCGGAGCTTGCAGTGAGCCGAGATCGTGCCACTGCACTCCAGCCTGGGTGACAGAGCAAGACTCCGTCTCAAATAAATAAATAAATAAATAAAATACTTTGTTACTAAGAACACCTATTAGCAACAGGTCTTGCCATTTGAAAAATTAAAACTTGACACTTAGAGGGGTTAAATAATTATCCCAAGGGTACAATATTACAGTAGAAAACGAAAGAGGTAAAAACTGAAAAACAACTGTCAGATTTGTAGGAGAGGTCCACTCTCACCTTAGAATAACTAATTTTTAGGGAAGCACTGGAAGGGAGGAGAGCATGGGGAGAACGCAGTTGAGCTTTTCTCAAGAAAGGTAAAAAAGAAAGGAGATCAAAAGTAAAATAGAACATTTTCCCTATATAAAGATCCTAAATGTTATCATCTGCGATAGTTAAATTTTTGTCTTGACTTGAGTGGGCCACAGAATGCTCAAATATTAGGTCAAACATTATTCTCGGTGTGTGTGTGAGGGTGTTTCTGTACAATATTAACATTCAAATTGGTAAACTGAGTAAAGCAGATTGGTTTCGCTAATATGGGTAGACCTTATCCAATCAAAAAATCTGAATAGGACAAAAAGGCTGACGTCCTGAGAACAAGAAGGAACTCCTCCTGCCTGACTCCTTAGAGCTGGGACATCAGTCTTTTCTGGTCTTTGGACTCTGACTAAAACATTGGCTCTTCTTGAGTCTGTGTTCTTCCAGCTTTCAAACTGGAACTTACACTGTCAGATCTACTGGTTCTCACACTGAAACTACACATTGGCCCTCTTGTATTTCCATCTTACCAACTGAAGATATTGGGACTTCTCAGCCTTCATAATCATGTGAACCAATTTCTTATGAGAAATCTCTGCCTCTTGCTCTCTCTGTACACATATACAACACACCCGATTGGTTCTGTTTCTCTGCAGAACCTTGACAAATATGTCATTTTAGAAGGACTTTCCTACTATTGATTTAGGAAGTACTGTAGTTCTTTAAGATAAGATCTTACAACAAGGGGTTGCATACCCCTTGTTGTTGAAGAGAAGGCACTAAAATTAAAGGTCAGAGGTGTACCAGGCAATAACACCAAGGCCATGCCTATCTGGATGATGAACTCATCAAGAATAAGTATACTGCCAAACCAACGTATTGGCTACTGAGCCTGTAGTTCCACTTTACCAATGTTTCAACAACTGGTAACTAATGTATTCAGGGTTGAAACATAATGACAGTGATTATGATGACAGAATTAAATAAAATAAGGTTTTCCATGGGCCAGGGTCCTTAATTATGAGATAAACTTGTTGTTCCTAGTCTCAAATTATGTATCTTTTGTGACTGTACTTTCATTTGATTCAGATATATTTTTAAAAACAATAAAAGCTTTTTTTTTTTTCCCCCAAGAATATTGAGCAGGAGGATAGGCAAAATGGGTGAGATCAAGTTTGCTTTGAAGAGCAGACTGTCCTCAAGAAGGTCCCAACAGAATGCAGTAGAAAGAAGTTCAGGTAGAAGAGCATGCCGGAATTACAGGGAAGTCTGGCACAAAAGCGGGGCAAGAAAAACACCAAATTAATGCTCAGAAGACCTGATCTCCCCTAATTATCAATTATTTACTAGCTCTAGGATCCTGGGCAGTTTACTTAATCCTTCTCAGTCTTAGATTTTCTGTAATTAAATTATTGAATTAAATTAAAATGTGACCACCATGCTCACCTGATAATTTTTGATGATCAAATAAGAGAATGTATAAAAAGATTAAGGTGGTTTGTTAAAGGTAAAGTCCTATACAAATATTGATTATGATGATCAACCAGGGAGAGATACACTGGAATCTCCAATGGGCAAGCAAAAGGTTTCAAAGTACAGGGTAAGATGCCAGACTGTGAGGAAGGAGTTGGGACTATATTTCTTGAAAGACTTGGGGATCACATAAGGCCCTAAACATGGAGGAACTGGGGTTCTGTAAAGGCAACCAGATAACACATGGTAGGTCAGGAATCCATTTATTAGGATTTGGTTTTAATTTAGGATTTGATTAAAAGACGAAAGCCTAGGTAATGGAATTTGGACATACAACTACAACTAGTTAGTCAGCAAATTCAGCAAGGTGAAACTGCCACCCTGCCTTCTCCTTCAGGGGGTTTAAATACCTCCAGATAAAAGCCAGGACTGAACTCAGAATATTGAGTGAGGCTGAAACTATAGATGAAGGGAAACAATGTATAACCAAGTAGATCTTTACCATAAGGATTTTAAAAAATACTCTAAAAATACTCTAAAAAACATACTCTAAAAAAGATTGGCTTATACATTTGAAGAACTTTTTTGAAAGATTCCTGCTTTCCATTCACGGGTCACTACCAGACATTTCTTGTCATTAATCTAAGGAGTCCTGTGAAATACATGATCCTTCTCCAGCTGCAGAATTCTAATGATCAGAATTCTAATGAGATGCCTAGGTTTTTAAAGAAAGCTGAATGATAGTAATCACTAAGGCTCACATCAGAAAACTCCAATTGTATATTATAATAAAACACAGTGTCAGCCATAATTCATTTATCTTGAAAACAGAAAATTAGACCAGTCTATTTGATAGTATATTTTCTTCTAATATTTTTATCCCTAGAAGGATGTCTCACGAATACTCTATCAAATCAATGACATTTAAAGCTAAATTAAAACTATTTGGTCTTTCATAAGTTGAAAAAAGTGAAGTATTGAATTATTATTAAACCAGAAACTGGTTTAAATTTGTCTTAATTTTTATCACAAAGTCATATGGTAAAAATAGTCTCATACTTGTCTTCTTTACAAGTTGTTTCTGAAGTTTAAGAAAAATGATGCAAGAAATCATTAGGTCAGATTCAGTGGTTCATGCCTGTAATCTCAGCACTTTGGGAGATCAAGGCAGGAGGAGCACCTGAGGCCAGGAGTTCAAGACCAGTCTGGGTAACATAGCGGGATCACATCTCTACAAAAAAAAAAAAAAAAAAAATTTACTTTAATTAGCTGGGCATGGTGGGATGCACCTGTAGTCCTAGCTACTTACAAGGTTGAGGCAGGAGGATCAGTTGAGCCCAGGAGGTTGAGGCTGCAGTGAGCCATGATCACACCATTGCACTCTAACTAGGGTGAGAGTGAAATATTGCCTCTTAAAAAAATCATTAAACCAAGATGAAAATAAAACTTCACTGTTGCTTTTTGAGAAGGCAACTTTTGATGATGTGCTTGGTGTTTCAGTTCTTCTGTATTCCCACTTGGTGGAAATTTAACATAACACACAGCTCCTCATAACATCCGACACCAACTGGAGTCTATTATCTCAAAATAGGTGTGGAACAAGACAGTACAGCACTGGTATTGTAGGACAGCAAATTTCAAAACATGGTTCCAAGATCAGTGCCATTAACATTGCCTGGGAACTTGTTAGAAATGCAAATTCTTGAGCTGTCCCAGACCTACTAAATTAGAAACTCTGAGGGTGGGTGTCTTAGTTCCATCTGGGCTGCTATAGCAAAATACTATGGACTGGGTGGCTCATAAACAGCAGAAACTTATTGCTCACAGTTTTGGATGCTGACAAGTCCAAGATCAAGACACCAGCAGATTTGTTGTCTGATGAGGGCCTGCTTTCTGCTCCATAGATGGCATCTTCTGTGTCCTCATGTGGTAGTGGGGGCATAGGTCTCTCTTGAGCCTCTTTTAAAAGGGCACTAATCTCATTTATGAGGGCTCCAATCTCATGACCTAGTTACTTCCCAAAGGCCCCACATCCAAGTATCATCATATTGGGAGTCAGGATTCAGCATATGAATCTTGTGGGAATGCAAACATTCCGTCTATAGCAGTGTGTCTAGTGGGTCCCAGTAATCTGTAGTTTAACAAGACCTCCAAGATTTTAATATACACCCAAATTTGAGAACTGCTAAGGAGATTCTAACAATGTGAGAGCCTAGTAAAAGCTATAGAGTGTTTTTTGGGGGGTTTGTACACGAAGTGTATTGAGAAATAATATTAACTTTTCAACTTATTTGATCTTCTTATAGTTAATAAAACAGACCACCCCCAAAAAACAAAACAAACAAAAACCACACACACATCCAACTCTGACGTGAGTATTCACTAACCAAGATATCCCCTAACTTGCAATTCAGAACAGTTGGTAAGGGTTATTTATATGCATATTGACATTCCCTTTGTTGTTTTTGTTGCTGAACAAATTGCATTAGAAAAACAATTGCATGTTTAGGCCAGGCGAGGTGGCTCATGTCTTGTAATCTCAGCACTTTGGGAGGCTGAGGTGGGCAGATCTTCTCAGGTCAGGAGTTCGAGACAAGCCTGGCCAACGTGGCAAAACCCCATTTCTACTAAAAATGCAAAAACTAGCACGGTGTGGTAGCACATACCTGTAATCCCAGCTATTTGTGAGGCTGAGGCAGGAGAATCACTTGAACCTGGGAGGCGGAGGTTGCAGAGAGCCAAGATTGTGCTACTGAACTCCAGCCTAGGTGACACAGTGAGATTCTGTCTCAAAAATAAATAAATAAATAAAAATAAATAAAAACAATTGCATGTTTAAGACAGAGATGAGGAGGAAAAGGGGGTTGATGACATTTGTATCTATTTTATTTTATTTGAAAAACAGTTGTTCAAGAATATCACTCAGCAGATTTCTACAGCTCATTGGCCCAAACCGTGTCTTGGGACAATACCTAGCATCAAGGGATGTTGGAAAAGCAAATGCAGAATATTATTTCTCACACTGTAAAGTTTATAGTTCTTTAAGAAAGAACTCATATAGGTATGGAGGGGAGAAAGGTGCTAACATTGACAATGGGTCAATCTATAGAATTACAAACAGGGGATGCCACTCAGGGTTCTACCGAGGGGGAATGGCCCAGGTGGCCATAATGAAAGTAAGTACACAAGCAGCATCTTTGAGCTTCAGTGACAAAAGTGGGGTGTGTCAAGTAGAATCTAAGCCAAGTTTCCAATAAGGGGCCTTCCCATACACCTTCAAAGAACCGTATTAGAATGTACACTTATGGGATTCCTCAGCATTTATCACTTGCCCCTCCTGGAAGTAATAACTTATTGGCCTGGCAAAACTTGGGAGACCCTCCTATCAAGGAACACAGCAACCTGGTGACAGGGTTACTGTTTGAAAACAGATAGTGCAGATCTCTCTTTCTTTCTTTTGAAGCTATTTCTAAGTGAAACATTCTCCTTCCTCAGCTACTTCTCCCATGTGGTAAATACACTGGATAGTTCTCTTCAGAGCAGGAATGTATTTAGTGCTCTCTCCCTGCAATTGGATGGGGAAATTCAAACTGAGTTAGGAGAGAGGCAGGCTTGCCAATTTGAGAAATCCACCCTTTCTATTATAAAGCTAAATCTATATTTTGACTACTCTTTTGTGTTTTGGTTTTTAATTGATTACAACTTACAGAGATGGGAGCATGTGTGATAATTCCTCTAAATCTCTAACAAAGAAAGAGTAAAGTCATAGGGGGGTCTGTCCTGTACAACCAAAATAGCCACACACTCTCCAGAGAGGACACACAGTCCCATATGTCATCTCATTCATAGGTGATGTCTATTCCTCTCTAGGCTGAATCATTCTACCCCTCGAAAATCTTGTGCTATGGTCTAAATATGTCCCCCAAAATTCATATGCTGAAATTTAATTGCCAATGTATTAATAATAGCATTAAAGGTAGGGCCTTTAGGGTGATGATTAAGACACGAGAGCAAAGTCCTCACAAACGGGATACATGAAATATTTTATCCATATAAAAGAGGCTACAGGGAACTAGCTAGGTCTTTTGCCCTTCCACTTTCTGCCATGTGAGGACACAGCAACAAGGCAGCATCTTAGAAGAGAACGGCGCTCATCAGACACTGAACCTGTTGGCACTTTGATCATGGACTTCCTAGACTCCAGAATATAGTTTACAAATTACCTAGTCTGTTTTGCTATAGCAGCACACATGGACTAAGATATCCTGTAACCTAAATACTGGGTTACAAAGTTAACCACTGTTAATATATCTTACCTTAGATAGCAGATAAATGGGAGACGGGAAAAAAACAAAGAAAAATAATTAAAAAGGGAAGAAAATAATACATAGCCCACTTCAAAGTTGGGATAAAATACACATAATTACTACAGTCTTGTTTACGAAAGTGTGCATGTGATCACTGATGATATTTCTGTCTTCTTGGCTTTTCACTCTGTCCCTTTCCCCTTGGCAAAGACTTCAGTTGGTCAGTTTGTTTCTGGGTGGGATGATCCAAACTGTCATTTCTGAAAGGCCTGGGTCCATTAGCAGTTAATGTAGTTTTTCACTGATTTTTATCCCAGACCTAGGAATACTAAGAGGTGCTCCAGAGGTTCTCCTGTGTTTCAGGCATTCTTCTTACTGCTTCCATTGTGTATCGTGTGGGATAATTCATCCTAGCTAGTTGACAAACTCCTCCTTTCCTGATGGTTCAGTATCAGAAGCTCCAAGTTGTTAGATGCCAGACTCAGCTTCCAGTTTAAGGAAATCTTTATTGTATCTCACGGCAAAAGAATTTCTTAACTTCGGTAAGTGGAAATTCTAATCCAGCAGAGCCTAATGTCAAGAACAGGAAGCTGAAATTCTGCCTGATCAATGAGACTAGAGGAGCTCATCCTCCTTCCAGATAAAGCATTTGATAAATATTTTAAATTCTTTCAAACTAAGAAGTAAACTTCTTCAATTTCATAAAGCATTTATAAGAAAAACTTACATCAATTATACCTAATCGTGAAATGTTAACATCTACACGTCAAGATTGGGAAGAAGATAAAAAATGTCTATTCAAAGCAAAATTTTATTGCAGGTCCTAGTTGCTGTAATGAAATGACAAAGAGAAATGAAAATCATAGAAATTTGAAATAAAGAAATAAAACTACCACTGTTTTGTGGACAATGAGATGTGTATATAAAAGTTCCGTTTAATTTCATAATTTATGAGATTGAGTTTATCAAGTTGGCTGGTTGAGGTGTCTTAGTTCATTTTGTGTTGCTATAACAGAATACCAGGGACTGGGTGGGTAATTTATAAAAAGACATTTCTTACAATTCTAGAGACTAGGAAATCCAAGGTCAAGGAAACCACATCTGGGTCTTCTTGGTGCCTATCACCCCATGGAAGAGAGTGGAAGGGCAATGGAAGGTGAGAGAAAGAAGGTAAGAGGGAACTGTTCTCACTTTTGTAACAAGCCCACTCTTGCAATACTTGCAAGCCCATTTTCTTGGTAACACTAATCCATTCATGAAGGCAGAGCCCTTATGTCCTAGTCACCTCTTATTAGGCCCCATCTCCCAACACTGTTGCATTGTGTAGTAAGTTTACTACACATGAACTTTGGGGAAACATTCAAACTATAACACAAAGTTAATATACAAAAGTCAACTGTGTTTCTTTTTCATTATTATTATTTTTTAAATTATACTTTAAGTTCTAGGGTACATGTGGATAACGTGCAGGTTTGTTACATTTGCATACTTGTGCCATGTTGGTGTGCTGCACCCATCAACTCGTCAGCACCCATCAACTCGACATTTACATCAGGTATAACCCCCAATGCAATCCCTCCCCCCTCCCCCCTCCCCCCTCCCCGTGATAGGCCCTGGTGTGTGATGTTCCCCTTTCCGAGTCAAAGTGATCTCATTGTTCAGTTCCCACCTACGAGTGAGAACATGCGGTGTTTGGTTTTCTGTTCTTGCGATAGTTTGCTGAGAATGATGGTTTCCAGCTGCATCCCTGTACCTACAAAGGACACAAACTCATCCTTTTTTATGGCTGTGTAGTATTCCATGGTGTATATGTGCCACATTTTCTTAATCCAGTCTGTCACTGATGGACATTTGGGTTGATTCCAAGTCTTTGCTATTGTGAATAGTGCTGCAATAAACATACGGGTGCATGTGTCTTTATAGCAGCATGATTTATAATCCTTTGGGTATATAGCCAGCAATGGGATGGCTGGGTCATATGGTACTTCTAGTTCTAGATCCTTGAGGAATCGCCATACTGTTTTCCATAATGGTTGAACTAGTGTACAATCCCACCAGCAGTGTAAAAGTGTTCCTATTTCTCCACATCCTCTCCAGCACCTGTTGTTTCCTGACTTTTTAATGATTGCCATTCTAACTGGTGTGAAATGGTATCTCATTGTGGTTTTGATTTGCATTTCTCTGATGGCCAGTGATGATGAGCATTTTTTCATGTGTCTGTTGGCTATATGAATGTCCTCTTTTGAGAACTGTCTGTTCATATCCTTTGCCCACTTTTTGATGGGGTTGTTTGTTTTTTTCTTGTAAATTTGTTTGAGTTCTTTGTAGGTTCTGGATATTAGCCCTTTGTCAGATGAGTAGATTGCAAAAATTTTCTCCCATTCTGTAGGTTGCCTGTTCACTCTGATGGTAGTTTCTTTTGCTGTGCAGAAGCTCTTTAGTTTAATTAGATCCCATTTGTCAATTTTGGCTTTTGTTGCCATTGCTTTTGGTGTTTTAGACATGAAGTCCTTGCCCATGCCTATGTCCTGAATGGTATTACCTAGATTTTCTTCTAGGGTTTTTATGGTATTAGGTCTAACATTTAAGTCTCTAATCCATCTTGAATTAATTTTCGTATAAGGAGTAAGGAAAGGATCCAGTTTCAGCTTTCTACTTATGGCTAGCCAATTTTCCCAGCACCATTTATTAAATAGGGAATCCTTTTCCCATTTCTTGTTTCTCTCAGGTTTATCAAAGATCAGATGGCTGTAGATGTGTGGTATTATTTCTGAGACTCTGTTCTGTTCCATTTGGTCTATATCTCTGTTTTGGTACCAGTACCATGCTGTTTTGGTTACTGTAGCCTTGTAGTATAGTTTGAAGTCAGGTGGCATTGATGCCTCCAGCTTTGTTCTTTTGACTAGGATTGTCTTGGAGATCGGGCTCTTTTTTGGTTCCATATGAACTTTAAAACAGTTTTTGCACAATTCTGTGAAGAAACTCATTGAGTAGCTTGATAGGGATGGCGTGAATCTATAAATTACCTTGGGCAGTATGGCCATTTTCACGATATTGATTCTTCCTATCCATGAGCATAGTATGTTCTTTCATTTGTTTATGTCCTCTTTTATTTCACTGAGTGGTGGTTTGTAGTTCTCCTTGAAGAGGTCCTTTGCATCCCTTGTAAGTTGGATTCCTAGGCATTTTATTCTCTTTGAAGCTATTGGTGGGGAATTCATTCATGATTTGGCTCTCTGTTTGTCTGTTACTGGTGTATGAGAATGCTTGTGATTTTTGCACATTAGTTTTGTATCCTGAGACTTTGCTGAAGTTGCTTATCAGCTTAAGGAGATTTGGGCTGAGACAATGGGGTTTTCTAACTATACAATCATGTCATCTGCAGAGCAGGGACAATTTGACTTCTTCTTTTCTAACTGAATACCCTTGATTTCTTTCTCTTGCCTGATTGCCCTAGGCAGAACTTCCAACTTACTATATGTTGAACAGGAGTGGTGAGAGAGGGCATCTCTGTCTTGTGCCAGTTTTCAAAGGGTACCAGTTTTGCCCATTCAGTATGATATTGGCTGTGGGTTTTGTCATAAATAGCTCTTATGATTTTGAGATATATTTCCCATCAATACGAATTTATTGAGTTTTAGCAGAAGAGCTGTTGAATTTTGTCAAGAGCCTTTTCTGCATCTATTGAGATAATCATGGTTTTGTCTTTGGTTCTGTTTATATGCTGGATTATGTTTATTGATTTTCGTTATATTGAACCAGCCTTGTATCCAGGGATGAAGCCCACTTGATCATGGTGGATAAACTTTTGATGTGCTGCTGAATCTGGTTTGCCAGTATTTTATTGAGGATTTTTTTTGCATCAATGTTCATCAGGGATATTGGTCTAAAATTCTCTTTTTTTTGTTGTGTCTCTGCAGGCTTTGGTATCAGGATGATGTTGGCCTCATAAAAATGAGTTAGGGAGGATTCCCTCTTTTTCTATTGATTGGAATAGTTTCAGAAGGAATGGTACCAGCTCTTCCTTGTACCTCTGGTAATTCAGCTGTGAATCCATCTAGTCCTGGACTTTTTGGTTGGTAGGGTATTAATTATTGCCTCAATTTCAGAGCTATATTGGTCTATTCAGAGTTCAACTTCTTCCTGGTTTAGTCTTGGGAGAGTGTAAGTGTCAGGAAATTATCCATTTCTTCTAGATTTTCTAGTTTATTTGTGTAGATGTGTTTATAGTATTCTCTGATGGTAGTTGTATTTCTGTAGGGTGGTAGTGATATCCCTTTATCATTTTTATTGCATCTATTTGATTCTTCTCTCTTTTCTTCTTTATTAGTCTTGGTAGCAGTCTATCAATTTGTTGATCTTTTCAAAACCAACTCCTGGATTCATTGATTTTTTGGAGGGTTTTTGTGTCTCTATCTCCTTCAGTTCTGCTCTGATCTTAGTTATTTCTTGCCTTCTGCTAGCTTTTGAATGTGTTTGCTCTTGCTTCTCTAGTTCTTAATTGTGATGTTAGAGTGTCAATTTTAGATCTTTCCAGCTTTCTCTTGTGGGCATTTAGTGCTATAAATTTCCCTCTACACACTGTTTAAATGTGTCCCAGAGATTCTGGTATGTTGTATCTTTGTTCTCTCATTGGTTTCCAGAGAACATCTTTATTTCTGCCTTCATTTCGTTGTATGTACCCAGTAGTCATTCAGGGCAGGTTGTTCAGTTTCCATGTAGTTGAGCAGTTTTGATTGAGTTTCTTAGTCCTGAGTTCTAGTTTGATTGCACTGTGGTCTGAGAGACGGTTGTTATAATTTCTGTTCTTGTACATTTGCTGAGGAGTGCTTTACTTCCAATTACGTGGTCAATTTTGGAATAAGTAGATGTGGTGTGAAGAATGTATATTCTGTTGATTTGGGAGTGGAGAGTTCTATAGATGTCTATTAGGTCTGCTTGCTGCAGAGATGAGTTCAATTCCTGGATATCCTTGTTAACTTTCTGTCTCATTGATCTGTCTAATGTTGACAGTGGGGTGTTGAAGTCTCCCACTATTATTGTACGGGAATCTAAGTCTCTTTGTAAGTCTCTAAGGACTTGCTTTATGAATCTGGGTGCTCCTGTATTGGGTGCATATATATTTAGGATAGTTAGCTCTTCCTGTTGAATTGATCCCTTTACCTTATGTAATGGCCTTCTTTGTCTCTTTTGATCTTTGATGGTTTAAAGTCTGTTTTATCAGAGACTAGGATTGCAACCCCTGCTTTTTTTTGTTCTCCATTTGCTTGGTAGATCTTCCTCCATCCTTTTATTTTGAGCCTATGTATGTCTCTGCATGTGAGATGGGTCTCCTGAATACAGCAGACTGATGGGTCTTGACTCTTTATCCAGTTTGCCAGTCTGTCTTTTAATTGGAGCATTTAGTCCATTTACATTTAAGGTTAATATTGTTATGTGTGAACTTGATCCTGCCATTATGATATTAAGTGGTTATTTTGCTCGTTAGTTGATATAGTTTCTTCCTAGCCTCGATGGTCTTTACATTTTGGCATGTTTTTGAGATGGCTGGTACCGGTTGTTCCTTTCCATGTTTAGTACTTCCTTCAGGGTCTCTTGTAAGGCAGGCCTAGTGGTGACAAAATCTCTAAGCATTTGCTTATCTGTAAAGGATTTTATTTCTCCTTCACTTATGAAACTTAGTTTGGCTGGATATGAAATTCTGGGTTTAAAATTCTTTTCTTTAAGAATGTTGAATATTGGCCCCCACTCTCTTCTGGCTTGTAGAGTTTCTGCCGAGAGATCTGCTGTTAGTCTGATGGGCTTCCCTTTGTGGGTAACCCGACCTTTCTCTCTGGCTGCCCTTAAGATTTTTTCCTTCATTTCCACTTTGGTGAATCTGGCAATTATGTGTCTTGGAGTTGCTCTTCTCGAGGAGTATCTTTGTGGCATTCTCTGTATTTCCTGAATTTGAATGTTGGCCTACCCTACTAGGTTGGGGAAGTTCTCCTGGATGATATCCTGAAGAGTGTTTTCCAACTTGGTTCCATTTTCCCCCTCACTTTCAGGCACCCTAATCAGACATAGATTTGGTCTTTTTACATAATCCCATACTTCTTGCAGGCTTTGTTCATTTCTTTTTCTTCTTTTTTCTTTAGATTTCTCTTCTCGCTTCATTTCATTCATTTGATCCTCAATCGCTGATACTCTTTCTTCCAGTTGATTGAGTTGGTTACTGAAGCTTGAGCATTTGTCACGTATTTCTCGTGTCATGGTTTTCATCTCTGTCCATTCGTTTATGGCCTTCTCTGCATTAATTATTCTGGTTATCAATTCTTCCACTTTTTTTTCAAGATTTTTAGTTTCTTTGCACTGGGTATGTAATTCCTCCTTTAGCTCTGAGAAGTTTGATGGACTGAAGCCTTCTTCTCTCATCTCTTCAAAGTCATTCTCTGTCCAGCTTTGATCCGTTGCTGGCAATGAGCTGCATTCCTTTGGAGGGGGAGATGCGCTCTTATTTTTTGAATTTCCAGCTTTTCTGCCCTGCTTTTTCCCCATCTTTGTGGTTTTATCTGCCTCTGGTCTTTGATGATGGTGACGTACTGATGGGGTTTTGGTGTGGGTGTCCTTCCTGTTCGTTAGTTTTCCTTCTAACAGTCAGGACCCTTAGCTGTAGGTCTGATGGACATTGCTTGAGGTCCACTCCAGACCCTGTTTGCCTAGGTGTCAGCAGCAGAGGCTGCAGAAGAGAGAATACTGCTGAACAGCGAGTGTACCTGTCTGATTCTTGCTTTGGAAGCTTCCTCTCAGGGGTGTACTCCACCGTGTGAGGTGTGGGGTGTCGGTCTGCCCCTAGTGGAGGATGTCTCCCAGTTAGGCTACTCAGGGGTCAGGGACCCACTTGAGCAGGCAGTCTGTCCATTCTCAGATCTCAACCTCCATGTTGGGAGATCCACCGCTCTCTTCAAAGCTGTCAGAGTCGCTTGCGTCTGCAGAGGTTTCTGCTGCTTTTTGTTGTTGTTGTTGTTTAGCTGTGCCCTGTACCCAGAGGTGGAGTCTACAGAGACTGGCAGGCCTCCTTGAACTGCTGTGAGCTCCACCCAGTTCGATCTTCCCAGGGCTTTGTTTACCTACTTAAGCCTCAGCAATGGCAGGCACCCCTCCCCCAGCTTCACTGCTGCCTTGAGGTTAGATCGCAGACTGCTGTGCTAGCAATGAGGAAGGCTCCGTGGGCGTGGGACCCTCCCGGCCAGGTGTGGGATATAATCTCCTGGTGTGCCCGTTTGCTTAAAGTGCAGTATTAGGGTGGGAGTTACCCGATTTTCCAGGTGTTGTGTGTCTCAGTTTCCCTGGCTAGGAAAAGGGATTCCCTTCCCCCTTGCACTTCCCAGGTGAGGCGATGCCTTGCCCTGCTTCAGCTCTCGCTGGTCGGGCTGCAACAGCTGACCAGCACCGATTGTCCGGCACTCCCCAGTGAGATGAACCCAGTACCTCAGTTGATAATGCAGAAATCACCTGTCTTCTGTGTTGCTTGCGCTGGGAGCTGGAGACTGGAGCTGTTCCTATTCAGCCATCTTGCTCCGCCCCTCAACTGTGTTTCAATTTAATAAATTTAGAAAATAAAAATTTAAAACAGCTCTCATACAACTGAGTGAAAGAAGACACAAATACATACTAATGAGTCCATATATATAAAGCTCAAAAGCAGGTGAAACAATACTGTAGTGTTAACACTAGCATACTTAAGTTTGAGGAGGAGGGAATGATAGAGATTGAGTAGGGACATGAGGTGGACTTTTGACTTGGGTAGCTGTTCAATGTTATATATATGGGAAAACGTGTTGTGCATTTTTCTACATGTGTATATTCTTCACAATATTTTAAACAAATAAAGCAAGCAATTATGTATTAGCAGACAGAAAAACAATAAAGTAATAGATCTAATACCTGATTATTTAAAATAAATAAATAGATAAACTTCTGGCTGATTTAAAGCAGAATAAAAATTGAAAAAGTCAATTATATAAAATAGGAAAATATAATTTATGGGTAACTACAGAACCAAGGACAGTAAAAGCTTATCAGTATACTTATTTGTTCAAATATATGCAAAACAAATACCTGGAATTAAATACAATTCTAAAAATATAAATGAATACAATTTAGAGTAGAGATAATATTATCTGAACAAACCAATTAGCACGGAAGAAATATAGACAGTTTCCTGGCTGTACCCTCTTCTAGCCCCAGAAAGCCCATACCTAGGTTGTTTCACAGGTCAGTTCTACTAAACCTTTAAAGAACATAAGCCTCCAACTCTGCCTATATTTTATACAGGAGCATAAAACGTAAGTTAAATACTCTTAATTCTTTTTATAGCTAGAATAATACCAAGCCCTGACAAAGACTGCTCACATGAGCACACACAAAATAAAATGTATCTCACTTATATCCATGTGAAATTCCTAAATATTACCAAACAGAACCTATAAGCACACTAAAAAAATCCATGATATATTCATTTCAGAAATTTAAGATTCATTCAAATCAAGAAATATATTAATATATTTAATCACATATTGACCAAACATTTCCACTTTTTTTCCAGGTTACATGTTAGAATTATTTGACCTCTTCTTCAGTTCCACGTGGCCATGTGATTTGCACAGGTGAATAAAATGTTAGCTAAAGTCAAATGTATTATTTCCAAGTGGAAAGTTTAAAAGTCAGTGGCTGACCTACCGGGTTCTCTTTCTCTCCACCACAGACAGCATCTCTCAAAATGCCCGATGATGGCTGCTCTATGAGCCTGGCTCTGGGAAGAAGGAAAGTATGGAATCCCACTGACATGGAGTATGAGCCAGAAATAAACCATGTTGTTTAAAGCCACTGAGATTTTGAGGTTATTAGTTACTGAAGCACAAACTAGCCTATAACAACTGATATGATACTAATAAAAAGAGAAAAAAGTCACATTATTTTTATAGATATTAAAAAGATCTGATAAAATTCCATTTCCATTTTGGTACAATCCCTTCCCAGTCTTAATAAAAATTTTTAGTAAAATAGAAATAGATGAATACTTAACATGTTAAAAACATGTATATCTTAACCCAAAAGTGAGCATCATGCTTCTTAATGGGAAAACACCAAAATCGTTTCCATTAACACCAACAGCAAATTCCTTTTTCATATTTTAAAAAATGATCTGGATAAGAGAAATAGGTTATTCAAAACTTGGATATGAAAATGTAAATTTTTTTACAGATGACAGAATGGGTTTATTATTTATAATACTTTAGTGATTCTCTTGGATTCTTCAGGTAAATTCACTATTGGTTTGGGTACAACATATGTATATTCATATATTTTATGAATACAATGAACATATAATGAACAATGACAAAAAGCTAAAACTTAACAAGGTACAAAAACTATATTCAAATAATGTATTATTGAAGGTCATAAAGGAAGCATTACTGAAGATCATGAACACATGAAAAGATATACTATGCTTTAGAAGAGATAATTTAACATCAAAGAGATGTCAATTCCTCCTAATCTAAAAACCTATAAACCTAACATTATTCAAATAAAAGTGTCAACACTTTTAACAAGATGAGTCTAAAATAAATAACATAGAAAAATAAATGCGCAAGTGTACAGGAAAATTCTCAAATAAAAATGAGTGATCGATCCTATAAAATATTAAAAGATTATCAAGTTGCAATAATAAAAATGAAGAAAAAAATTACAAATAAAAAATTCTTCACAGAAAAGCTAAACCATAAACAAAGTCAAATGAAAGTCAGCTAACTGAAAAAAAAAGTTGCAATTTTTATCATGGACAAATGAAAAATGTACTTACTAAAGATCATCAGGAACCCAGTTAAAAAAAAAAAAAAGATGAATAAAAAAAGATGAATAACCCATAGAAGAAATTGGAAAGGGATTAAACACTTTACAGAAAAGGAAACAAATAGTTTTTACATATATGGTAGCCACGAAAAAGTCTGTTAACACCATAATGGTTGAAAAACTTGGATTACAATGGAATGAGGATGTGGGGAAACAAACATTGCTAGTGGGTTATTTGTAAATGTACATATACTTCAACCAAGTAATATTTTGAATGACATCTGTATAAGGATAATTGCAATGTCTTCACTATAGCCAAAGATGAAAAACAATTTGTGTTCATTAATATGACTTAAACTATATTGATTTTAATGAAATATGAAACTGTCAAAAATGATCAAGAAGCCCAACATGTACTGATATCATGAAACGATTTCCTAAATACCACGTAGTGAAAAAGGTACAAAACAATATGTATAACATACTTGCATTTCTGTAACCCACCTATATATATATAGGTATACACATGTTTATGTATTGTGTTATCTCTTTAATATATAAAAAATCTGGTCAAAAAAATCAATGATTCTGTGGAGGGTAACTAGATTGCTGAGAGAGGGATGAAAGGGAAATAACTGTCATGTATCATCCTTTTTCTGTATTAAAAATTAAGACTTACACATTTTAGTAAAGTTTTAGATTTTGAGAATTGGGCAGATAGTTCCGTATGTCCATTGAGTCCCCTGGCACTCCAATTATTTACATCTTGGATTACTGATACATTTATTATAATCAATGAACCAGTATTAATACATTAACCATAGTCTACAGTGTAAAGTTCATTTTGTATTACAGTTCTATATGAATTTTGACAAAAGAAATGTCATGTACCCACCATTATAGTATTATACAGAATAGTTTCACTGCCCTAAAAATCCCCTATGCTCCATTTACTTATTGCTCCAAGCTATTTGTTTATTCTTTCAAGTGTTGCTAGAGTTTTGACTTTTCCAGAATGTCATATAGTTGTAATAATGTGTGCAGCCTTTTCAGACTGGCTTTTCATTTAGCAATATGCATTTAAGTTTCCTCCATGTCTTCATAGCTCATTTGTTTTTAGCACTGAATATTTTTTTCTCCAACTTTTAAGTTCGGGATACATGTGTAGAATGTGCAGGTTTCTTACAAAGGTAAATGCGTCCCATGGTGGTGTGCTGCACAGATGAACCCATCACATTGGTATTAGCCTCAGCAACTATTAGCTATTCTTCTTGATGCTTTCTTGTCCCCCACTCCTCCCCACAACAGGCTCCAGTGTCTGTTGCTCCCCACATGTCCATGTGTTATCATTGAGCTCCCACTTATAACTGAGAACATGTGGTGTTTGGTTTTCTAGTCCTGTTAGTTTGCTGAGAATAATGGCTTCTAACTCTATCCATGTCCCTGCAAATGACATGATCTTGGTCCTTTTTTTTTTTTTTTTTTTTGAGATGGAGTCTTGCTCTGTCACCCAGGCTGGAGTGCAGTGGCATGACCTCAGCTCACTGTAACCTCTGCCTTCCGGATTCAAGCGATTCTTCTGCCTCAGCCTCCTGAGTAGCTGGGACTACAGGCAAACGCCATCATGCCCAGCTAATTTTTGTATTTTTAGTAGAGACGAGGTTTCACCATGTTGGCCAGGATGGTCTCGATATCCTGACCTTGTGATCCGCCTGCCTTGGCCTCCCAAAGTGCTGGGATTACAGGAGTTAGCCACCACACTGGGTCGATCTCATTCCTTTTTATGGCTGAATAGTATTCCATGGTGTCTATGTACCACATTTTGTTTATCCAGTCTGTTATTGATGAACATTTGAGTTGATTCCATGTCTTTGCTACCGTGAATAGTACTGCAATGAACATACATGTGCATGTATTTTTTATAATAGAATGATTTATATTCCTTTGGTATACACTAAAGAGTTTCTGCACAGCAAAATAAACTATCATCAGAGTGAACAGACAACCTACAGAATGGGAGGACATTTTTGCAATCTGTCCATCTGACAAAGGTCTAATATCCAGAGTCTACAAGGAACTTAAATTTACAAGAAAAAACAACCCCAATAAAAAGTAGGCAAACGACATAACAGTTCTCAAAAGAAAACATTCATGAGGTCAACAAACATATGAAAACAAGCTTAACATCATTAATCAGAGAAAAGCAAATCAAAACCACAATGAGATACTGTCTCACACCAGTCAAAATGGTGATAATTTAAAAGTCCAGAAACAACAGATGCTGGCAAGGTTGCACAAAAAAAAGGGAATGCTTTTACACTGTTGCTGGGAGTGTGAATTAGTTCACCATTGTGGAAGAGTGTGGTGATTCCTCAAAGACCTAGAGGCAGAAATACCAATTTGACTCAGCAATCCCAGCACTGAATAATATTCTATTGTGTGGATGTAAGTTTATCCATTAAATCACAATTGGTTGTGGTGTACAATTTCTTATACCCTTTTGCAATTAATCTGCTAATATTTTGTTTAGGTGTTCTGCATCTATACAAAACCAGTTTTTACTATCTAGACAAGATTGTAGAATTTGCATCATTTCTCTTTTTTTAAAAAGTGTGTCACAGAACCCACCGGTGAAATTATCTGAGCCTGGTGCTGTTTTGAAAGGTGATTACTGAATCAGGCTGGGAGCCATGCCTCACACCTGTAATCCCAGCACTTTGGGAGGTTGAGGCAGGTGAATCACGAGGTCAGAAGATCGAGACCATCCTGGCTAACATGGTGAAACCCCGTCTCTACTAAAACTACAAAAAATCAGCCAGGCGTGGTGGCGGGTGCCTGTAGTCCCAGCTACTTGGGAGGCTGGGACAGGAGAATGGCGTGAACCTGGGAGGAGGAGCTTGCAGTGAGCCAAGATGGCGCCACTGCACTCCAGCCTGGGCAACAGAGTGAGGCTCCATCTCAAAAAAATAAATAAATGAATAAATAAAAATAAAAATAAAAGTAAGGTTATTGCTGAATCAATTTCTCTAACAGATACGGGCCTATTCAGCTTATCTATTTCTCCTTGTATGAACTTTTGTGGTCTTTCAAGAAATTGGTCTATTACGCTTACATTATCAAATATGTGGGCACAGAGTTGTTCAGAATATTCCTTTTTTGTCCTTTTAATATTCCCAGGATAAGTACTGATGGTCAATCTCATTTAGCAGGCCTATGCTCCACCCCTGAGTTCTAACCTTTACAAGTGCTTCTCAGCATTTTTTTTTTTTTATTCCTTAGATGAGCCTTAAAGACTAGAATGGATTGGTTCAGAACATTTCCTTCCCCCACAATACCGATAACAGTAAAGTTTCTCCCCTTGTTGGGTAGGAGAATGCTGTGGGTTATTTTCAAAATTTCCTTCTCCCCTTGTCAAACATGAGGGGAGATTTCTCTGATCTTCAACTGTGAGAATCTAGTGGGGCTCCCAGCAGTAAAGCCTGAGAAAGCATGAAAATGTGTGTGTGGTAGAAGGGGCCACGAATCTTATTTGTACTGCTGATTTATTACAAGTCCCCAAAAGTGTTTTTTTATTATTTTTCTTTTCAACACCCTGTTCTGAAGCGTCCTTGGCCCTTTTTACTTGGATGCCCAGAAGCTGGGCACTGGCACAGGCCATGTAAGACTAACAAACGCCTTTAAGTTCTTCTCCTTGGTGATGACTTTTTCTCCTTGAAGACGCTGACATGCACATTACTGGTCCTGTTAGCTGGGTGGCCAATTTGAGTTCAGCAGAGCTGTCTTCCTTCATGGGGTCCAAGGGCTTCCTTGGGAAGAGGATGAGCTTGTAGTAGCACTCCTTCAACTGGAGCTGCTGGCTTTTGGGGACTCACTGGACTTGTTCTAATGTCTCCTTGGATCCACAGATACCAAAGGTCTAGGTCACCATGTGGATGCTGGCCACCCTAACTCTTCTAAGCTGAAGCTTCTGCTAGCTCATACTTTGGTGTGATACCTCCCTGTGGGACATCTTACTATGGGTTAGATGGGTCCAGATGCAGGGTGATAGGCAATGGTGGTGTGCTTTTGCTTGTCGGGCCTTGCATCTGTGGATCTTTTGGGTCAGCTGGTTGAACTGAACAGCTACTGCTACTCCTTGTGGAAGTGAGGCATCAGGATCATGCCATTCTGGCAGGGTGCCATAGCTGCATATCCAAAGGAGAACGGTTGGCTGGAAAGGCTCTCAAGAGTTTTAAATTCCCAAGCTAGTTCACATGGCCTCTAGTAATTCAACACAATTACAGTTTAATGTTCCTAGCAGGGCTTCAGATAAGTTGATCCATACTCAACTGTATTCTCTACTGTTTCCAGAATGATGACTTGTCCTGTGACCTCAATTCTCTGGTGGATCTAAAAGAAGCCACTGATTTTTCAGTTTGTGTAGTTTTTTTCTTGAGAGAGTGGGAGACAAGTTCTTTGCATGTTAAACAAAGTCCATGGATCTTTTAATTTTTGAATTTTGTACCACGTGCTCATATTCTATCTCTTACTCTCCTCTGGCCCCCCACTTTCCTAAATAGAGAATTACACTTACAGTTGGTAAAATTCAGGTGATACTATTGTTTGTAGAATGGGAAAGATTTAAAAGAGGCATAAAGAAATAAATTTGATTAGTATGTAATGACAACAGAACTAACCTTACAAAGAAACATAGCCTCTGAAAATATTAGCAGTATGATCATAAGTTGGGTGGATCATATCCACCCAGGGAACATGGCAAACAAAACATGCTCCTTGGATCAACCTACAACATCAATAATCCAAGTCTCTTATTCAGTAGCTCAAGGATAGCAGCAATTCAAGTCATGGCTTCAGTCAGTCTAATCTGAACGGTATTTGCATGAAATGTCATTCAGACTAAATGGTTCAGGGTGACCTTGCTTATTTTTCTCTCAAAGTGTTTTTACACAGTCAGCCTCAAACATTTATTATCGAGTTCTCTCTCCTCTGGATTCAGTACAAATTCCCAACATCCTTTTAACCCTTCCTTGATATTACAATTAAAGGTTTGTATTTTCATTATCTCTGTAAACACAACCTATACATCTTCACTTTGAGGTAGATAACACTAAATGTCTTTGGACTTTAAAAAAAAGAAGCTACTACAAAAATGGTATTTCTAAATAGAAATACTAACATAGATTAGGAAAACTTTTAAATCTGTCAAAAGAGCTGGGAACATAATGGGATCCAAGTCCTAGACATACTGTTTTACTACTAAAATTTGGCAAACTTTTCTCAACTACATCTTTTCCTCATAATCTCCCTCCAGGAAATTAAAGAAGTAACAATGTACAACCTCACAATGAATTTTGTAGGTGCAGTCATTAATTAGAAAATACTACGATATCCCAGAGAAGGCTAAGTATGAAAAATGCTTCTTTCAAAAAGAGATGTTAATTTAACACTGCTTATAATTGATACTTACAATATAAATAAATTAGTCTGAGCAACCCCGACTAGTCTACTCAATAAAACTGTTACTCTTGGTGTAGACAATAATTTAAAGATTTAACTCCTAATCTCTCCATCCTCTACTACTCTTGAAAATAACAGAGAATCTTTACCATTCATTTTACTTTCTCAATTGGCCAAATGTCTGATGAAGAGAAAGAGGAAACCAAGGACAAAGAACATAACAGTTTTTACTTCATTCCTTCTCTAAAAGGGAGATAAACCATTATTGAAAATCTACTAAAAGCCATGAGCTTTATTTGTATTTTTTTAACATATTTTTTCTAGTAAGTATGTATTATTCTCATTTTACAGAATAATAAAGCATTAAATAAAAACTTTCCTTAGGTAGAGCCAGAAGTCAAATCTAGATGTGGTTACCAAACCAATGTTTTAAAATATGGTTTTAAAAAGTTAAAGTAACATTGTACTTTTAGAAACCAAAAAAGTCAATTATAATTTCATTATGCAGAGGTTACCACTGTTCACTGTTTCTAATATACATATACATATATATATATACACACACATAAATCTTAAAAATACTCAGGTATCTGAATCACTGTTTACAAATAGTTTGGCTTACTTTTTTTCACTTAACACACCAAAAATCTCTTCCCAATACTTATTATATATTTCAGTAACTTTTCAAAAAGGATGCTTATTATTTTACTACATGACTGTACCTTATACTGATTAACCAATCTATTATGGTATAAATTGTTTCAAATTTTGTGCCATATATGTGTACATAAATCTTAGTGCATAACTTTATTTTTTTTTCAGATAAATTGCTAGAAGTGAAGCTTCTGTGTGTTCCATAACAACATATACTAATTTAAAAGTCGTATCAGTTTGTGTTTGAATCATGGGACCTCTTTTCTGAGAATGCATCTTTTTCAAATCTTTTTTACACACAAGGGCTTGGGCTCACTGTTCTTTCAGAATTCTCTCAGCTCTAAAATGCTGATTATTAACTGTGGGTATTACACAAATTAGTATGTAGTAGTTGATAGCCTTTACTTTCAGTCACAATGAAAACCCCGCCTAATCGAAGATGAACAGTTGTGTTGTCTTTTGCTAGGGTTAATCATAAGCCTTTTTATTTGAGGTTTGAGAAAAGCATATGGCTACTCTAATACATTATATCTTTTGGCTCTTTGAGATAAGTGAGATGAAATATAATACTTAGAATAACAGTGAAGATAATGTAATGGAGAGGCAAAATCATGTTCATTACTAAATCCCTGCCAAATGCTCAGCTACTTACTGGAAAATTAGTTTTTAATAACATAATGAAAGTGAAAGCCAATCCACTCTGTTGACTTTGAAAATGCTCTCTAATGTAGTAGTGGACAGCATGTAAAAAGTCCTTTGCATGTATCCTGGGATTATCCATCATATTTTGAGATATCGAGAGAATATAGATACTGGGTCCTTAGGAAGTAGACAACTAAAATGTTATATTTAGTTGGAAGGAAAAGACTTACTCCTTCTTGCATTTATGAAGGGATACTTGTAGCTCAATGTGCAAAAAAAACTGGGTTTTAAGAGTTATACCTCTTATTCCTGGTTATGTGATAATTAAGTTTTTTCTGGGGTAGTTCTGAAATGTTTAAATGAACACAAGCATAAACGAAACAAAACTCACAGAGGTCTTTGATGACAGGAAGAAAGTCAATTCGCTGCAAAATGCTTAACTGAGTGAGACTGTATAAGGTTTCAAAGTGATTTGCATGTTGAAAATAAACCATGATTTTTTGAGTTCACAATGTTCCCTCTCAATTTATGGAGTACAGAGGCATATAATTTCAAGGACTTATCAGGCTCATTATTCACATTATAAAATCAATGAAACATCTGCATTAAATAGGCTATATATATATACACATATACACACACACACACATATATATAAAAAGTCTAGGGTGTAGTGGTGCAATCACAGCTCACTACACTGGGACTTGTCACCACACCTAGCTAATTTTTTTTTAATCTTTTGTGGAGACATGAGCGTCACTTTGTTGCCCAGGCTGGTCTGGAACCCCTGCCTCAAATGATCTGCCTGCCTAGGCTTTCAAAATTATGGGACTACAGGCATGAGCAGTGACCAAGTTTTAATTTTTAAAAGTTAATTATCTAGAACATAAACTCAGTGAAAGCTGGAAATGTACAATTATTTTCTTAATCCAAAATACTTTATTATGGGTAATACTCATTTAATATTTATTGGTAATCACTGAGAGCCAAGGTAAAGGGGTAAAGGGATGAGCCAAATGAATCTAATGTCATGATTTAAATAAGTAATTCTCAAATTAGGGGGTTTGGGTAGAAAAATATCAAAAGGTCTTGTAGTTAAAAAAAATCAATATGCTTAACATGCCTATTTATTTTCTTAAACTATAGAAAGCAAATCTCACATGCTTTGCTTGTAAGAATATGCACAAAAAGTACATGCTGTATTAACTGAAAAACTCTTAAGTACTATATTTTAATTTTGTGAATGATATGAGTGATGTCATGTAGACTGCTATTTTCAATACATTATAACATTACCAAAATGTTAAATTTTCTACCTTTAAAAAGTAGGAAAATATTCACTTGGCAACCAACCATCAAATTAATAACTGATTCAAGTAAGAATTACCAACAATACTAAAACTAGCAGATGCAAGTTGGAAGAGAAACAGCATATATGCAGTATCTGCCCACAAACTACTTACTATTTCCAAAGGGAAAAACCCTGAAGAAACTACTTTACATTGGTGCATGCAAAGAGGTGAACATACTGATGTTGACAGCCAGAGTCTTTCCATATAATTGCTTAAAGCAAAAATTATCACATGGTTTTGAGGGTTAGCTACATAAGTAGAGGTAATGCACATGTCAACTATAGCATGAAGGATGAGAAGAGGACAGAAGGACCTATATAGTTGCAAGGTTTCTACATTTTACGTTAAGCAGTACAATATTAACTCTAAGTGGATTGTTAAAGGACTTACTTTGTTAAAATTGATAAAAAAGCAAGACCTAACTCTATTTGTTTACAAGTCATGAATTTTACATATAAACATACAGGTTAAAAGTAAACTGATAGAAAAAGATGTATCAGTCCAACAGAAAACACAATAAGAACTAAGTGGCTATGTTATTATCAAATAAAATAGACCTCAAGATAAAGATTACCAAACATAAAAAGACATTTCTTAATAAGTAAATGTAACATCTAATAGCAAAATTTTGACTAGTTTTGTTACTAAAGTTTGATTGGAACACAGTCATGACTATTAATTTATGTATTGTCTGTGGCTGCTTTTGTGCTGCAATAGCAGAGTTGAGTTGTTGTGACAGAAACTATGTCCTATAAAGCCTAAAATATTTACTATCTGCCCCTTTACAGAAAATGTTTGCTAACTCTTGCAAAGGATTAAGTCACAAACAGAACACATGGCTAGTACAATGGTATACATGCCAAAAGCAAAGTTGTAAATATAGTTCATAACTATTTGAAAGGAGGAAAAGAATCAAATTATAGTAAGACTGAGTTTTAGGGAATATAACTTAATAAGTACCTATAACGTATGAATGAATGACCACACGTAGAAGTAGAAATTTAAACATATTTTCATTTAAGTGACAGTCCTAACTCATGACAGAATCTCTCTTTATTCTTAAATAACTAGTCCTTTTAAGTAAATAGACCCAAAGGGATACTGACCTGATAATTTCCTAAGACACAGCATACAGTTTCATTATTTTCCTTTTCTCCTGACATTAAATTAATGAACAATTTAATATAAACTTCAACCAACCAAATTTTATGAGACGTGTCTATTTGTTCAAGTGGCAAGTGTAAATAGTAAAAGAAACTGTGTTAATGTATACTTTGGAGACAAACTCTCCCCAGCAAAATTTTAAGAGGATGTGAGTAATCCTGATATAATGATGCACTTCCTAAGTCTTGTTTTTTCCATCAGGAAATGGACATGCATACACACATACAAAACCCTGACTATGGTGGTGGTTCAAATTTGATTAAATTTTTTTTTTAGAAAAAAATATTTACACACACTTTTGCTTTTTAAATGAGGTACAAGGTCCAACAAGAAAACAAAAGTAAGTGATATAATAAAGGCACTCAGAAAAACAATAGAAACAATATGAAAGGTGTTACAAGAGACAGAAAGAGATGAAGGGTGATGATTAGTACTCACTTTCAAAGCTGCAGTATGGACTTTCCTCTTTAGGGAGAGAAGATTAGAAATAAACAGGTTAAAATTACATTAAAAAACGGCTACAATATATATATGGGGTAATTATATAGATCTTTAAGAAAAGGCAAACTGAGTTCTTTAAACACATACTTGTGAGAATGGGATAGATCTGTATTATCTAATAGGATGGTTATCAAAATTACATTTAATAAAATTAAAAATTTAGCTTTTTCAGTTGCACAGGCCACATTTCAAGTGCTCAATGGCCACTTGTAGCCACTGGCTATGGTATCAGACATCACAGAACATTGCCATCACAGAAAATTGTATAGGGCAGCACTAGGCTAGGCTGTCTCAAGATGTCTGAATTGTAAAGATAGATTGATTTTCCCTAGAGTTTTTGGTTCATTCATTCATTTATTTCTTTAACGTTTTGTCCCTTTTATAGAACCTTTTATTCTTCAGTCTTATCTGTCCACTTAAACTTTTTCGTATTTGATTGAAAATGCATGCAATTTCAAAAGAGAAACAGAATGTACCTCCTCTATAGAACAAATAGTAATTTAAAATGTTTTACTCTGTATAATACCTTTTAAAAAATTTCCAGAACTGCACAAATCTAAATTCACTTAAATCAAAAAGCGATATGGTGAAGAAAACACCAACTAAAATTAATGACTGTAATGGTATAGCAATAAAATCAATCAAAATATTGATGTAAAAACTTTTCTTACACAGTAGTTAGAGCATATGATTCAAGTGAAAAGTACAGAAGGACCCTTGTATTTTAAAAAACCATAAAGGTATTTAACCTATGCTTTAAAATTAAATGAACCAATTAAAAACTATTTAAGACAACACATTAAATACAATTCATATCAGAATTAACAGTAAATAATATTTTTCTGAATATGCAGCAAGAGTAGAATCCAAATTATCCTTATGTAAATCAATTATAGATGATCTGGACCACTATGCGACATTTGAAAAAAGAGAAAAAAAAACACTAAATATACCTTACAAAAAACTTCTACAAGTTATTAGATTTTTTATGAGACAGCTATTGTGTTAAATGTAATCATTTAAATGTAATAGTTTAACACAATAACAGTTTTCTAATTTTTATACATTTTATTACCATTGCATTTTTTTCAAATTTAGAAATTATGCCACATGTTACTGCATTTTAAATGCAGCAATAAAAATTATTTTAAATTCACTAATATTCTCTTCTCTGCTTATTCAGAGAAAAACTTCTCTAGCATTATCATACCTTCTCTCTTTTAACTTTACTTTTTATTTTTACTCCCTCTATATTTTTATTTTGTAATCTTTAGGATTGTTATATCAAGAAAGTTTGGTCTTAAGATCTAAATAATCACAAATGACAATAAATAAGACAGGCAACACAGAATAGAAAGCAACTAAGAAAAAGGAAAGAACCTTAGAAAAATGATAATGAAGGTTAAAAATGATTTTCTAATGTAAGAACCAAAGAAAGCCTTAAGCAATAAAAGCCAGAAACAAAAAGTAAAACTTAAAAATTTAAATTTCTATTCAAACTATCAAATAAAAAACATGCATCAGATCAGGGTCTTTACTAAATTAGATAACTTATTGTTGTGAAGTCACAAATTAACTCCCCTACCCACTCCCTCCAATAGATAAATACATCAAAAATATCATTAGATTACAAATTCCAAAATGCCATAATGTCTATATACTGAGATTCACAGTTTCTGGATTTATTTTTCCACCACTTAAACTGTGGATCATTGCTATCATGTGGGAGTGTTTGTTCAATTCCTCTTGCTGAAGTTTCACCAAGGACTCTTTCTCTTCCAAACGACCTTCTAATTGTGCCTTTTGAACCTCTAGGGAGGAAGCCTAAGGAATTGGGGTTGGGGGAGGAGGAATAATTGAGAAGAAAAATAACTTTAATATTTTCTCTATACACATACTTTAAGATGCTTTTATTTTTTTATTTGTACAACCATTTCAAGAAATACTATAAATATTATACTTCAGTTAATTCAATTATATGGTAGTTTAAAACGAAAAATCATTAAACAATATAATACAAATTGAGAACACTTTCAACTTAAGTTAATGCCAGCAGCTGAAATTTTGCAGAAAATACTACACACTACATATTAAAATTACTAATAAGATAATTACATTAAAGCAGAACCAGAAAAACTGTAAATGTGATACTAAATTTTATGCCTCTTCCGTTACTCAGTAGTAGTAGTAGATCAGTCTTTCAATCCTAGTCTGTTCTCATCTTTCTGGTAGTAAACAGGCCAGAAAGTACAATTCATAGCTACCACTCAAGCTATGCAACCATGGTAATATAGAAAGAACCCTGGACTCAGATTCAGAATATATATCTGCTGATTCACATATTAGCTGTGTGACTTTAGTAAGTAACCTCAGACTCAGTTTCTTCAGTTCTAAGTTGAAAATATTTATTAATATTAGCATATTATATAATATTTGTTAAAGTGAAAATTATACAGCTACCTATGTATGACATCAAGTACTGGTAACCCCTTTCTGTATTCTTTGCACACTTGAAAATAGTAAGTGCTGACACAAAGTATCTGTTTAATAACTGCTTAACTATTTTAGAAAATACATTATGAAAACCTCATAACAAATGATACTCAAGCTGCTTTGAGATCCTAATATCTTCTAAAAAATTTGCTGAAGAAACAGTACATTTATTTATCCATATTTACCCTTTTCACAACAGACTTTTTCATTTTACTGCAAACGAGAAATGGAACAGATTCTTACCTTAATGCTCAGCTCTTTTCTTATCTGTTCTGTTCTGCTTAATTCTTTTCTAAGGATATCAATGGTTTCTTCCTTATCTTCCCTTTCCTTTTGTAAGGTTTTAATCTTTTCTTCTTGTACTTTTGTTTTCTGATGCAAATCTTAAAAAAAAAAAGTCAAGTATATACTCAGAGGTCTTACACTGACTACTCTGAAATGGTTTAGTAGCTACTATAAGAGCAAAAGAAAAATAACTAGAACAATGAAGAGAAACTTCTTTTTTATGACAGTATTCTATAGAAAATACCAAATCTCTATGTCTTTCTTCCATCCTCTGTTCTAAATATAACATGTATATAGGTGAAGGACAATCCTCAGAGTGTAAGGGTTAGAAAAGGGAGAGCTACAACTATGAAAAATTATATAGGTAGGTGCCTGCACTCTAAGGCAAGTGAGAACAAAAATGTTTTTCTGGATCATTTCAAATATACCATTAAGAAGCTAGTAACTAAAAGTTACCTAATACTGCCACCTGCTGTTATGTTCCTTAAACTTTTTTTTATTTTGAAAAGGGCAATCCATAATCCTAAATTATTTAACGAAGGAACAGAAAACCAAATACTCCAAGTTTTCACTTCTAAGTAGGAACTAAACATTGAGTACACATAGACATAAAGATGGAACTAATATATACTGCAGACTAGAGTTGGCAGGGGGTCGAAAATTACCTATTGCTACCTATTTGGTACTATGCTCTCTACCTGGGTGATGAGATCCATATCCCAAACCTCCATGTCATGCAATATACCCAATGTAACAGACCTGCACACATGCCCCTTGATTCTAAAAGTTGAAATTATAAAAAAACTAAATTAAATTAAATGGGCAATCATCTCTTTCCTCTTTTTCTTTCAGACAGTCCTGCTTTATCACCCAGGTTGGAGTGCAGTGGCATGAACATAGCTCACTGCAGCCTTGATATCCCAGGTTCAAGTGGTTCTCCAACTCACTTTAGCCTCATGAGTAGCTGGAACTACAGGTGCACACTACCACACCTGGCTAGATTTTTGTATTTTTTTGTAGAGATGGGCTTTCACCATGTTGCTCAGGCTGGTCTCAAACTCCTGAGCTCAAGAAATCTACCCATCTCCGTCTTCCAAAGTGATGGGATTACAGAAGTGAGACACTGTGCCTGGCCAATTTCTTATAGTTCCTAAATTTAAAAAATGTACTGCTTTTTCAGCTTTATCAAACTGAACTGCTTTTGTGAAACATTATGTCAAGAAAAGGGAAGCCATTTCAAATGTGATTTAAGGTTTAAAACAATAAGGGAAGTAGAAAATAAAAAAGCAAACAAAACCACTCATGCTTCCAAAACAAATACATTAAAAATAGACAATGTATTAAATAAGAAGCCACTTACTTGCTAGCTTATGTTCTCTGTCTACTAGCTGATTCTGTACTTCTTTTCTCTGTTCTTCTTTCTCTATTAATTGGGCAATACTTCTGAAGTTATAAAAAAAATGGAAGAAAACATTAATGAACCATATGCCATTTGTAACTTTTTTCGCCTAACAAGCACTTTGGGAGGCCAAGGTGGGCGGATCACAAGGTCAGGAGATCGAGACCATCCTGGCTAACACGGTGAAAACCCATCTCTAATAAAAATACAAAAAAAAAAAAAAAAAAAAAAAAAGGAAGGTCTCGCTCTGTCACCCAGGCTGGAGTGCAGTGGCATGATCTTGTGCTCATTGCAACCTCTGCCTCCCAGGTTCAAGTTATTCTCCTGCCTCAGCCTCCTGGGTAGCTGAGATTACAGGCACCCACCACAACACCCAGCTAATTTTTGTATTTTCAGTAGAGACAGAGTTTCACCATGTTGGCCAGGCTGGTCTCAAACTCCTGACCTCATGTGCTTCACCCACCTCAGCCTCCCAAAGAGCTGGGACTATAGGCGTGAGCCATCACGCTCGGCATTTAAAACAAAATTTCTAAGAACAGCAATTGCCTGTGAATTCCACCAAATATATATCTTATATCTAAAATAAGTGATAATTATATTAATTTTATCAATAAAAAACAATGTTCTATATAAAGAGAATCATTTTGGTTTTGAAAAATCCCACGTATTCAGAATATAGAACTAGAGATTTTACTTTTCATTTTGTTCCTTGAGTGACTCATTCAACTTTTTCACTGTCTCAATGTGTTTATTCAGAGAATCACATGTGATCTGTAAATCTTTATTCTTCTTTTCAGTACTTTCATTTCTGAAAAGACAAGAAAATGAGTTGGCATCATTATGGAGGAAAACATGAAGGAGAAAAGAAACTCAATAGTGTTTTCTTTACTATCTCTTCTAACCAAATTGCATATGCTAGAAGAGAAGGAATGTTATGAACAAGCAGGACATAAACAGAATTTGATCAACTCTAAAAGGCAGTAAATACATGTTTTGGTTGACAGATGTAGTAAAAATTACTATGAGATAGAAATGTGTGGGGCATTAATCTCATATTTATGGATATAAAGCCTTATTTTACAGATGATATTGCATTACATAATTTGCTATAAATAAGTTTAGGGTTCTACATTTGTCTCTTTAAAACCCTGCATCTAATAGTCCTATTTATTTTATCTGCAAAGTAAACACAGAAAAAAATCCTTTCTAAAGTGATACTTTGATACTCAACTACCATAAGCATAAAATGTCCTTTTTATTTCACTAAGTACAAAGATTTTAAAAAAGCAACCCAAAAACCAAACCAAAACAAACAAAAGAAAACCAGTAGCCAAATTTGGCTAGCAGTTTTTGTATCTAATCCATATAGAAATTTCAACAATCTGAGTTTGAGTACCTTTAGACAGTCCTGACCATTACAAATGACCTTTTCCCCAGCCAGCTTCATTTACATGTTATCCATTTGTCCATTCAAGGAATTTCACCTTCTGGCCCCTAAATCACTAGCGGGAACATAAGCAGGTCTTAGAAACCACATATTTTTCTTGGACCCTGCCTATCTCTTAGGTTCTCTATGTGAGACATAGCAGGGACCCCCTTTTTAGGAGGTCTGAGGACCTCAAGCTGGAAAATAAAGGAAAATCCTGAGTTCATTCAAGGGAAATTCCAGGGACCTAGCTAGTCCTAGAAGTAAATAAGTAACTTGTTAAACAGGAAGGTAATAGTAGCCTAAATCAATAGTTAACAATCTTAAGAGTACCAGAGAGACTTGATTCTTTATAGAACTTGAAGAAAACAACTTAACACATGTCCCTGAGTTGTATTTCAGAGACCCGGCCCTCACTGAGGAACCCCACTGACCAGTTCCATTGACAAGTAGACCTCAGATAGGGGGGAAATTAAGGCTGAATTTTAACAACTGTTCTTTGTTCTAAGTTTCTTTCTCATGGTCTTGAACGAAGTCACCCTCCCTAGCTAGTTCACATTTTTCTACTGACCCTAAATTTTTAAACAAGGCTGCTCTTCCTTAACCAATTGCAAATCGAAAAATCTTTGGGTCTACCCATTACGTGTAAGTCCCTGCTCCACAATATCTTCTCCTTTAAACTGAAACCAATGTGTAACCTTTATTGATTTATGATTTTTGCCTGTAACTTCCACTTTCCTGAAATTTACTCCTGCCTTTAAAAATCCTTGCCTGCAAGCTACTGGGGGACGGTCAAGATTTGAGCATTTGGCTGCCTGGTCCTCCTTGCTTGGCACCCTGCAATAAAAGCCTTTTGTTCTATCACTGCAAACCTTGGTGCAGACACCTGGTTTTACTGTATTGAGCAAACGGACCCCATTTCAGTTCTATAACATATTTTCTTCACTGCTGAAGTTCTCAACCTGGCTTATTGCTAATACCACACTTTATCAGTGGTGCCTCAAACAATCAGACTTCGTAAAAAGTTGCTAGGGAAAATATCCTGCTAAAAAATTACTTCGTCATCATTTTCTAGATACTATTCATTTCTCACCCTTCATTATTATTGATGGGCAAATAAGCATATGTACCACGCCAAGCTAAAAATTTCTGTATCTCTGTATTAACAGCATAGAACGACCTTAAAATATAAAGTAATAAACAAGTTCCCCCAGAGTGCTTTTACTTTTATTGGTTGGTAGAAAATACATAATTGTTCCTGGTCTTCCCTGTAATTCAGAAGTTTTACAACTGGTGTAAAAAGGTAAGAGTTTATAAGGGAGGGAAAACCAATCACACTTTGTTAGTAGGCACACAAATTGGTACAGGCTGAGCAACACTAATCTGAAAATCCAAAATCAGTCTAAAATCAAAAGTACTCCAAAATATTAAACTTTTTGAGTGCTACCATTGTGTTCAAAAAGGATACTCAATCTGTATCACATTTTGGAGGAAAATTTAAAAATATCTATCAAAATATTAAATATACATACCCTTTAACTTAGGAATTCACCTATGCAAACTTATTCTACAGATATAATCACACATGTAAGTAAACTATAATCAATGACATTAAGAGATGAGTTAAACACACCTAGATTTCCATTCTGTTAGGCTGAATGATATGAAATTGCCAATATTCAATTACTTTTGATCTGCAGAAATGACCATTCAACCTAATACTAATTTGACAACTAAGTTTATTTAGAAATTATTAATGAAGTGCCTAACTATGCAGCAAGCACTCCTGCAGGCCCTAGGGATCTGTCAGTGATCAAAACAGACAAACTTGTCCTTGTGGAGCTTATTTCCCAAATGACTGCTGACTGTATGAATACATAAAAGTCAACTGGAAAGACCTGTATTTTGTTTCCAACATTGATACTGAATTTGAGGAAGCAACACTTCATTTCATAATGACTTAAGTTTCTTGCTAATTACTTACCTTATGTGTTATCAGAATATATGAAATGCTTACAAAAGGATTTTCGGGTCTCAGAAAAAAAAATGCTGTTTGTTCATTCTAGATTCTAACCTTACACAGGAGATTTTACTTTATTTACCTCTGAAGAAGTTCCATGTAGGATTTTGTCAGTATTTCATGCTCTTCAGCCACAGACTCTAACTTCCTATTATGTTGAAAGAGATGCTCAATATCACTCTGGGCTCTTTCTGATTCAACTTGCTGTGCCTTCAGCAACACACTAAGCTCTTCATTTTTTTTCTCAACTTCTCTCAACATACTAGCAAGTGTCCGTGCCTTAAAAAAAAAAAAAAAAAAAAGACTTTTCCATCATCTATATCATATGCTCAACACATACCTAGAATTTAAAAGTTTACTAAGTAACTAATAAGCTGGTATCTATTGGGTCATGCAAAGCTGTATTAGTCATATATACTTATGACTTTACTTCTAATAAGTTGGATACTGTTATGATTTTTCATTTAATATATTATCTGATAAAAACAATCTCACTATGATCAAATTAATGGAAATGGATACAACTGCAGCAACATGAAGGTAGCGCTACATACAGTATTCAATTAAAAAGGTATGGTCCTCAGAGGTAGCCATTAACACTAAACTGCTAAGTGTGCACACCATCAGCATTCTCATTTCAGGTGAGAATTAAGAACAAAATCTTAACAACATCACAGATGCTTAATCAAACACTTAAAATTAAGCTAGTATAATCAAGGAATGTAACCTATACCATAACCTGCATGTATTTATTATGTGATATGAAACACTAAAAAAGCAGAAAAGTCACTAGAATAAAAAAACTCGGTTCCCTCGAGCCCTTTGGACTTTATTTTAGAATGCTAAACAAAACCTTAAGCCCTTCTTTGTTTTTATGATTTTGTAAAGAAGCTATATCCAGTTATTTAGTACTATTTTTATAAGAAACTTTTCCAGTAACATGGGTAAAATACTAAACTCTCTAATAAAATACAAGACACGTCCAACAGACAGATAATGTAAGAATGTGCTATGAGAAGAGAAGGAAAAATTACTTTAATATCACTAATGTTCTTTCTTGTAATTTGTGACAAATTCAACATACCAGTTAAGACAAATGAAACCATGTTAAAATAAGAAAAAAAGAAATAAATACGGGGGGAAAAAAAAGAATATCATTATTCTGAAAATACTTAAGAGGCATTTTACCAGTCACTCATTTTGATGCATCTATCAAAAGCCAGGAACACTTTATTATAATTCATTCATTATAAATAATATCAAGTTGTATAGATTCCATTTGTATCTGCTGGTAATTTCATATTGCTGCAGTAAGTTCACTCAAGGTATACATTATATATGTACATAGTAGAATGCCAAATTTACTGAGCATCTATAACGTGCCGAGTGTTATGCTAGGGCCTGGAGCTATAGAAGCAGTCTTTGATACCATGAGTGGTGGGATAAAAGAATTTCCACATGGTTTGAAAAATGTTATTGAGAGATAAGCATAGGTTTGATACACAGAGGAAGGATTGTCAAACATATGTGTGGGAAGGAGACCAGACTAGGCTTCTGGGTAATGGGGGTATTTTAACTGAAATCTGAAGGATTATGAGTTAGGCAGAAGAGAGGAAAAGGTGTTCCAGACATGCTAAGTCAAGGAAAGTCGAGGAAATACCAGAATATGTCAAGTTCCAGAAAAAACACAGTAGCCTAACATGGTTGACTGCAAAGAACGCGCAGAAATGAAAGATGTGGATTGAGGACTATGTAGTTAGATTCCTTATACGCCAAACTAAAGAATTTTAATGATATTCGGAAAGCAACAGCAGCTACTGTGAAAGATACTCAGCACAAGAGGGACAGGATCATTTTACTGCCTTAGAGATCCCTGGGGGAGGGGCTAGGTGAAGGGGTAGAACCAAGGAAAGATGACTGGCTGTAGAGTAGCTGAGAAGAGGGTAGAAGACTACAGGTAGGAAGACTAATTGCTCTGCTATGATTCATACAAAAAAATGAAAAGGATTCAGCCTATAACAAATAGTGGTAGAAACAGAGATACGGCAGAAAAGAGTAATATTTAGAAGGTAAAATTAACTGGACATGGTGAATAATTACAGGAGGTAAAAATTGTGTGATTTCCAGGGTTATTTGTAGAACACTAAAAACAGCAGAGGGAATACATAAGAATAATTCTAAAAAGGAGAGGGCGATTAGTTCATTATTGGTTATGTTGAGTTTGTGGTATTTGCTGTATATTTAAATGGAGCAACATAGGTACTTGGTGCTCAGGAAAATGATCTGTGCTTGACATATAAAATTAGGAACATTACTATTTTGGTAACCACTGAAACCACAGAACACAAAACTGAAGGATAAAGGTTTAGAGCAAAATCTTCAGAGTCCCCAATACTTAAAGGTACAACATAAATAATACAGGAAAATAATACTAGATAGGAAAAAAAATCAGATAATGATGTAATCAAAATTAGAGGACAGAATTTCAGGAAGAAGGAAGTAGGCATGTCAAATGCTAAGGAGAATTTAATTCAATTAGAGCAACAAATACACAACTAATATTTTGCATGTTTTACTTCATTTTTAAAATTTTTCTAGAAATCAGATGTGTCTTTATACTCTACACACCTCTGTTTCAGCTTGAGTTCTTTGACAGCGATGCTGAGCAATCAGTCTATCAGCTTGTGCAAGGGCTAGAGCTTTTGTTTCCAAAAGATCTTGTAGCCTGCTTTCTTTGGACTACAAGAAAACATATCATTAATTTTCATTTTAGGAACACATCTATTAAAGTATATTATACATCATTAAAATAAGCTTATACTCACAGCTAATGTGGATAGTTTCATTTCATATACATCCATTATGTCAGATATTCTCACATCACAAATCTGATCCTTTACCTACATTTTAAGAAAGTAAAAAAAAAATCGGAAAATTTTAATAAAATATTTTGACACAATGACAAAATAAGTGCCTACTTCAAAACTAAATCATTAAAACTTAATGATGAGTAACAAAATAAAAACAAATGCTACATCAGAAAGGTCACAAATATTTCTCTTTTCTTTTTTGAGATGGGTCTCACTCTGTCACCCAGGTTGGAGTGAAGTGGTGTGATCGTGGCTCACTGCAACCTCTGCCTCCCGGGTTCAAGTGATTCTCCTGCCTTAGCCTGCCGAGTAGCTGAGACAACAGGCATGCACCACCACGCCTGGCTAATGTTTTGTATTTTTAATAGAGATGGGGTTTCGCCATATTGCCCAGGCTGGTCTTGAACTCCTCAGCTCAGGCAATCTGCCCGCCTCGGCCTCCCAAAATGCTGGGATTACAGGTATAAGCCACCACACTCAGGAAAATGTTGAAATTTTGACTGATTTTTCTTCATTTCCAAATTTTCCAGAATATTGTTATTTTTTATATTAAAAAATAAGTTTTCAATAGTGAAATCTGTACCTAACAGTGTTTAGATACACGTTATAATAGGGGCTGACATGTAGCTAATAAGTACCAGGTTATAATTGCTATTTTTCACTCACCACCATTCCAGACTGAAGTTTCTCTATTAATTCTTCAATATTCAATCCAGGAACACCATCTTTCAAATGAGGAGGAGTTAAACACTTTACTGACGTAGGAAAATTGTGATTTGATGATTGCCAGGGCATTTTTCTGGGTATATGTTCTGTTTCCTGTTGTCTATAGGCATTATTTGCTGCTATACTTTCTCCAAGTCTGAATGGGAGTCAAAGAAAGGAAAACAATATATATGAAAATAGAAAAAAAAGGCAGACTTAGTGTAGAATTAGGGAATCTTTAAGAATGGGTCCTTTTTTTGAATAGATGTCTTCAAATAATCTTGGAGACCATGATGAAATGAAGTCTTCGGAAATATTCCAAATTTTCCAGAGCATCTACTTTTCTGTTTCTAACCCTTTATAATGACAGTTTCACTTCTGGTTTGGAGGCATTGTAAGACTAGTTTATGAGTGTGGATTATCTGTAATAAGTACAAAGTTATTGGTACTGGTCAGAATAATGTTCTTATCATGGGGGATATCACCTGGCCTTTACATCCTTAGTCCTTTACCTTTCTCACTCAGTACATACTTTTCACCAACCTGACTTCCATTCTAGCCCTTTAAAATCCTCTCTTTCTCCTACCCCAGGCCTTCATATGAGCTGTTCCTTTACCTGGAACATGCTTTCTACCACATCTCCACAGGTCTGGCTCCTTCTTATCATCAGGTCTTAGTTCAAATTCACCTCTTCAGAGAGGCATTCATTAATGCCCTATATAATACTATTATTAAGCACCCATCCTCTCCATAGTGAAGTGAAAAAAATATTTTTTTCACTTATCTCTTAACTAAAGTACAAACTGCATGATGGCAGGCACTCAGTCTAATTTACCATAGGCTGGGCATGGTGGCTCACACCTATAATCCCCGCACTTTGGAAGGATCACTTGAGTCTAAGAGTTCGAGACAAGCCTGGGCAACATGGTGAGACCCTACCTCTACAAAAAATAAATACATTAGGCAGGTGTGGTGGCACACGCCTGTGCTCCCAGCTACTCAGGGGGTTAAGTAGGGAGTGTCACTTGAGTCCCAGAGGTCGAAGCTGCAGTAAGTCATGATCACACCACTGCACCCCAGGCTGGGTGACAGAGTGAGACCCTGTCTCGAAAACAAACAAGTAAATACACACACAAAAAAATCATACCTACCAATGCATCCATAATATACATTCAGCTTATTAAACTGCCCAAGATAATGTCAAATAAGGGCACTAAGTAGCAAGCATAAAATGGACACCTGAGATAATGCTCAAAGAGAAAGTTATATACAACACAAATAGGATAGGGAATGCCAAGACACAGTGAAAATGGTGGGAAGGCCTCACATACAGAGGCAGAAGATAAGACTCCCATGTTCAGTGAGGCTGCAAATTTCCCCTTTGAAGCTTCTGAAGTTTTGTTTCATGTCAGATTACCAGTTTATGCAAGTAGGCCATCACAAAATAGAGCAGCTTTATAGACCACTTTTAACTTGTAACTTGAAAAGCTTCCTATGTATTTTTGTTGTTGCTGTTAAAAAAATTTATTATAAAATTAAGGGAATTTTGGTTACATGTTCTCTAGGTCTTACATCCCATACTTTAACTCTTAAGGTATGATGACCTAAATTGCTAATTCTAAAAAGTGGAATTGCTAAATCAGTGAATAGCATATAGCATGGACCAGCACACTTTTTCTTATAGGTCAACAGTAAGTATTTTAGACTCAAGAGCCTACTTGGTCTCCGTTACAATTACTCAATTCTGCTTTTATAGAGTGAAAGCAACATAGAGTATAAAAATGAGTGAGTGTGGCCATATTCTAATAAAACTATTTACAAAAACAGGTGCCTGCCCACTGGCCAGTTTGCTGACCCTGGTATATAGGGAATATCTTACCTGTTTATCAACTGCTTCAAATTATTCAAACCATTTTTACAAATTTGTATGTATAAATGACTTAAAAAAAGTTTTTAAACCAGACTCCTAATAGACATTTAGTTCAGAGAGACCTGAAACCTGAATTTTTTTCCAACATAATTGCAAATACTCTTATTGCTTGAAATTAACTAGTAGAAAATTTTGCCTGGTAGTCATTTTTCAACTTTCTGATAAATGCTCAGATTTTTTTCTTTAGGAACTCTCCTATTCTCCTATCCCAAGTAACTTTTAGTCCACATCGTTCTCACTGATGACCCAGGACTGGTCAATGACTAATGCTTAGACCTTTTCCTTAAACAGTTGGGAAGGAAAAGCTCTTTCTATGGAGGAACTAAACTGGGAGGATGTAAGCTTAGTGTCCAGAAGTTATCATTAAAAATAAGTGGCTAGAGACATAGAGGGACAGTACCTGAAAAACATTTAACTGCCTGGATCTAGCTTTTCCCTGAGTGAGTATACATCTGAACTTCTCATTTCTAAGAATCAAACATTTTTAGAAATCATTTGAAAAATTACTATTACAATGAAATCTTTAATTCACTAATTTGCTTGTCTATCTACACTGAGGACTAAAGAAACATAGCAGGGTATTCCAACACCACAAGAGATAACAATGCAAATGATTACAACTCACACTAAAGCAGGAAAATCTGGCAGTGGAGCAGCTTCCAATAATATTCTCAGCCCAGACTGTACTTGTTCTCTATTATCTGACGTTAAAGCAAAAGCCAAAGGAGTAATCAAACGTGGGTCCTAAATAAATCAGACACCAAAAAAGAAGCAGCAGAAAGAATAAACGATGTCAGCTCTTTTAGATATGAGGTGAGTAAATATATCTGAATCTTAATTCTAGGCAAATTCTAAAATGTTTCTAATGTTTGAATATATTACAGTCTATATTATAATATAGTTTGAATATATTATACCTTGTTAAAGCTGTTTACATTGCCATGTAATCGATACGAACACTAGTTTAAAAAAAACCTGGCAAAGGTTTTGAATGCTTTCAAATGTGCCTATAAAAATTATAACTTACATATTTTCATGGATTAAAAAACCGACAACTGACTGATGTGTAGAATTAATGTTTTTCCCAAGCTATCATTTAAAAGAAAAAAATGGCCAATCACTTCCAAATTAAGGCCATAAAATAAAAAGTAAAATTCAAATTAAATTAGAACATTTAAATTTAAAGAACAAAAAAATACTTACTTCAATCATTCATGTCAGTAAATATTTTACATTAGTATTGTAAGTCCCAAGTCATCAACATATATCTAAAATGTCTGCGACCAGAAGTGTTTCAAATTTCTGATTTTTTTCAGATTTTAGAATATTTATATATACTTACTGGTTGGGCATCCCTAATTCAAAAATCCAAAATGCTTCAGTGAGCATTTCCTTTGAGTATCACCTTTGAGCCTCATTTTGGTACTTAAAACATTTTGTTTTTTGGAGCATTTCAGATTTTCAAATTAGGGATGCTCAACCTGTATTATGAAAAACATATCTTAAATAATGGACAAAACATCAGTTTGAGTCCTTTAAAAAATACATTGAGATATTGGTGAAGAAAATATTAAAATATAAATCCCTTATAATTAAAATGTTGAGTACCTTGTAGGTACTTGAGCATAATCTAATGTCATAGAACTGTGATAAGAACAGAGCTTTATCTCCAAAACCCTCAGTGGTAAGCCTCATTATTTCCAGTTCGTAGTCGAGGAAATTGAAGTTGAGAGAGGTGAAATAACTTACTCAAATCTGTACTAAGAACTAGTAGAGTCAACATTTGAACTCAGTCCTTTAAACATGTTCTCAAAACATACCAGTGGTCCCTGCCTAAGGTTTCAGTTTTGGCTTCTACACTGTCTACATAGTCACTAGAGCCATCTCTGTTAAGCTACTATAGTAACTTAATTCACACATTTTTATTAAACATCTGTTGTAAAGGTAGGTGCTGTAGATATCAAGGTAGATATTATTACACAAAGTTTTTAAGAGGCCAATGTTTTGGACTAGTCTCCTACACTATGCTTTAACAGACCAGACCAAACCAGAAAGGAGTCACTTGGATGAGTGCCATGTAATCAAACTGCACTTTGAAATGGGCCAGTTTTCCCCAAAACCAGGAGACTTCAGTCAACCTGAGTCAGTGTAATAAGGAACCCCCCTTTATTATAATTCTATAAGAAAAGTAACTTTGGAATGACCAATCTGCTTTCAGTTCCCTATTTGTGCTTTCTTCAGCCTTTTTTGGGTCTATAAAGTCAACTTTCTCTGCTTAGCCCAGGGGAATGATTCATTCTATTTTATAGAATGAGGCTGCCAAATTCTAGAATCACAAATAAAAGTCAGTTAGAACTTTGAACTAAATTTGTTGTACTTTGTCTTTTGATAACATCTAGAGATCTTATTCAGCTACTATCATCATTGAAATTCGTGACTTAGCTATTTTCTGCACAGCCCTTCTAATTATCACAATCAAGTCCTTTTCTTCCAACTGTCTCCCTATCCCCTTAATACCCTACATCAACCCTAACCAAAAACAAAAACCCTAAAACAAATACCACTCTTCCTCCAACGCCAACAGAAACAAATGAAGAAATGTACAACACAAGAAAGGAAAAGGCTGAGGAAGCAGCACTATTGTGAACACTCTGTACATTGGTGTCATGAGCACGTATGTTCAATTCCTGTGAAAGTATATAAAATAACTGTGCAATGAGACTATTATAACTGCTTAAAACAACAACTTTAAACATTCTTCTCAATGTCAATTCAGAGAGTTATCTTCTAAAGATTAAGAACATTAAAACAGAAACTTATATTAGGACCATTTTTGTATGAATAAACTTCAATGTTTGAAGAGTTTAAACTCACCTGAAGGATTTTGTAGAAGCTTACTTCCATACCAGGAACCAAAGGTTTAAGTTTGTTAATCAAATCAAGAGTTTTCAAAATTACATCAGCAGCAAGTTTGCTTTAAAGATAAGTCATATTTAAATTAGATAATTGAAAAATTTCTTAAAGCTTGTTTCTGTCCAAAATTCTAAAGAAAATGAAATATCCAACACTTTTGTTTTTAAAATTCAAGATGATAAAGTCTTGTATCTATTGAGAAGTAAAAATCTCAAAGCAATCAACATTCTTATAACTCAAGACCCAAAGAGAGCAAACTGGCACTAATAGCCTTAGTTTAGACAGTGTTTCCTTTACTACCAACATGCTTCAACTTTCTGTTTCAAGTAAGTAGTAGTTTTGAAATACAGTCCATTTAATTCTTAGCTTTGTTACTAGAGTATCAACAATAGATGGTAACCTTAGGCAATATAGAATATCTAATATGTAATGAATGAATTATACTAGGTCATGTTCTGAGTTTTGTACCTGAAAGGAGTATACAAATATAAAAAAAGATAATTCTTACTCTAAAGGTGCACAATTAGTGACAATTGTGACATTTGTGGAAACAGAAACAAATCATAGTGTCTAGCACTTAGTAGGTCCTCAATATTTATTAGATGGACTTAATTCATGGGGGGGTATAAAATATCTTATTACCATCAGTGAAAATCCATCATTAACCATAATTCCTGACTTGCTAAGGAAGGAGAATTGTCTGTTATTAAAAAACCTTCAGCAGTGACTGATTTCCTTGTAATAAAAAGACCCTTCTGTTTTTTCATGCTTTTCATTTTAAAAAGTAAAATTATAGCTAATTACTGAGGCAATGTCAAAAAGGAGCTCCAGAAATGTTCAGAACCCTTAGATAATTACAGTAAGTTAAAACAAGACAAAACTAACCTAAACAATAAAAAACAACAAATTTAACATTTCTTCAAAAAGCATACAATCTACAAATTGAATGAATTTACAAAAAATTCATTATGAAAATATGTTTGTTAATCTGTTATACCTTAAGTTATAACCAAAGGATGGTCCTCCAAAAGGATGAGAATCACCACATCTTTTGATTTTTTACTGCCTTGCCATTTTGTCATTAGAGTTCATATACTCACCATAATTCCGAATCTGCAACCTTTGTTCCAAACCCCAGGTCAATCTTGCCATATGTAAACTGTTGTTCTATAAGAGTGGTACACTTGACAGTTGTCAGGATTTTTGCAATGTGCATTTTTAGTGTATCATCTCCACAGAGAGGTAAGTTTTGTTAAGACATACAACAAAAAAATTCTCACTTTATGTGTAAAAGGTAACATTCAGGATGATTTCACACAAATTATATCATTACTGTTGTCCAGTATAATTACTGTTAAATTAGCTCAATGACAGACAAGGAAATTGAAACTCACACAATTTAAATGAGTAGTAAGTGTTAAGAGATGGACTGGCACCAAAAGTTTCTGACTCAATGGTTAAAACAGTGAGGATATCTCTCCATTGGATGTCTGTTTTTTGTTAGCAAGAATCTCAATGGTTCAATAAATATGTATTGAATAAGGGGAAGTTGTTTTGTCATATTTGTATATTATAAATTAATGTAAATAGCAGCTATTTAAAAAGGGCCAAGCTGTGGTCTAATTCAATAAGAAGGCCCCACTTTAATAATTATAAATATCTCTAAGGTCAAGCAATCATGTATCCCTACTGCAGTGGTTTTCAACTTTGGCTGCATGTTAGAATCACCTGGGTAGTTTAAACAATCACAAACAAAAAAGCCAACACGCAAACACACACCACCTAATGATTTCAGGGTTTCACATCACTCCACTTAAATCAGGATCTCTTGAAGTAAGGTTCTGCATCGATTTTCTTTTTTTTTTTTTAACATGTTCTCCAGGTGATTTTACATAGGAAATCAGGGTTGAGAATCACGGCTTTAAAGGAAGAAAATTAAGGAGCAGTACCTTAGAAGAGGATATTAAACAAGGTTGAGTTTGCTCTAGGACAGAGTAGAACATATTCTTGTTGCGCTGAGATACAAGGAAACCTGACTAGATACATTTAAGAGATCTGGTTGAGATACAGTGGCTCTTTACTCATAGTAAAAAAGTATTAATGAAATATTTTAAAATTGGGACTTGGACTTCTTAGCAACTCAGAATTAGTTGGTCTATGAAAAAGTAAACACAAGGAAGACCTAGAAAATCAGTATATAGAATTAGTGAAACTAATTGTTCAAGGTTTCTTTTTAAATGAATGAATTTGTGTTGACATACTTGTCTTTTCTTATAACCATTATTAAAGCAATCATGAAGGCTTTATTTTGAAAACATAAGGTAAAACAACTGAGCTAAAATCATGACAACTCTATCAGTATTTCTTTATCCACGAATACACATCACTAAAAAAATGGCACTACTAATCGTCCAGGGGAAATAATTAGCATTAGGCAGAAAACAGTAACAAGGAGTAACAGAATAGTTATTTTAAAATTTACCACCAAATGTCAAATTGTGATATAAATGTTAAAATAAAGCTTCAACAGCATTTTAAAAAATATACCTTAGCTTAAAAGTTTCACACAGAAAAATAAGGAAAAAAAATCATGGATCTTTTTCAGACTCATTGAGAATTTTTTCTACAGTTCAAATTTTAGTTCAATAATTCTAGATAAATAGCATAAAGTGACAAATTACAGTGACAAAGTGACAAATAAAGACAAAATGCAGTGAATGCAATACTAGAAAAAAAAGAATGGTTAGTTATATAGTTTTCATGTTGATGACAGTAAAGGATATTTAACAAAACTTCAATGGCCTTGGCAATCCTTTCACATTTTTTTCTTATTAAAGCCTCATCCAGATTTTGTTCTGTGAACTGAAGTTGATCAAGGATTGTAGGCAGCAGAAGGGTGACAAAACGATCAGCTGAGGAACAGTTAGCAGCATCTATGACATCCTGGAGAATTATCCATCACAAATGATTAAAAACAAAAATGGAATATACAATACAGAAATAGTCATCATTGAACTCTAACACTCTCTTTAAATTTTTTATATTTCCTTCAATATGCCATTGACTTAAGTCTCTTGTGAATAAATTTTTATTTAAAATTTATACTTTTATTCAGTTTTGAGGGCTATGGCTTTTTTCTCAAATTAGTAAGGTTTTACAAATAAGACCTTCTTAAACAGACTTTGTGATTTAAAAATTATTCTAAACTAAAAGTATTTACTGAAAACAAATATCCTGAATCTGCTAAAATTATAATAATTACATAATAGACACTGGTCTTAATAGTTTATAACCACAAATAATTTCCATCAAGATCCTCAAAGGGCTTTTTAAATGTTAAAACTGATTGTTAAATAATCAAGACCAAGATAAAATAGAAAATTTTGTGCATAACTCTTAATGAACATATTTAATCACTTCATACACATATTTGTATATAAGATCCAGTTATGCAAAGGGAAATACTTTCAGGAGATATTGGGTTAGAGAGAATGGACTTATAAACACGGAGAATAGTAGAGAATACTAAATTGCCCAGATAGTAAGATCTACCAGAATGTGGAGTTTTGTCTGTATCTTAAGTGCCTAGCACATTATCTGGCATGCTCTACTCCATATCACTGACTGAATCCAATATGCCTCTATTATCCATTCAATGGCCTAATAAATAATAATAATAATAATAATCCATGCAATGGCATCTATTGCAATAGAGAGACAATGCAACTATTCAAAGTAGTCATGCAACAAATTATATAAATCTTTTTAATATCTTTACTTATTACACTGAAATGAGCACTATATATACATAAACTATTCAGTGAAAAAAAGAAAACACGAATATATATGACTGGTAGAAAAAAACTTAGCATGTCTAGTATGACTGTTAGTAATTGAGATGTTTTCCTCAAGTGTATGAACTGGAAGTTTACTAAGAATGTTTTTGAAGACAAATTGTTAATTGAGAGTCACAAAAGTAGAAAAGTCAATCTGTCAGTCATCCTATTACCTCAAATATTTCCTTGAACAACTCCAGTGCTAAAACAGAACAGTTTTCTGATCCGTCCAAAGGCTGGCTTAACCAGCGCAGTAAAGCCACAGTAGGTTCTAAACATTTAGTATGGCTTCCCAGAGTGGCGCTGCCAGGTGGAGACTGTTCAAACATCATCTGAGTGAGCACATGGCGCAGCTGAGTCACTGAACAGAAGGCAAGAAGTAATTCTAAAACCTGTGCAATATAAAGTCTTCATTAAACATCAATTTCATTGGACTTTAATATACAAAGCAAGTGTATGATGAAGCTGAAAATGCTACATATTTTAAAGAAAATACTCTAAAACAAAACTTAAAAGTTTTTTCTTTCAATATTATTTTTCAAATGTGTGAATAGATTCCAGAAGGTTACAAAATGAACTTATTAATGGTGCTTACTCCTGATAAGCAGGACTGTGAGAACCTCAGAGGAAAGGTCAACTTCAACTAATGTTAAACTCCTCCCACTCCTTCCATAGTACTTAAATTATTTTTAAACACAAACCTGTTTTGCTTATACATGACCAAATAAACCCTAAAAAATAAAATTAGAATTAAAAATACTTGTTATAATCCTAAAATTCAATAACTGCTATAAAGGATACTGTAGCACAGAATATAAAAACTTCAGGATGGTTATTTCCACACTGCATGCTGTTGGCATTACGATCCTTAGCTCTCCTACTGTACCCCATTTTTCCTCTACTTTATAAACTGGGCCTTATACCATAACATCCACCATCAACCTGTTTATTAGATGTTAAGATAAATTACACTTCATTTCACATACTACCAACCTATCACTAAAAAAAAAATTTTTTTGTTAAGATCTCCTTGCCTCTCTACTTATTTCCAGACTTTTAAAAAGTCTGTTTCTTACAAATGATATATAATTGGGATTTGTGTTTTAATCAACTTGATAGTATCTGAATTTAAGAGAATCCAGTCCATTAGCATTTACTGTAACAAATGATAATCTTTAATAAATATAAACTGTAGTACAGTCATGTGTCACTTAGTGATGCATATGTTGCTTAATGCATCATTCATTTTGTTGTGTGAACATGAGTGTACTTATACAAACCTAGATGGTAGAGTCTACTACGCCCCTTTATTGCCCAGGGGCTACAAACCTGTAAAGAATATTACTGTACTAAATACTGCAGGCAACTATAACACAATTGTAAGTACTTGTGTATCTAAACATAGAAAAATACAGTATAAAAGATTAAAAACGGTACACCTATATAGGATACTTGCAGGACTGGAAGTTGCTCTGGGTGAGTTAATGACTGAGTAGTGAGTGAATGTAAAGGCCTAGCACATTACTGTATATTGCTGTAGACTTCATAAAGACTGTATGCTTAAGTCACACAATTTTTTAAAATTTCTCTAATAAATTAACCTTAGCTTACCATAACTTTTTAACTTTATAAGCGTGTCCATTTATAAAGTTTTTGACTCTTTTGTAGTAAGAGAAACACACTGTACGGCTATATAAAAATACTTTATTTACATCTGTATTCTACCAGTTGTTTTTCTATTTTTAAAATGTTGGTTTTTTCTTTTAAAACTTTTTTTGTTAAAAACAAAGACACAAACACATACATCAGCCCAGGTCTACACAGGCCCAGGGTAATCAATACCACTTCCACCTCCACATATTGTCCCACTGGAAGGTCTTCAGGGGCAATAACACACAGAGAGTTGTCATCTCTAATAACAACAATACCTTCTTCGAGAATAGCTCCTGAAAGACCTGCCTGGCTGTTTTACAGTTAACTTTTTATAAGTAGAAGCACACTCTAAAATAACAAAGAATAAGTGGTAACACCCTTATCAAAATACTATGTACTGTACACAATCTTAGTATGTGCTATACTTTTATACAGCTGGCAGTTCAGTAGGTTTGTTTACACCAGCATCACCACAAAGACACGTAATGCATTGCACCACCATGTTAGAATGCCCATAATGTCATAGACAATAAGAAGTCTTTGTCTGTCATTGACTAAAAACGTCATTACATAATGTATATTTATTTTTGAATAGGCAATACATTCACCTGGTTCAAAAGACAAACCCTGTAGGCAAGTAATGTTACCAATTGTTTGTGTATCTTACCAGATGTCTGTTATAAACATACAAGCAGATAGCTTTCCATATACACTAGTTTTCTTTTAATGTACACATATAAAAGTAAAAAAACTAATTACTAGTGCAGAGTTAGATGACTTTCCCAAAATGAACATATTCCCCTGTTGATGGCATTTGGGTTATCATTGTTACCTATTAGGAGCAGTACTACATTTTGCACACATGTATACAATTCTTTGTGATAAATACCTGTAAGTGAGATTTCTGGGTCATAGTTTATACATATGCCCAGTATTAATAGATACCAGTTTTCATAATTGGTTGTACCATGAGTACTAAATGAGAGTTATGGTATGTTTGCTATTTTCCTTATTTTTCATTTTAATCAACTGGTGGGTGTCAGATGGTATCATACTACCGTTTAAATCTGCATTTCCCTGAAGATTGATAAAGTGGTACAATCACTTCATGTTTATTGACCAATTCAACTTTTTTGCTCAAGTATCTGTTGGGCTCTCTGTTTTTTCTGATATATACATACAGCATAGAAAAATAATACATTTTGGATAAGAGTCCTTTGTTACATATATGCATTGTAGTTATCTATTCCCATTCTTTGACTTTTCATTCTTTTATTAGTGGTCTCTTCATGAATAGAAACTTAATTTTAATGTAGCCCAACTTACAGACTTTTCTACTGCATAGTTAGTGCTTTTGTTTCCCGTTTAAGAAAATCATTGTCTACCCCAAGGCCATGACGATACTCTGTTAGGTGATTCTTCTAAAACCTTCATTATTTTTACTTTTCACATTTAAATCTACAACCTGTCTTATACTGATTTTTGCATTTGGTATGAGGTAGGGGGTCAAGATTCAGTTTTTCCCCATATGTATATTCAATTGACCCAGTGTCATTTATTGAAATGACCATACTTTCAAGACTCTACTGTTGTCAATCAGGAGACCATATGCTATGAGTTTGGTTCTGCTCCATTCTGTCCCACTGGGCTATCATTATGACAAAATATTGCACTGTCTTTAGACTAATCCCCTAAGCACCTGACATTTTAAAAAATCAGTAAATAGCATCATTTAAAAACTTCATGTTCTATTTGTCGCGAAAATATAAATAAAACATATATTTACTGATCTCGTATCCAGCCAATTTGTTAAATAGATTCACTTAATTTTTATAATGATTTCCACAGATTTTAGATTTTCTATACTCTCATGTCATCTGAATAGTGAGTTTTATTTCTTCCTTTCCAATCTCTGTACCTTTTTACTTTATCTTGCCTTATTGGGCTGGTTGGGACCACCAATACTAAGCTGAACATCACTGGTGATAATGGACATTCTTTTCTTATTCCTTATCTTGAGGAAAGCCTTCAATAATTTGCCACTTAAAAAGATGATGCAGTAGATTTTAGGTAATTACTCTATCAGGGAAAGGAAGTTACAGTTTATTCCTAGTGTGCTAATCTTTATCATGAATAGGTATTAAATTTTATCAAATGCTATTCCACCTTTAATGAGATAATATAATTTATCTGCCTTTTTGTTAATGTGGGAAATTATATTAAATTCTAAATGTTAAACCATCTGTGCATTCCTGGAATAAACCTCATTTGGTAATAAGACATGATCCTTTTTATGTCTCACTGATTTTGATTTGCTAATGTTTTGTTTAGAATTTTTGCAATATGTTCATGAAAGATATTGAGCTATAATTTTCATTTGTTGTAGTATCCTTGTCAGGTTTTGCTATCAAGGTTATACTGGCCTTATAATCAAAGACACTATATACTATTATATATTTAAAAAGACACTCAACTGTATCTTCCCCACCAAGATGTATTTTGCTTTCACTGCTCCCCACTTCTATCATAACGTGAATTATTTTTTACTTTAAAAAATTAAGTTTTAAGTTTTTATTTATTTTTATTTTTTACTTTTCCATTCTCTTTCCGATTTTGATACCCATAGAATGCTTCTACTCCCCTGTGCTACCTGACCTCCTAAATTCCCTGAGATTGTTTAATACCTTTAGATTCGATTATTAGATTTTTCCCTTGCTGTGTTTCTATTCCAATAATCCTTATTTAGCACTTATATTACAGATTCCTAGCCACTTTATTAAGATCCATTTAGACACTAACTAGAAATAGTTCTCATATTGCATGAGTCACTTCATTAAGATCCATTTAGATACTAATTAGAAATAGTTCTCATATTGCATATGAGAAAGGAATTTAGAAATTCTAGGGTTCAAAATAAAAAGAAAATATTGTTAAGTAACAAATTTTGTACTGTTTCAACCTTTCTACCATCTTTTAGATCATTGTTGCAAATGATTAGTTCAGTCATTCTAATTTTTTTCTTCTGTAAAAACCTGTAAGGTAAAGGCTGACCTGGAAAAGTCCTGCTTCACAACAGACACAAAAGTCACTTGTAGGAGGATTACAGATCTACACGTGAAAGTTAAAAAAAAAACTAGGAAGCTTTTAGAGGAAAACAATGGAGTCCATCTTTGTGACTTTGGAATAGGCCAAGAGTTCCTAAATGGAACACAATAAACACTAAATTGATCTATGTTAAAATCAAGGCACCATTAGGTGAGTAAAAAGGCAACTCACAGAATGGAAGAAAATATTTGCATGTTATATACCCTTCAAAAGACTCCAAAATAACTCTTCCTACTTATAAGTAAAAGACAATGCATTAAACAAATGAGCAGGATACATAAACAGGCACGTCAAAGAATATACAAATGACAAATGAATATATAAAATGATATTTTTACTAATAAAATTTTAATTTAAATTATAATGCAATACTACTGTATAGCCATTAGAATTGCTAAAATGAAAAAGTGAAAAATATCAACTGCTGGCAAGAATGCAGACTGATCAAATATTCATACACTGGTCCAACTGACTTTTTTTGAAAACTGTTTCATAGTGCCTACTGAACATATATATATCCTATGACATAGTGATTCCACTCCTAGATATAAAGCTAAGACAAGCATGTCCATAAGCTCACCAAAAGACATGCAGAAAACGGTAAATGCAGGTTTCTTCGTAACAGCTGATGTTTATAAACAAAAGAACACCAATTGTGCTCCTTTCCTCCTGGGGGCCCAGTGTGCAATGGCTGCAAACAGCTGCCTCATTGGTAGTGTACACAGCCTGTTGCTTGTATGGGCTGGCCTAAGAAACCTTAGAGACAGCCCTTTCCAATGTACATTCATGTCTCTGATCTCCTGCTGTCCCCCATCTAGGCCTCGGAGAGGTATTACGCAAGGTGTTTTTGGAAAACCCCCAGGGCACAGTGGCCAGGGTTCACAGTGGCCAAGTCATCATGTCCATCCACACAAATCTGCAAGATAAGGAGCATGCAACTAAAGCCCCATGCAGGGCCAAGATCAAGGTCCCTGGCTGCCCAAAGATCCACATCTCAAAGTGGGGCTTTACCAAATTTAATGTGGATAAATTTGAAGACATGGAGGCTGAGAAGTGACTCATCCCAGATGGCTGTGAGGTCAAATACATCCCAAAATGTGGCCCCCGGAGAAGTGGTGAGCACTACATCCAAGAGGGCGTTCACTGTAATGTCCCCTTACTCATGCTCACCAATAAATCATACTCCCTGTCCAAAAAAAGAACCAATCTAGCAATCTACAACTATATGAAGCGAGTGAATCTCATCATATTATATTGAACCAAAGAAAGTCTAGACAGAAAATATATGTATTATATGCTTTTATTTACATAAAGTTCCAAAATATATATGTATATATACATACATATACACATATATGTATGCTGTTAGAAGTCAGTGTAGTGGTTAGAGCAGTTACCCTTGGTAAAGTAAAGAATAGGAAGGGGTAGGTACTGACTAAAAGGGACCACAAATACTGGTAACATTCTACATCCTGATCTAGACACTGGCAACATAATTATGTCCATATTATAAAAATATAGAGAGTCTGTGCATTTGGATTTTTCTGCATTTTACAGTTTTTTAAAAGTTTAAATGAAAAATCATGTTTTTACATACCTTTGAAGAGGAATCAGGATCCTTTCCATTAAGAAGACCTAATACTTGATTAAGACATGAAGAAAAGTGCTCATATCTAGGTTTAAAATAAAAATATACATCAAATGATAATTATAAAATTGATATATCAAAAGGGATTTATCTACAAGATAAACATAAAATTTATGTGTATTTTCTTTCATCTATTTATTTGGGCTTCTAATATAGAACACACTCTTGTAAAGTTTATACTTAAAACTTGTAATATATCTTATAATTACGATATACATAAATTGGCTCTGTCATTTATTAAAACAGTGATTCATGTGGCAATAAATAAATCATTAAAATTTTCAGTGCCTCAATTGCTGTATTTTTTTAAGACTGTGTTCACTTTATGTAAAAATTCAAAGGACAGAAGAATATCCTAATAAATTATACAGCTACTTTTTATAAAGCACCTAAAATTGCCAGGCATTAAATTAGTCTCTGCAAATAAAGAAGTAAGGGGCAGCAACTCATGTTACACAACTCCAAGAAGTACTGAGGTACCCCTAGCATTATACTCTATGTGACTGATGTATCCTAGATTTGGGAGATGGTGCCCTGACAAGGAGATCACAGTCTGAAGATGAAGGAGAAGGACAGAAAGAGATAATATAAGGTAATATAAAACACAGTGATATCATGGAGGAATGTATGGGACACTATGGAACAAAGAATATTGTCTCAGTATTAAACCCAGACTTGAGTCTTAAAAACAAAATATAAAGGAGAAAGCATTCTAGTCTTACAGAGGGAATACTCTAGAGGAAATAGCACATGGATACATGAAAGGGCATTTCTAGTAAGCTGGAAGTTCTATTTATTGTCTGATATGATTAGACAAAAAAACAAAATGTATGAAGAAATAAGGTTGAGAGGTTGTTAGGAAACAGATTTTGAAGGGCTATACTGAAAATTTGGATATTCACCTTGAATGCAATGGTAGGTCAAAGATTTTAAAAGGGACATCTGGTTGAAGAAAAAGTTTTGAGCATATTTATAAAGGGGAAGGATCAACTGAATAGGAGGCCCTGAAAAGAGAGGTGCAACAGCTTCAGAAAAGACAAAATGAGACAATCCATAGAGTAACAGTACATATTTATGAGTGAAACAGGATGAAACTAAGAATTTGGTATAAACATAGGTAAGTTTGTTAAGTGGCAAGGATTTGGGGGAGTTCCAATCAAATGGGGCTTGATTTAGATATTTTTTTTTTCTGTGAAACAAAGATAAGGTCATCTTCTGCATAAAAGGCAGCAAGAGAAAAATAAAAAATTTCAAAGACCAGTCGGGCCAGCAGCTCACGCCTGTAATCCCAGCACTTTGGGAGGCTGAAGCAGGTGGATTGCTTGAGGTCAGGAGTTCAAGACCAGCCTGGCCAACATGGTGAAACCCCTTCTCTAATAAAAATACAAAAATTAGGTGGGCATGGTGATGTGTGCCTGTAATCCCAGCTATGTGGGAGGCCGAGGCAAGAGAATCACTTGAACCCAGGAGGCGGAGGTTGCAGTGAGCCAGGATCACACCACTGCATTCCAGCCTGGGCAATAGAGTGAGACTCTGTCTCTAAATAAATAAATTTGAAGACCCATTGGAGGAAATGAGAAAGCTGACAAGTAAATATGAGAGGTCTGGCCCAGGTAAAGTTGTGTGATTTTCTCAAGCTCTAATTAGTAACTATGCAGTAAGTTTGACTTTGGAAGAGATTCAGGACAGAGTTATTGTTCAATGGCATACCAGATAAACAAGAGGAGTTGCCAGAGGTAATTCTGGGGTTCTATGATAGATAGAGTATAAAATAGGTAACAGAACTGAGAGATTTACAGAAGAAATGATTACGCAACCTCTTATTTATGCTAAACTGGATTATCTTTTAGTCTTCCAGAAGAGGTTTATTCAAAAGAATTTTTCTGTTTACTATGAAGATGCTGAATAAGCACTCTCTGGTGGCTAGAATAGATATACATGGATATTGGGAAAGTCTCACAACAGATAGAAGGGAAGGCAGGTCATGGGAAGGCACTCTGGAAGAAACAGTTCACCTATCTAGAGGTTCCTAAGAAAAGAAAAAGTGAAATGCTAAAGTGAATGCTTCTTGGTTTTGCAAAAATCTGCTGAGCCATATGAACAGTGGTCGAGTTTGTCCTAGTGCTTAGCTTTTATTAAAATAAAACTGTTAGATTCTATGTTTCTTAAACATCACGGACTGTGTCTTCACAGCCTGTTGCTGCTAAGTGCCTGATCATAGGTGGAGCTCAGTAAATGTTTTCTTGTATGTGAAACTCTTTGAAACAATTTCAATTATTTCCTAATTTAGTATGACAAAGCAGCATAGGCCCCAGCAAAATTTAACTTAGAATGCAAAAAGGCCACAAGCTCGTTGGAACACAATTACTACCTGATCTTAAAACATAAATGATCATATGAAATATACTGAGATAGAAAGGACATATGAACATGTGTTCCTATTTTACCTATGAAAAGAGGCACACACCAAAGGAAACGTTATCCATTTTTATACAAAAAATAAAGACACAAACATAATGACATCAATGTTCCAACACTATGTTTCATTTATTTATAATTTATGTAGAAATATTTTTATTGTCCCTATAATAAAAATATTCTTTCAAATAATCATAATGCTGCTTAAGTTTTAAAACTGGTTTTAAAATAAGTTAGCCAAGATGTCTATATTTTGGAGAATGGCACAACCCTATTGATCTAAAGCAAAGACTGAAATACACACATAGACAATGACTTTGTTATACTTTCCATTTCAGCATAGGAAAGAAAAAAGAGTGTGAGTAAAGCACATCAAAACATTTTCGTCCGGTAGACTCCAAGTCAGTAGACTTCAAGTTTACTATATTTTAAGAAGACAATTTCGTTTATAACCAATACATCTTGATTAAAAAAAAAAAAAAGTTCTAAAATTGACTGAAGTGAGTCATACCTGGTGAGATAATCAGCAATTTTAGGATTCTTAAGGAGATCCATCAGTAGGTCAACTGAATACTTTCTAGTTAGAGTGCCATCACCGTTTATGAGAATATTAAATATTAGTTGAAAAGTCTGATGAATATTTCGAGCATGGAATAGCTTAAGGACAAATTAGAAAAGCATATTATATAAAAAATTAAGTTGACACCATCCTAAAAGGTAAAAATAAAAAAGTCTCAGTGACTTTTAAAATACAAGACTAGAAACTTCAGAATAAATTTGAAAAATCGTATTTACCTTTTCCCCCACCTCTTCATTTAATGTCAAACTGGATAATATTGAAAGCGCAAACACAACCACAGTTAAACTGCTATGGGCCAACAAGGTGATAAGAGTTCGATAAAAAGATTTCACATTACTCTGAGGAAAAAAAAGTTAAAAAATAAATTAGAATATAAATTTTATATTTTGGTTTAAAAAGTATATCCTGCACAGAGTGGCCAAACTTTTTAAAACATCATTATCAACTCTATTAAATGATTCTTGCATTTAAAAGATAAATGTTTTACAGAAGACATTTAGATCAGAGATAAATTTAAATTCAAAAATTGTTATATACAGAGTACCCAGAGAAAAAAATAATTTGGTAAATGTGTGCAAATGAGTGGGAGATAAATATTTCCATAGTTTTGTCACCTTAGAATAAATAATTCAATGATGGTAAATCAGGGTGTCAATTCTAATAAAGGGATACATGCAGATTGGAAACAAAAGAGCTACCTTAAATACTGCAGGAAAAGTTGTTTAGCATTTGTGTTAACAAAAGAACTGTAATGAGGAACTCATAATTGTGGTGAAAGCAAAAAAATATTCAGCAAATTTAAGAATTTGTTTTACATTACACACCGTGGAGCAGCAATTAACTTTGCCATATTTGTTGCTGATTATCATTTAGATTTAAGAGATTGCAGGTGTGAGCGAGATGGGTACTTTCTATATTGCTGACAGTCGTATAGATAGACACAATCTTAGTGACGAACAGTTTCTACACATGGAACTATGAGCAAATGTTTATTCTTCCTTATATTTAAGTGTTTCCTAAATATGAACTTTTTTTTTCAATTCAGAAATTGAAAAACACACACTATACATACATGTGCGCGTGCGCGCACCCGCGCGCGCGCGCACACACACACACAGTAACTCCACCTACAAAGTAGGACCAGGGTAGAAAAATGTAGCACTTGAACAAGTGAGATATTAAATTTAAAATCAAACAGGTAATGCTGAATAGCACAGCAGGGAAATTGTTCACAAAGCACCTTAAAGAATCACTAACTTGCTTGATTTAATATACTTTTTTTTTTTTAGGATGTAGTCTTACTCTGTCGCCAGGCTGGAGTGCAGTGGCGTGATCTCGGCTCACTGCAACCTCCACCTCCCGGGTTCAAGCGATTCTACTGCCTCAGCTTCTCGAGTAGCTGGGACTACAGGTGTGTGCCACCACGCCTGGCTAATTTTTTTTATTTTGGTAGAGACGGGGTTCATGATGTTGGCCAAGATGGTCTCGATCTCCTGACCTTGTGATCCGCCCACCTCGGCCTCCCAAAGTGCTGGGATTACAGGCGTGAGCCACCGTGCCTGGCCAATTTAATATACTTCTAAAAGTGATTCAGTTAAATTCATTTGTGTGTCTTCACTTATCACAAGTACTGTTGGTTCATACTGAGCACTAAACATGAATCTTTCTGTTGGAGTTGCCATTGATTTTGTGGAAACACAAGACTGAGGTAAATGGGACTGCCAGTGATGTGCCTCCCTTCTAAGAGCACAAAATAATTTAGTAATTCTTGTACTACTCAGTGTATTTTGGGATGCCATGCTAAGAAAAACTTAAGTATTTGCATTAACCATTAACACACAGCCTTCAATACAACATACAGGAAGGCTGAAGTGCTTCAAGTTATTTATATGTCAATCTGACTCTTAATTTTGATGGGTCAGCCGGTAAGACACAGAATCCTTGTTCAAATTTGTTTTAAAGAAAAAGATAAATACAATTTTCTTTAAGCAGAGAATCTACCATAAAACAACAAAATTAAAAAGAAATAAACTTACCAATGTCTTTATGTGTGTTTGAACAGAAAGATTGTGCCGACAAAGATTTGCCAATAATCCTAGACAAGGCATTTTTAACTCATCTTCAGAAGATTGACTGTTGTTTTACATTAGTGTTTTGTTTAAAGAAAAAATAGTAAAAGAAAAAAAGCATTAACGTCATTCTAAGTCAAAATGATATAGTTAAATTTATACTTTTCCTTTTTACAGGCCAAAAAAAAAAAAAATCTAATTAACATGAGAAGCCAGGGAAACTCTAAACAGTATTGATCATTTATCTCTTGTTTTAAAACCAAATTACCCTATTCAATTCCATCATGAAAACCTGGAAATAACTGTCAGTGTGGACCACGTGCTGTTTCATCAGTATATTTTCCTACAAGAATAACTACACAATTTTCAGTTTCAGCAATTTTTTTCTGGCCAAATCAATTCAGTCCATACATTTTTCTTATGAAAATTAAAGCTGCTTTACAATTTTTTTCCTTTTTACATTTTTTCACCAATGAATGAGGTCACATACTTTTACAACTTTTGATCCTTAAAATCATCTGGGCAGAACAAATAAGAATCGGAGTCTCACTCAGTTTACATAGCTAGAAAATGTTATCTAAGAAAATTGATCTACCACATGGTTATAGTTTAAAAATAAACAAATAGACTATTTGGTTTTATATTTGATTGCATACTCACATGTGATCTATCAGGAACGTAATTAATTCATCTATATTGGCACCAGAATAGAAAATTTTGACATTATATGTTAACTTCTGTAGAAGTTGAATGCACTGAGAATAAGAAAATAGTTATAAATATAAACATATGAAAACATCGCCTGCTTAAAATAATGGACTATCAGACACATTCTGAGCATGTCCTTTTCCATTACCTAAAACAATTTTTTTAAAAAACACATATAAAGTAATGCAAGAACTTTAGGGCTCTTCTCTCAATTCACACATTTCTATGTATTCTGTCTCAGAACAGAGTTATCAACCTTGTTCACTTAGCCATCTTAAACTTGAATGCAGGTTGAAACATATGTAGTCCATCAATTAGAAGATACCCTTCTTCACATTTTATCATCTCTAAAACTGCATGTCAATTTAATTTGTGATGTTTTTCTTTCTTACAACTGATGACATTTTAGAGTCAATGAAATACGAAGAGCTTTGAATCTATATTAAATAAACTATATCTATAGCTTTAATTTTTGTAGAACGTTTCCTCCACAGACTGAGACTAGATGCCAACTCACATTACAATTTTAATATAAATAGCTTATGTCTCAAAACACAGACATCTGTGTTTATAAGTCAAAGCAGTTACAATGTAGATTTGTTTTTCTTCAATAATGGTGCTAGAAATGGATAAGCTCCTCTTCTCTAGAAATATTTAAATTGTAGTATGTGTGCAACCAGCTTTTAATCAGATGAACTGTGCCTAATTACGTAGTATTTATTACATAGCACATATACACTGTAAGTCAGCAGTTTATGACAGAAACTATCAATTTTGATCTGACAATAAGGAAAGGGGAATATACTGTGTGGGTGTGTATACCTGCAAAAACACCGAATCAGTGTGGCTGCTCCGACAAACCACTCCCGCCAGCACACTATTCAGATTATATGTATTCTGAAGACAATCTCTGGTTTCATTGTCTACAGCTGTAAGTTAAAATAAAATAGCACAAAATATATCATTTTCTTATAAGGTTTTCACAGATAATTCATACAGAATTTATTTCATATGACTTTATCATTTAAAAAGGTATGATATGGCTATTTTCTTTTCCATAACCCTCTAATTCAGAAATTCAAATGATTTCTCTATGTAAAATAAACTAGTATCAAAGAAAAAACTTTACACATTTGTAGCAAGCTTTTTCTTTGATACTAATTTATTTTAGTATCAAATTAAAATCTCTTACTTTGAATATTAAAAGATTGTCACTTTATGGTATATTTACACAATGGAATACTATTTGGCTATATAAAAGAATGCATGTCATTTGCAGCAACATGGGTGGAACTGAAGGCCATTATGTTAAGTGAAATAAGCCAGACACAGAAAGAAAAATATTGCATGTATTCATTCATGTGTAGGAGCTAAAAAAGTTGATCTCATGGAAGTGGAAAACGACAGTTACCAGAGGCTGGGAAGAACATGGGTGAGTATGTGGTGATGGGAAGGGTGAGGAGGGGGAGCCGTTAGTGGGGGAGATGAAGACAGATTGGTTAATGGATATAAACACACAATCAAATGGAATAAGTTCTAATGTTTGATAGGAGAGTAAGGTGACTATAGTTAACACTGCATTGTATATTTCAAAATAGTTACAAGTGAAGACTTGAAATGTTCTAAATACATAGAAATGATAAATCTTTGTTTGTGATGGATATCCTAAATACCCTGAATTGATCATCACATACTCTATGCAAGTAACAAAATATCGTATGTACCCCATAAGTTTGTATAAATATTATGTATCTGTGAAAAAATTTAAAAAGATTATCATTTCAATTTTTTTTGTAAACTCCAAATGCTTCTAAAGTATAAATGTTGGAAGTGACTGGCATATTCATTCAAACTGTTGGTGGATGTTAGAAGTGGAAGAATCTTTTTGGAAAGCAATTTAGTAATGGTTATCAAATTTTAGAATGATCTAGAAATTCTAAAGGAATTTAATAGAAACACACTAATATTTGAGCAAAATTACATAGAATGTTCACTGCACTATTGATTCCAATACCAAAACTTAAAGAACTGTGAGTATCCACTATTAGGGGAATAGTTGAATAAATTACAGTACCCTGTAATTATGGCACTAGGCAGCTATTACAAACACCGATATGGAAAGAAACATCTGGTGTTCCGCAACACCATTTGTGCTGAAAACAACCAATTAAAGATCCAAAATTATTGTTTTGTTACAGCATAGAAAAATATCTGCAAAGAGACATATCAAGCCATGAAATGAGATTATATCCCCAAAGCTGAAAAGATGAGGGCTGGTGGTAATGGGTACAGGCTAATCCCATTTTACTCTATGCCTGGGCTGTCTAATTTGGCAGCCACTAGCCTTCATGTGGCTATTTAAATTGAGATTAATTAAAATTAAAGATTCAGTTCCTTAGTCTATTACCCACACTTCAAATGCTTAATAGCTCCATGTGGCTAGTGGCTGCTATATTGGATAACACAGTTTTAAAACCATTCTGTCACTGAAGAAAATTCTATTGGACAATGCTGCTCTGTGTTAATACTTCTGGATCACTAGAATTTTTTAAACTATGCATATATTATTATTATAATCACACAAAGAAATATCCCTACTGCCCTGCCCCAAATTGGGGTAAAGTGACCACTAAATGAACATTCAAAAACCAGGCCGGGCGCGGTGGCTCACGCCTGTAATCCCAGTACTTTGGGAGGCCAAGGTGGAACACAAGGTCAGGAGATCGAGACCATCCTGGCAAACACAGTGAAACCCCGTCTCTACTAAAAACACAAAAAATTAGCCAGGTGTGGTGGTGGGCGCCTGTAGTCCCAGCTACTCGGGAGGCTAAGGCAGGAGAATGACGTGAACCTGGGAGGCGGGGCTTGCAGTGAGCAGAGATTGCACCACTGCACTCCAGCCTGGGCAACAGAGCGAGACTCTGTCTTAAAAAAAAAAAAAAAAACTAAAGATATGGTGAAAAGATAGAAAAACTAACATCAGTACTTTTACCTTTAGTTCTAAATTCAGTGTAATCTATTACAGAAGATGATTCTTTGATCAGTAGCTATGACTTTCTAGTGGTGTATTTAATACTGACGTTACGTGTGGGGTTTTGTTTTTTAATTCAAAAGTAGTCCAGTATTTCCCAAGGTGCATTCTTCTCTGTAGAACACTGAACCTTTCACACGCTTCAGATTCCTTGGTCCAATATTTTTAGAAATGCTGCATAAAATATTTCCCTCTTTCAAAAGATTCACAATGAGCATTAGATTGAGAAGTCTTTGAAGGCGAATCATTCTTTAAGAGATTCTATAACTAAGCCTGCACTTCAAAATATTGTTCATACATCTTCCAAAAACTAAAAAAGAGAAATTAAATGCATTACCTAGTTGAGACAGCAAACCAATAATACTTAAGATCAGTGAAGCACTTATGTTGGGGTCTTCAAGTAGTTCTACAAGGCAACTGAAGCATTCACTTGTTAATATCTGATTTGATGTAAATAGTCGTGTGAGTTTCTGTCCAGAAATTACCTATAAAATAGTAATCAAAATGTCTTGGTTAAGAGATGGCAATTTTTATCTCTTTTCCATTTCAAATAAACTCAGTTCCTTCAAAGTGCCACTGCTACCTTCCCAATTTAAAAATTTCACACGTTGTGAAAAATTCACCCCTGCCTAGATTACCTATCAATTCCCTAATCCCTCCCTCACTAGCTAAAGTAATCATTTGGATCTCAGTTTAAAATAATTTCCACCAGGAAGCTTTTCTTAGCTTCTTACACTATCTCGGTTAGGTCTGCCTATTATACTACCCTACAGTACATTATATTTCTATTTCCTAAGTTAGCAAACTTTTGAGTTGCTGGCAATATTTCTCCTTCACACTACATTGAACATGCAATGAAGGCATAGCCTACAAATCTGCACTCTACTACCAATATATTTACTTTGCAAATAAATTCTAGTACATTCTACTCACTTTGAGGGAGAAAAATGAAAAATGAAGCCCAGAGGGTAGCTATGAGATTATTCCTTCTGCTCCTTCCCAAAGACAATAGGTGAGCTCAGAAGTTAAGGGAGTACAAAGAAGGAAGTGAAAAGTGAATCTTTTTTGAAGTAGCAGGCAAAGCATTGAAAAATTTTATTTCTGATTATTCCATTTTCTTTTACTTTCTTGTAATCTATAAGTCACATACATGCATGCACAGACACACACACACACACACAGTGAGAGAGAAGAGAGGAGGTAAAGCTGGAACTGAAGGCCAAAAGCAGTTGTCACAAAGCATGAACTTTCAACACACTTTAGAGATGTATTTATTATAAAGCATATCTTTTCTACAAAGATAGAAAAACCATTAGTTACCTTAGAATAAGACTAAATCTGTCCTGAATACTTATTTTAATAAGATCAAGCCCAAGCAGGCTGCTTTAGCATCCCTCTAAACTTTCCTTTCTGTATCCTCCCTTTGTTCTCTCACCCACATCAGTTTTTCTTCTAAAGCTTTGCTGATAAAAGTTTCACATTATCTGTTCCCAGGGAGTGTTTTAACATTACTAAAGTAAAAGTCTAAAAGAGAAAAAATAAGTCCAAATATGAAAGTACAGACACCAGTAACAGATATTCTGGGGTAGGAAATACTCTGGGCATTACCCTGTTGCTTGTTTATAAATCTAGCTCTCCAGAGGAAGACGTTTTCTGTTTTAGAAATGATTCTCTACAGGATTGGTCCTGTATCTCAATGACATAAATTGTCTAACATGTAATAATTATATGTACTAGGTAAAATAAAAATTGTTTTACAAGTTTTTCCCTTTACTCATATACACTGAATGTCTTAATACAAAGATAATTTATTTTAATAATAACTAATACTTATATAGCGCTTATTCTGGCCTAGGCATCGATCTAGGCACTTTACATATGTCAACTCTTTTCATCTTCATAATAACTCTGTAAGGTAGGTACCACTATTTTGTTTTGCAGATGAGTAAATTGAGGCACACACTGATAGTAAAGAAGCACAACTGGAATTCATACCCAGGCAGCTTGGTCCCTGAATTCATGCTTTTAATCACTACACAAAATTAGTGCTATGAAATACCATCATTAAAAATCAGATTAGCTCAGCTTTGCCAGTCATCAAACATTCAAAGCCTACACTCTGCATGGGGCTATAAAAAAGGGTGGGAAAAGTACAGAAGAATGAATAATCTCCTTTCACATGATACCTATCTCTCTCTGCATACTCAGATCTCGCACTCATGAAGTCTGCACAAAGACATTCACCATTAAAAATACAAATACTGTCAACCAAAATGGTTAAAGTTAAGAAATATGAAAACATCAAGGTTTGGTGTGGATGAGTGATGGCAAATTTCACATATTGCTAGTGGGAAGGTAAAATGGTCTATTTCAGAAAATTGTTTGACAGTTTCAACTAAAACAGAACACAGGCCTTCTCAATGCTCTTAACAATTCTACTCGTAAGTAGATAAATGTGTGCATATATCCACAAAAATGTATGAAATGTCTACAACAGCTTTATTCATAATTCCACCCAGAAATGTAAACAACCCAAATGCCTATCAACAGGCAAGTATATGTAAACTGTGGTACACTTATACAATAGAACTCTACATAGCAATAATAATAAAAAAGAAATGAAGTAGTGGTACCTGTGCAACATGAATTTCACAGATTATATTGAGTGGAAAAGGCCAGACACAAGAGTACATACTGTATGAGTCTACTTACCTGAACCTTATGTGAAGGGGCAATGAAGAAACCCTATGGGGCTAGAAATATTCTATATCATGATACAGGTGGTAGCTACTACTCTACCTATATGTTAGCTACCAATATGGTAGCTACAGTACCTATATATTAAAAACTATCAAACTCTTCACTTAAGATTAATGCACTTTATGCTCTGTATGTGTTATCTCTTAATTACAAAAAGTCCTTTGTAGTAGTAACTTGAAGCCAGTGCTCTTCATACCTTTGCAACAACGGTAGAAGAGTTTTCTGTAAACCCCTTGAATGTTTAGGAATACAGTAAAGGCCCCATCCCATATTTTGTTTAAGTCTCTCTCTTTTTTTTTGTTTTTTTGAGACGGAGTCACGCTCTGTCACCCATGTTGGAGTGTTGGAGTGCAGTGGTGCGATGTCGACTCACTGCAACCTCAGCCTCCTGAGTTCAAGCGATTCTCCTGCCTTAGCCTCCTGAGTAGCAGGGACAACAGAGAGACGCCACGCCCATATAATTTTTGTATTTTTAGTAGAGATAGGGTTTCGCCATGTTGGCCAGGCTGGTCTCGAACTCCCGACCTCAGGTGTTCCGCCCGCCTCGGCCTCCCAAAGTGTTGGGATTTCAGGTGTGAGCCACTGTGCCTGGCCTTAAATCTCTTTCAATGCACAACCTACATGTTTATTCAAAGAAAGGTAATGTTTCAGAACGGCATACAAAATGCTTAACTCCCAATTTTTAAAATAAACTGACGGCCCTGCTTATTCTACGGCTTCTGGAGTCTATGCTAATTCAGAAGCAAAGCCTTAAGCATTTAATAGCTAACATCTTAATTATTAGGTTTGCAGATACTTCTTAAGTAATGAATGAAAAAGAGAAAACAAATGTACTTACGAGATGGGCACGTGAAGTAGGGAGAAGAGGAGCACCAGTGAAGCTCAAGAAAAGACAGACACATTTAATACCACGGCAGATTCACTAACACCTGCTGTTGCTCTACTACTTGAAATCATTTTTTTTCTGTAATATTTTACAAATCTTTGGCACATTAGTCTTTTGTCATAGGGTTAATATAACAAATACAATATATTTTAAAATTATGTTCAATTCTATCTTAACAGAAGAAAGCTGTGATACAGAGAGTTAAAATAAGCCTTCACTCAGCTTTAAAAAAATTAAACTGAGGTCAATGTTAGTCTGAATTCCGTAAATGCAAAACAAATGACAGCAGAAGATTAAGATCCTAAAACAAATGGTATCGTCTGAACACATATCACTAGAACTAACAGAAAAAAAGGCAATTCAGCATTCTAGGATTAAAAAACTGTGAGCAATGTATTTTGGTAAAGAAAAAGGATTACGGTTACTAGGAAGGGGAACTGCTTCTTAAGGTTGAAGTAATGTTTTTCAAGTTAGAGTTCAACCCGAGTTCAAATAAGAGCAGGAAGCAACAAATTCAATTATAGATTACCGAAGAGCAAAACCAAGTTTTAATCACGACTTTCCGTCACTGAGAATAGCTGTGTATTGAGGGCTTGGTTTCGTAGAAAAACCAAAACTAGAAACAAAGGAAAAGATAAAGCTCCGAGCTTTTTCCGTTACCTACTCGAAACACAGCCTAAACTTCCCAACCTTTTGCCCCACTCCCACTTTTCCTAGAGCCTTCAGTGGGCGCTCTTGCCTCTCGCTGCGGCCGGCGGAACCCCGACACTCACTCGCCTTTACCAGTACGAAAAGACAACAGACGGATCGAAGGACCGTCCTTTCTTTCCCAGGCTGAGGCCGCCTGTGAACTAAGAATTACTAGGGAAGCCCCATCTGTCCTCCACCCCAGAGCCTCTCACCTCCAAGTGCCGCAAAAGCTGAGTGGCGTTCGCCTCTGACTTCACGGCTTTGTACTGACTGATAGTCAGGAGCAAGGACTTCAAGCAGGCAGTAGAGTCCATCGCACCGGCCGCGGCCCGGCTTGCGGACCACCACCTCTCAGCCTGCGCCGGCCTTTAGCTTTCGCCGCGCTTTTTTTGATTTTTTTCGGTCCCACCCCCTCACTCCCAGAAGCTTCCGGATCCGGTCGGGCTCCGGAAGAACCTAGGCACTCTGGGGGACCGTTCTCGGTGACGGCCGGGGTGGGTCAGGGGTCGAGGTGTTGTGTGGCTCCGGGACGGGGGTTGGGAGCTGCCCCTGCTAACCCACCCTCGTCTGAGAGGCCGCGAGGTTTCGCCTTGAGATCCCGTGAAGGCGAGAAATCTCGCGATTTCTCGGGAGAGGAATCGGTTAGGCGAAGGGGATTCCTCGTTCAGCTGTGCGCTCTGTTTTCGTGCGCTTCCTCGTCCTTCATGCTGGGTGGCCAGTTTTTCCTTTGTGCGTCATCCTCTACCTGAGAAATGGTCGCTTGCCCCTAGTCTAGACACGGTGAGGAGCTCTGAGGAGAAGAATCTTTGGGCCCTAGATTTTGAGGCGGCCTGGGAGGGGCCTCGTTTTTAAATCTCTCCTACACCCGCCCCTTCTGCCCGGGGATGGTAGTTTCTCAGAGTCAACCTATGGACGTTGGCATTATGTGGCAAATTAGTCATGCCCTGACCATAGTATTTGTCACATTTATTCGAGAAGGCTACCTCCTGTTGACCCTGGGCCAGGTATTGCTCCGGAGGGTGTTTTCGTTAGCGTCAGTTCTTGTAAGTGAAGGTGTTTGTTTCTCTCTGGCATGATTGATTGTTTTATAATTCTCAATGTCTACGAAAATGGCACTATTATTTGCGTTTTTTTGATCGGAGATAACTTAATATTATTGCATGTGTGTATAATGAAGCGAGTCAGTTACTGGTTTTGGAGGTTTTTGCTTAATATTTCCTGACGTCGAATAAAGCTTTAAAAACCGGAATGTAGAAATTTTTAGAATAGGGTACATTTCCATTTAATTAAATCGTTTTTTAGAAATCATGTTTTTTCACTTCAAAAAGCATTTTTTGAATTACTAGATTTTTGAAGACAGGTTTGGTGTTTTGGTTTTGTTTTTTATAAAAAAGTTTAAAACGAAATCTGAAAGGTAAAAATGATTTAACCAGTTGGGACTTTCATGTAAAAATCTTTGGGCAGCTTATGTGTTCATTCATGCTTTCATTCATTCCGTAGACAATTAATAGAGCGTGTAACATGGGTTAGAAACTGCCAGTCAGGGCACAGATGAAGATAGTATCCCCCTGCTGCGAGGGAACTGTCTAGTAAGGGAAACATAGAAAAAAGTATTTTTGAAATTCACCACATAAATGAGAGGCACCATGCAGTAACATGCAGCAATGGTGAAGAGTAGAGAGCCAGGTTGCTTACAGATTCTAGCTCCGCCTTGGTCGCTGTGACTGTAGGCAAGCTCTCACTGCTTCAGAATCTTCTTTAGGTAAAATCTGGCCAAGAGAAATACCTGTTTCGTAGGACTGTGCATTCATTGAGAATCTACAATGTGCTAAGCACTTTTCTAGACGCAATAGATTCAGTGAATAAGACAAAAATACTACTGGCATGCAACTTACATTCTGGTAGGGAACCAAATAATAAGCACAATAAATAAGGAAAATGATATAAAGAGGAAAATAGACGTTATTACTCTAGAATAATGTTGGTAATTGATAAGGGAAATGGGGAGGTCAGGATAGACCACATTAAGAAAGCAACATCTGGGGAAGTGCTTCAAGGAGTTAAGAAAGGGAGCCGTATTCTATAGGAAAACGTTTTTAGACAGGAAATGGCAGAGGAAGACCCTAGAGTGGGTCACTGTGTGCCAGGAACAACAAGGATGCCATGTGGCTAGTGTAGAAAGAACGAGGAGGAGAGGAGTAGAGATGAGGTCCTATACAGTCTTGGAGATGGTTAAAAAATGAATTAAGTGTCAGCTGTCATCTGGCATAATTAAGTTCTCAGTGTTACAGTCAGTGGCTCATTGGCAAATGATCAGAGTTTGATAGTGTTAGACTTTTCATCTGTACTGACAAGAGTGTCAGCACCATCCCCATTCAGAACCCCAGTGTAATGCTCAAAGTTGCCTGCTATCAGTGCCATCTTTGTTGGATTTTGACTTAAGCAGTCATACAAATTTTGCATTCTCTTCTGTATTTAATATCAAATGTCTTTCTCAAAAAATCTTCACCAAAATTGATGTTGTAAGTTTAGTAAGATGTACCGTTTGTAGCTGTGATAAGTCTTGACATTTTTAATCAGAGATACTTGTATATCCTAATTTGAAAAACACTGATCCATACTTTTAGGCCTCAAAAAGGGAAGAAAAGGAAGAGGAGGCCAGGAGCAGTGCCACATGCCTTTAATTTCCAGCTTTTTCGGAGGTTGAGGCAGAAAGACCTTGAGCCCAGGAATTGGAGACTAGCCTAGGCAACATAGTGAAACCCCATCTCTACAAAAAATGAAAAAATTAGCTGGGCATGGTTGTGCTCAATTGTAGTCTTGGCTACTCTGGAGGCTGAGGTTGGGGGATCGCTTGAGGCTGCAGTGAGCTGTGATTGTGCCACTGCACTGTAGCCTGGGTGGCAGAGTGAGATCCTGTCAAACAAAACAAAAAAAAAACAAAAAAAAAAACAGATGAGTCTAGGTCCCGATGACCAAAGGCCTTAGTATCCTTAAACTTGGACTCCATCCTGTAGTCCATGGCAATCTCTGATTTTAAACTGGCACCTTGTCTAGTCAGGTTTGTTTTTAGGTTGATTACTCTGGCAGCTAAATGAAATATGATTTTGGGGATAAGACTGGAAAGAGGGACACTAATTTTCTGGAGCTTTCTAAAGGATAACCAGGATAATTGAGGTGGAGATAGAAAAGAGATGACAAATTTGAGAAATATATATGAGGTAAAATAGGTAGGATTTGGTGACTAATACTGGATGTGAGGAGTGAAGAGAGGGATGAGTCTAGCAGATACTAAGTTTTTAGGTAGGATGAATGAGAAGATACAGATACCGCTGAGTTAGTTAATAGATAGTATTAAGGGTATGCCACGCGTGGTGGCTCATGCCTTTTATCCCAGCACTTTGGGAGGGTGAGGCAGGAGGATATCTTGAGCCCAGGAGTTCAAGACCAGCTTGGGCAATATGGTGAAACCCCATCTCTACTAAAAATAACAAAAAATTAACTGGGTATGGGTGGTGCATTCCTGTAGTCCCAGCTACTCAGGAGGCAATTGTTTGAGGAACGCCTGAACCTGGGAAGTCAAGGCTACAGTGAACCATGTTTGCCCCACTGCACTCCAGCCTGGGCAATGTGGGCAACAATAACAAAGAAAAGTATTCAGGGTATATTTTATATTCAATGAAATGTTATATAGTTTGTCATACTGTCTTGTTCGATTCTTACTATGTTTATTTCTCACTACGTTTATCCTAATAGAGATTAGTTTACTTAGACTTTCTACCTATATATCATCTGCAAATAATTACCTCACCTCTTCCAGTATTTGCTGTCTTACATTATTGCATTAGTGTAAGCTCCAAAATACGGAAAATCATGTTAACTTTGAACATTTTTGTTATATTACTTAATTTAATGAGAATGAACAGTGTTTTAACACTTAGTATAATTTGTGGCTTTTCTTATGTTTAAGAGATTGGTTTTTATATCTGTTTCATTCTAAAAAATGTCTGCCAAAAATTACCTGGTTTTCACATTTATATATTTTATTTTTCACTTTAAAATTATAACACAGTGGATTATGTTGCCTTTTTGTTCTTGGGGTAATGATAGTTTACACTTATTGATCATTTGCCATGTGCCAAGCACTATTTTTAAGGAGTTTCTACTTACCTATCTAATCTTTATAACAACCCCATGCTGTAGGTACTGTAATGATCATGCTACAGATGGAAAAACTAAGACAGAGGAAAGGGAAGTAATTTGCCTAAGGTCACGCAGACAGTAGTAACAATCCTGTTTTCTATGCTTCAGGTTTTGATTTGCTGGTATTTTATTCAGGATTTTATTACATACCTGTTTATAAGTGAGCATTTTCAGTAATATTTTTCTTTATTCTCACATCAAATTTGGGTTATATGTTGCCTTTGAAAAAGATATTAGAAGTGCTTCATCTTTTTTATGCTGTGGGATAATAAGAATCATAGAAATTATCTGATCCTTATAGGCTGTACACAGCTGGTCTGTAAAATAACTAAGCTTGATAGCCTATTTAGTGGTAGATGGTAGAAAATTAGCAAACATTTGAATTTCTTGTTTTGTTTTTTTTTAGATACGGTTTCACTCTCTTCCCCAGGCTGGAGTGCAGTGGCGTGATCACAGCACATTGCAGCCTTGACCTCCCCGGGCTCAGTTTATCCTCTCACCTCATCCTCCCTGGGACCACAGGCATGCCCCACTATGCCTGGCTAATTTTTCTATTTTTTGTAGAGATGGAGTTTCATCATGTTGCCCAGGCTGGTCTCAAACTCCTGGTCTCAAGTGATCCGCCCACCTCAGCCTCCTAAAATCCTGGAATTATAGGCGTGAGCTACCATGCCTGACCTTGAATTTCTAATATAGTTATAGATCTGATCATTTATTCTGCCTTTCCGTAATTTTAGATATAGAGGTTTTTTTTAGCATAATAATTGTTTCTCTATATTAAACATTTACTGATAAAAAGTTGTATTCACTATTCCAGTAATTCTCTTAATCTCATAGTAGTTTTAATTTCCATTTTCATTCTAATGTTATCTATATTTTTTTCTTAGTTGGGCTTTCCAAGGGTTTAGCCATTTTATTCAGCTTTTCAAGAACCACTTTCATTTTATTCTCATTTTTCTTTGATTTTAGAATCACTAATTACTGTTGTCTTTATTCATTTCATCCATATACATTCATACATTCATCTTTTATTTACTTTCTTATTTTTCTAGGTTTTTAAAACTTGAAGTCTTAGTACATTTCCTCTTTCTCTCTCTCTCTCTCTCTATACACACACACACACACACACACACACTTTTAAGTTTGGGGCACTTGTGCAGGTTCGTTACATAGGTAAACTTGTCTCATGGGAGTTTGTTGTACAGATACTTCATCACCCAGGTTTTAAGCCTAAGACCCATTAGTTATTTTTCCTAATCCTCTTCCTTCTCCCACCCTCTGCCCTCCGATAGTGCCCAGTGTGTGTTGTTCCCCTGTTTGTGTCCATGTGTTCTTATCATTTAGCTCCCATTTATGAGTGAGAACATGCGGTATTTGGTTTTCTTGCATTAATTCACTAAGGATAATGGCCTTCAGTTCCATGCATGCATTTTCCTGACAAGGACATGATCTTGTTCTTTTTTATGGCTGCATTCCTTACTATATTTTTGCATTAAAGTCATTTATTTTATGCCATGTATTTTATATTTTGGTTTTTTTTTTTTTTCTTCACAGCAGAAGGTGAAGGCTAATAGACCAAAAACTTTTTAAAAAAGTAGCTAAAGTAAACATCTTCATTTCACTTAAAAATGTATAATAATTTTAACCAGTCAGGTAAATACATTTTTAAATGCTGATAGTCATTTATTCATCAAATTTTTATTGAATGCCAGTTCTTTTTCAGAGATTAGATTTTGTTGGTGAAATAGACAAACCAGAATAAGTACTATTAAGATAAATAGAATACTGTGGGAACACACAGTATTTTTTTAGGGTAAAATATTAAGTATCCAATTTCTCCATTCTTCAAAGATTGGCATAAAATTTCTCTTCGTGAATTTTTGTTGTTGTTGTTGTTTGTTTTTTGTTTTTTTGTTTTAGGGGAGATAGCATCTCACTTGGTTGCCCAGACTGGAGTGTAGTGGCATGATTAATAGCTTACTGCAGCGGCCGGGCACGGTGGCTCAAGCCTGTAATCCCAGCACTTTGGGAGGCCGAGATGGGCGGATCACGAGGTCAGGAGATCAAGACCATCCTGGCTAACACAGTGAAACCCCGTCTCTACTAAAAAAAATACAAGAAAACTAGCCAGGCGAGGTGGCGGGCACCTGTAGTCCCAGCTACTTGGGAGGCTGAGGCAGGAGAATGGCGTAAACCTGGGAGGCGGAGCTTGCAGTGAGCTGAGATCCGGCCACTGCACTCCAGCCTGGGTGACAGAGCGAGACTCCGTCTCAAAAAAAAAAAAAAAAAAAAGAAAATAGCTTACTGCAGCCTTCAGCTCCTGGGCTCAAGCAATCCTCCCACTTTAGCCTCTGAGTATCTGGGACTACAGGCAAGCACCGCCACACCTGCCTAATTTTTAAATTTTTTGTAGAGACAGGGTCTCGCTATGTTGCCCAGGCTGGGCTCAATCTGCTGGGCCTCAAGCAATCCTGCCTCAGCCTTCCAAAGTGCTGGGATTACAGACATGAGCCACCACACCCACCTGTAAATTTTTATTACTGTCTGTACTTTAGATTTTGCATAGATATTTTCCATAATTTATAGTTTCAGAAACACACCTGATGGAAGTAAGTAACACATGCTCGGCATGTTGTAACTCAAATGTAGGGCTGTCTAACTCCTTTATTTCTTCTGGAAAAATCTAGAAAGAACATACTGTCTTCTATCCTGAATGTATAATCTCTAGTAACCAGGGTTTAAGTAATAGTAGATGAATTAGACTGAAGACTTGAATTATAGTTTTGACATAACTGCAGAGTTTGCAGCATACTAAGTCTTGTAATATGGGAATTATACCAGGGGTGTGAACACGGGGCTAATTGTTTATTCATTCATCTCCTGAATATTTAATGAACCCTTGATGCTAGGTCCATTTCTATGTTCTGGGGATACAGCAGTGAATCAAATAGACAAAAATTTCCGCCCAAGTTGTTTTCTTATAATGGGGGATATAGACAATAAGGTATATAAGTAAAATTACATGAATGATAGTAGTAAGTGTTAGGGAGTGAAAAAAGGGAGGAGGAATAGGAAGTATCAAAGTCAGGACAAGGTGTTACAATTTTAGATAGGATGGAGTGCTAATTGATGTATGCCAAATAACAAATCACCTCAAAATACAGTGGTTGAGACCATGAGCATTTATTTCTTGCCCACAGATTTGTGGTTGATTGCAATTTGTCAGATCCAGGCCTGATTTGACTGGGTGGCTCTGCTTCAGCCTTCTTGTGGGGAGGGGCAGATATCTGGATTTCTATTTAGGTTATGTTGCGATGTTAGACATCCAGGAGAGGTTGAGTAGGCTATCAAATTATTGGTAGTTAAAGGAGTGGTCAGGGTTGGAGATAGAAATTGAAAGCCTTAAGATTAAAAGATATAGGACCAAGTCTAGATAGAAAAGACATTTTAGGACTGAACTCCAAGATAGTTAAGTATTTAGAGGTTGGGGAAATGTGGAGGAACCGGCAAAGAAGACAGAAGTTAACTGCAAGAAGATGCAGGTTCTGTCTTGACCCCATGGTTGTCTACAGGTACCATTTTTACTTGTGGCATATGAGCTGCTTCTTGACTTCTAAGGGAGAATTGTAGGTTGGCCAAGAAGGCTGTTAAAATCTACACAAAGGCTCCCTGTTTACATCTGCCTTCAGAGGCCTTGAGGTGTGCAGAAGGGTGGGTGAGTTCATTTTTTAAAGCAATATTGAATGCTTAACGTGTGCCAAGTTCTATTCTAGGCACTAAGGAATGAAAACAAAGTTTTCCTAACTTGATGGGGCTTACATTCTAGTGGGGACATGAAGCCAAATCTAAAACTGAGGGATTATTCAGTAGACATAAACAGCTGGTAGAACAAAAGTTTCATTGGCCCAGTTTCCACAGCATGAAGTCAGAAATCCTGTAGTAGAAAATTGGCAGAGGTCTAGGCATGGGGTCTTTTAGATAATCTTGTGCCCCATGTTGCTAAAACAGTTCAAATATTAATATTAATCTGATTCTACCCCTTATGCAGAGTCAGGAAACTAAGTGTATGATTAGTGTCAACTCCGATTTTTCAGAAATGTTACCTTTTTCACAAAGCCAGAAAATCTGAAAACTATTAATTCTCCTTTTACAATTATTTTTCCTATTTTCTTTCACAAGTATCAAGTATTACAGTTCAGCTAAACTCTAAATGATTTGCCCAACCATAAAGTTAACTTTCACTTTTGAAACAGTTTCTGCTTTTTCTTTTTATACATTTCACAGCATTCAACTTTAGGTTAAGAGTACAAGGTTTGAATATTTTGGATATATATTCCCCCATTTTCATATCTTATCCCACATCTCAAATCTAATCACATGTATCCCAGAATAAGAATGTTGCCTTGCCTTTTTTTTTTTAAACGCAAGTACTATCCATTGTTTCTGAATCCAGTGTTGAGTGTAAGATGAGTATAAGTAAAGATGAAAGTAATATACTTTTAAGTTAAGGAATAGTAATCCTGGTAACTACTATTGCTTGAAGACCTATCTTCAAGATAGGTGCAGAGCATGGGTCTTTGCTTATCTCACTTTTAAATTTCTGGTCTTTCAGAAAATAAATACTGTCAGGCTTATGAAACGGCTGGATATCTATTTCCTGAATTAAAATATGAAGCTGTTTTCTAAGACAGTAGTGTCCAAAGTACAGTTTGCACACTTCAGGGGATATGTGAAACTGTCTCTTGAAGTGTGGGAACAAATATTAAAGCTTTTTTTACTTGCTTTTATCTTATTCTTTTTTATGTTATAATAGTTATACCTGCATTTAATTTATAAGTGAATTGATATTTTTATATTTTCAGCATATTCTCAGATCTTTTACTGTTTTAGGGATATGTGATCAAAAAAGTTTGGAGATTTTATTTTAAAAAATCTTTAGCTTTGAGAGATCATTCAACCAGGCATGAAGTATTGTCCATTTCATTGTTTATTTCAGTACCATGTATAGTATCTGAATTGTTTTGTTGAATAGAAAAACTCTTAGCAAAACTAATATGACTAATGATATGAAATATTAGGCTGGCATGATTAATAACTTTTACAGTATTACTGAGCAATAAGAATGTGTGAATAGTTTTGTTTCTGAGTATGCATATGTGCATATTATCTAGTCCAGCTCATAATTATACATTAAGCTTATATAAAATTAAATATGGCACTAGAAGTAATGGGACATGGAAGAAAATGGAATTGCAGTTGGTAAAATGTGGGGCATGAATTTCTGCTCTTACTGATTTATTAACTATGAGAACTCTATAAGCCTCAGTTTCTTAATTTTTAAAACTTATTACAGTAATGTTTATCTTCCATAGTTGTGTAAAGATCAGATGTTTATTCAGGGTGCATAGCTTAGAGCGTGGCACATAGAAGCTGATGAAAATTAAGCTTATTTTCAATGCAACCCAAGGTAATACACTCAGTTAATATCATATGAAAAGAAACTCTTCATAACCAAAAGCTTGCTCTGCCTTCTTACCTACACCCTTGTTACAAATGTATGCCTTTCTGAGATAACAATGAGCTGCCAATTTTCTTACATGGGTGGAGCAAGCTGGAAGTGAATAGGGCAAGCTTTCATTGGTGGTGGTAGAGGCAAGTACATGAAAGAAGTATTCCTCATTCCCTGGTTGATTACCATGTCTACGTGTGTTATGTCTCTATTATCTAACAACTGTAATGACAACATAATATTTTTAAATTGCTGAAAATATTCCACCTTTGGAGTATGTGCTTAGGGGTAGCATATGCTTCTTCCTGTGGTTTCTAGCTACGTTTCTGAAGAGTGTGCTTTTAGCAGTGCTACTGTAAAGATTTGAAACTGATGGTTTGTTTAGTATCTGGATGGTTTTTCATGTAAATCCTAACCTGTGTATATTCATTGTAGGCACATTCCAACTATTCAAAACAAATAAATATATACTAAAGGTTTACCTGTGTAAGTCCAAAAGTAACTAATTGAATAGATGTGAATAGAATTTAAAACCTGCTTAAGACAAGATGTTAATTTTGCTTTAGGAAAGGATGTTTCCTATGTTGGCAGATTTATAACAAGAGGTGGTGAGTATACATTATAAGGCTCTTATTTCCTGGTTTAAGCAGACATATTGCTAACAATGATCTTTGCAAAGTGGCAAGAGCTAATATAAACAGTGATCTTTTGGGATAGAAAATATCTTACAGTTTCTGATAACTTTTGCAAATATTTTTCCACCAGCATCCATCGGTTTTGGAGTTTGACTAAGCAGACCGTGTATTTATTCTTTGGGGAAAAATAATATTTTAGCTACTGGTGTCTAGGTGTATTTACTTTGTAGCTTTTCCAGGAAGTTAAACAAATTCAAAAATGGAGACATTAACAGTAAATTATAAAACCAAGTAACCAGTATATTTTGTTCATACTGATAATTGCTAATACAAAATAATGGTGCAACTTGTTAACTTATTATTCTTTGAGTCTAACCTAATGGCCTCAGCCATTTTTGTCTACACAGAGCTCAGCTCACTAACATATGAGAAATAAAGAATGCTGTAACCACATAACAACTGCACAGTAGACCGAATGTTTGTGTCCCCCCTCATTCAGTGTTGAAATCCTAACCCCCAATGTGATAGTATTAGGAGGTGCGGCCTTTGGGAGATAAAATAGGTCATGAAGGTAGAGCCTTCATGAGTGGGATTGTAAAAGGGACCCCAGAGAGCGCTCTCACCCTCTTTCTACCATGTGAGGATACAACCAGAAGTTAGAAGTCTGCGGCCCAGAAAAGCACCCTTATCAGAACCAACTTTGCTGACACATCGATCTCAGACTTCTGGCCTCCAGAACTGTGAGAAATCAATTTCTGTTGTTTCTATACTACTTTACTATAGCAGCCCCAATGACTAAGACAGTCATTTCAAAAGCCACCAAGAATGGCTGGTTATTGCTGCTAATCTAGCAGACATACTCAAATCAACGATAGTTAAAATTCTGATTCCAAGGAACTCCTATCACAAAATGTCCTGCCACGTTCTTTGAAAGTGTTTTCTTCAGTGTTTTTAAGGGTTGAAGTGACCATAGCATCTTACGTCTCAACTTTGAGGAGTTTTTTGGAATTCTTTTGGTAAAATTTAGCAGAAATGAGAACTAGCAGTGTCAGAGTCTGCTTGTTAACAGACCCATGGTCTTCTGGAGTACATTTAATTCAGTGTTGAGTTAGGAAATCCAGCTTTTCAAAATAGCTATCAAAATTTTAACCAAGTTGCATGTTCAAGGTGGTGGTATTGCAGCATTGTTTGTAATAACAATTTTTTTTTTAAAGTCAAACCTAGAGACATCTGAAGTTTTTAATCAATGGTCTGGTAAAATGATACATGCATACATTGGCATATCATACAGTTTAAAGACTAAAGTAGATGTGTATATGCTGGTGTGAAAAATGCAAGGTGCTGAACAGTGTGCACACATTATGTTGTCTTTTGTGTCATGTGTGATATATTTAAAAAATAATATTTTATCCCATTTCTTAAATCTCATTAACATTCCTTTCCATACAATAGCATTTCTCCTTCACAGTAGGGAATTAGAAGAAAAGTTAATTAATTTTGCTGCAAACTTAAACAGTTAAATGATGATTATTTTGATTATGAAAATGGTGGTGATAGGAACACTTACATAGTGCTTACTACGTGCCGGGTGCTATTCTATTATGTGTTTTAAGCATTAATCTTCGTAACTCTGTGAAAGGGGTACTGTCATCCCTATGTTTTCGATAAGGAAGCTGAAGCACAGAGAATGTTTATTAATCTCACATAAAATCACACAGCTAGCTAGTGTGTGTCAAAGCATACCCTTCCAGAGTGATTACAGTGCTCTTAAACTACTATACAGCCTCTCAATTTTGACATTAATGGAAATCTAGATACTTTATGTCGTTTTGCTTTCTTGTAGACATAAGTTTGTTTGTGTCTGTACATGTTGTGTAATATCAGGATGGTCTTATTTTTCTTCCTCAGATCAGTCTCTATGTCCACTTAATTAAGCTTCTTAATCTTAACTCATTCGTTTGGAGAGTAATTTTATGCCCCAAGGGATATTTGGCAATATCTCAAGATATCATTGATTGCCACAATGGGGTTGAGGTGTGTGGATGTGTGGGTGTGGGTGTGTGTTGGTGAGGAGCTGCCTCTGGCATCTGGTGGACAGAGCCTAGGGATGCTGTGAAACATCTTAAAAATGCATAGGACAACTTGCCATAACAGGATTATCCAGCCTGGAATGTCAGTAGTTCCAAAATTGAGACCCTGATTTACTGGGCATAGGAAAAGTTCATAATAACTGAATTCCTTTCCTGAAAAAGACAAAATATATTACTTTGTTTTAAGCTAGTAACGTGGAGAAAACTGTGAGCTTTATTTTTATTGTTTTCCACACTGTTACTCACTTTTTTCTATGGGTGTTGTATAATCTGTAAGTGCTAGAGTTGACAAAGGAGGGAAATTCATGGGACATCCACCCACACTTTGAAATGTAAACTTGTATCTTGGTCAGGTATTTTTTAAATCAACCCAGTAGAACCATAGACAGTTGTTTTTGGATAAACATAGAAATTGACCCTTCTGGTGTTAAAGCTTGAAACTTGTGTTTATTTGAGTTTCTTCCTTAGGAAAGGACCTTCAGGCCTCTCAAAAAAGGTATCCAAGAACTGAAAATTAGCAGATCACTTCACCAGATGCCTCCTTGCCCATCCCTAGTTATTGCTTTTTTGCAAATTATTACATTTCTTCCCTGCTATATAAAACCCTAGTTTTAGTCAGTCAGGGAGATAGATTTGAGATTGAGCTTCATCTCCCCAGCTGTAGCACCCAATTAAAGCCTTCTTCCTAGGCAAAACTTGTTGTTTCAATGATTAGCTTTCCGGGCGGCCAGCAGTAGGACCTAGACTGAATCCTTGGTATTTTGGTAACATTTTAGTCAAGATGAACATTTGAGTGGATTTTTATAAAAATGTGCCTATATACAGTTTAGGAAAGTTACAGTAACACAAGTTAAATGTTTAAGTGTATTATTTAAAAAATTATACATAAGAGCTGTGCCTGCTTTGACGTGAATAAACAGCTTTAAAAATGGAAACAAAATACCTTTACAACTAAAAAAAATTGTTAAAATCTCAGTAAGAGGGAAAGTAGGAGCCGAGAGTTCAGGTAGGAGGAACAGTAAGAAAGCCATGTTACTGTTTATTAAGATATGGATGGTATTACCTTATTTTTCAACCAGTAAAACACAGCCTACAGATAAGATCATCTTGATTAGCGGATAAAAGTGTGCTGTAAATTGACATTGAACTTTAGCTTGCCCTCAGATCAACCAACAAGGACCTAAATAGATTCCTGAAGAAGAGCAGTCTCTTAATCCCAGGAAGTTAGAGTAAATTTTGTTTACTGCCGACAGGGAAAGTCTATTGAAATGAATACACTAGGGGAAACTAGATTCTAGATTTACCTTTTTTTTTCTCCCTCATGTTAACCCTGACTTAAAAGGTTTTCTCCAGCCTCTTGTAGAATGGTAAAAACCTTTGGATTATTTTAGCAGCTCAGTGGTGACATTTCAGGCTGGCTACTTCCTTTTGGTTGCTAGGCAGTTCGCCTTTCTTGCAACAGAGGCTGTAAAGTGCCACTGCTGTTGCTGTTGCCGGTAGTGTTTGCCACACATACCTGTTTAGCTCCTGGTGAAATGATGACATTGATGATTCTTTCTCCTGGAAAACCTTTCATCACAGAGATTCATCTCAGGTTGTATTTTGAGCAAGCTGAAAAAGCCTGCTTAACTGTTAATTTGGGATCCAAATATCTTTTTGATTTGTTGATTAATTTTCCACCCATTTCTTTTTCAAGCTGAACACTGAACAGGTTTGCCTCTATCTTGTCACCAGAGGATTTTCCTCCCTTCTTTTCATCTTTGCTGTGATCTATGCAAACAGCTACTGGCCAAAGAAGAGCTTAGCAGAGGGGGAGGTCTCCAAGTCTGAGCTTTGATAAATTCTGGAAATGAGGGGATTGTTTTGTCTGGAAAAGGCGTACATTTGTATTCTCTAGCTATGAAATAATGCCTTAACTGTTGTTACTTTTTATTAAAATAACAGGGAGATTTATAGAAACCATAAGAGTAGTTTGATCACGGTCCTAAAATCCTCACAGTTATGTCTTTTTCTATAGAGCTTTATTAAAGAGATGAAGCAGATCTGATCTAGTGTGAATGACAAGGTTTATCCAACCTCTCTGCTTCGTTATTACCTGTAGTTTGTATCTTTCTTCAGTATTTGAACAGAGAATACAAATTAAAATGCAACTTTGCTTACTGAATTTTTGAAATAAGAGTAAAACTATAAAATAACTATCTAGGAGAACTATTCATTCTGTGTAGGCGAGTTGTAATATAGCAATGGAGTGTATTTGTTGGGGATGAGCAAGGAATTAAGAGGTACTAGAAGAAAGCTCTTTTAAATGAAATTTAGAAGGAAATCTGTCTGTGTGTATATATGTGTAATTTTGTGTTTTAAGATATCAGTAGCAAATTGTTGCAGAATTATTCTTGTCTCTTAAGACTTTCTGTGTTACTTAGAGTTGGTGTGAGTCAAATGTAGAATATTGGTATGTGGTATCATAATTAGGAATACTTGTTTTGCAGATGATCTCTATAGGACTTATTTTAGCCCTTATACCAGGCTGAGTTGCCCCTTCCCTTATCTAAGCTTACAGAAAAGATACACAGACCTCAGGGTTTATTAGATGGGTTCAGGTTCTGCAGTTACTTCTTCATGTCTGTGGTAAATTGTTTTTTTTTGGGGGGGGGGGAGGGGCAGGATATCGTTAAAATAGTGTTTATTTGAGTAAACACAATCTGATTTCTTAATAGGTGATTTATAGTTGACCTTGTGGAATATATTTTATTGATATGGGAGTTACCCTGTGCTGAATTACCTTTTAGTATTGGGCCTAGCTAGAAAGGCTGTACCAATCTAAATCATGGAATTGTATTAAATATGCTGTTACAGAAATGGCTATCCAATTACTGAGATAAATAAGCAGGTCAGAAACAACAAATGAGAAACTTCATACAGTCTTGTGCTTGGCAGCAAGGCAGCCTACGTCCGTTTTATTTATGCAATTGCTGCCACTTTCTTTTCTATTTCTTCTATTTCTCTTTTTGCCCCAGAGCATATAACAATAGTTTTACATATGATTTAACACTTTCTGGGCTTAGGGTAGGATCAGAAAAGGAAGCCAGCCTAGCACAAAGCACTGTAGTCTAGAGGCTTGAACTTTCAGTAAGAAGATTAAATGGGACTAGTTTTAGAAGAGTTGTTCTTGGAATAAATAGCTATGTAAATAAATATATATACTTATGATACTCTAGTCTCTTTGTTTTCATTTGTATTGCCTCAGTGTTATTTTTCTTTCAGGAAATATCCACAACATCCATTGATGTTGGAACCCGAGATTGTGCAAGTGTTCTTTACATCCTGTGTCTCCTGTTTTATGGAGATGTAGAATCATGACTTGGGGAAAAAGTAGCTACATGTTATTTGTAGACTAAAAGAAAACAAAACAGCGCTGTCAAGATTGTGTTAAGCAGTAACTCATATTTACCTCTATGGGAAATAAATTAGTATAAATCTTTTGGGAAGCCATTGAACAATGAAATGTTTGTGTCTTTTGATCTATTAATTTTACTTTTGAGAATGTATTGTAAAGAAATAATAAATATGGGAAAATCTTTATGGATAATGGAGTTTATCATGGAACTATTTATAATAGAAAAAATGGGAAATTAAATGACCAACTATAAGGAAATGGCCAAGGAAATCCCAATCAACCAGCTATTGTATAGCCATTAAAAATGTTTACTAGGAGGATAAAACAACATGAAAGATTCTTTTGATATAACTTTCAGTGGTGAAAAAAGTGGAGTAGAACATCTTTTATTTAATATGATTACAAATTGGTAAAATATACCTATGCTTGGTAAAAAATAAGCATATTAAAGGATGGGTAGTGATTGTGTTTGGGTGGCGAAACTATGATTCATTTTCTTTTATAGCAGTTTCAGATTTTTTTCAAATGATCGTGTTCTGTTTTCATAGTGTGCAGACAGAGTGTCACTTTACCTTCATAAAAATATCATTTTCCTTACAGCATTAAAGGGCAGTATTTAAAGTCAGTTTGCAAGCAGTGGAATAAGATTTTTGTGAAGAAACCTTGTGCAGCATGGATTCTCTACCAGACGAATTTTTTGTGAGGTAAGGCAACAGTCCCCAATGTTGTTGGCACCAGGGACTGGTTTCGTGGAAAACAGTTTTTCCACGGATGGTAGGGGTGCGGGGAATGGTTTTGGGATGAAACTGTTCCACTTCAGATCATCAGGCATTAGATTCTCGTAAGGAGTGGGCAGCTTAGATCCTTCACATGGGCAGTTCACAATAGAGTTTGCAGTCCTTTGAGAATCTAATGCTGCTGCTGATCTGACAGAAGGTGGAGCTCAGGTGGTAATGCTTACCCATTGCTCACTTCCTCCTTGCTGTGCAGCCGTTCTTAACAGACCATATACCTGTACTTGTCTGTGGCCTAGGGGCTGGGGACCCCAGAGGTAAAGGATAGGTTGACAGAAACCAGCTGCATTTGTTGTATTCCAAAAAACATAATGTTTATTTTTTCCACGTAACCTTGGGGAGCTAGTATGAATGGGAAACCCTTATGCTTCAAGACATTTCAGCAAGTTTGATTAGTGGGTGATGTAGACTGGGTGAAATCTAATTTTACAAAAGTTCACTAGGGATTACATTCTCACTGAAGAACTAAGAATTGAAAAATATGCCATACCTTACTGTTCAGTCATTCTCACAAAAATGTTGTATCATTTAACAAGTGCTTACATAGACTTACTATGTCAGCATTGTTTTTAATGCTTTTACATTATGTTTTACTCATAAACCTCATAACGACTCTATGAAGTGAGTGCTTTTATTATCCCCATTTTCTAAAGAGTAATTTAAGCGTGATGCAGAAGACCCTACTGAATGATTCAGTGGGCCAAGTCCATAATGACGTTCTCTTTTCTCCAAGCGGGACAAGTTCAGCCCATCTCTACTTCATATAATACTAAACAAGGTCATATTGGAGATCTCCCTCCAGGCTTGAACTATCTCATATAATAAGCAGTGTGACCTATTAATTTATTTTACAAAAACATTTACTGATTCCTTGATGCTTAGGGAATAAAGACTAAGACAATATTTGTGTACCTAGAGATAGCTTATAATATAGTGGCAAGATATATAAAAAGTAATTATATCTTTAGGCAAATTATATAACTATTAGAGATTCTGTGGCTGTCTATAGGAAGAAAAAATAATTATTGACTAGTGATTGAGTTTGCACAAAGTAACATTTGAACTGATCTTTAAAAAATGAGAAGCATTGTGATGGGTTTACAAGCAAGGGAGGACAAAAGGTCATTTGGCTGAGGTGAGGAAATAGCAAGAAAAAGTACTTAAGAAAAATTCTTGGGGTGTATTTTGACTATGTTGCTAAGAGGTTTTAGCTTTATTTGTACAGAGGAGGAAGTGAGGGTAAGTTGGAGTTACACATCAAAATTTGTAATGGAGCCCATAGAGAATATAGCAGCCCACATGACACTTTTGATTTAGAAGACATGAAGTAGGTTTTGGGCATCTGGATGTTTCAGAAGCTTCACAGTTGATTTTAATACGCTGTGGGATATTAATATGCTGTGGGATTGAGAAGTATTGGGTTAAGGAGGGAATGATCATGAAATGGAGTTTGCTGGTAGAGTATACACTTTAGAACATTTTATACTCTTTCTCAAACCTTGAAAGACTTCAGAATACTGCTGCAGTATTTTTCATTCCTTGATAACACAAAGATATAACTTGTGTTTTGCTTTATTTTTTGTAGGGCAAGTGGGACTTGGAGGAAAAGACAGTTAATAGGTTTCTTTTTACCATGGCACCTTAAAGAGCACTGAGAATCATATTGTGAAATGTTTGCATGTGTGTATCTCCTTTTGTAGAAACTTTCACTAGAAGTTTGAAAACGGATAATACCATTTTATTTATCCATCCCAGTTTACCCCAGTAAAATCAATTAGCATATAGTAGATGATAAATGGTTGTCTGTCAAATGAATACATAAATGTAAAGTCAAATAAGAGAATATAAAGTACAGTTCTGAATAAATCAGTCAATATAAATCTCTCAGTGTTCTCTCTGCTGGTGTTCAGAATTAACATAGAATAAATCATATATGACCCTATATTATGGTTCCTTTATTATGGTTCCTATACAATGGTTCCGTATGCAGGCAAAAGCAATACTACAAATAAGATTTTCAGTTCAGTATATAATACTGCAGTATGTTCACATTTTGAGCTAAGGTTAAAAGCAAAACCTGTCAAGTGATCCCTTATTACCCAAATAGTTAATAGTTTCTAAATATGATACTTTTCCTCAGTTAAAAATATTTTGGAAAACTGGACAATTGTAAGTTTAGGAACCCTAAACAAAAAATAAAATGATCTATTTAAGATAGATCTCTCCCTAACCTGTAATATCTTCATAAACACACAAAACATCAACCTTTTTAAGACCTTTTTTTCCTTTACCTTGGAACAGTGCTATAAGGTTTTTTTCCCATTATTTTGGTCTACTGCATATCTATTAAGGATGCAGTGTTTTTCATAATAGGCTTGTTGTTTTCTCTACCACCATCCAGTAAGGGCATGGCCAATTTGTCTTCTTTAACTTGAATCTCTAGAGAGATATGGCACCTACCACCATTACCAGTCTTTGATGCACTTTGGTTACACTTTCAGACAATAATTCAATTTTTAAGATTCTTTACTACTACAATTTGTGTTCTTTGTGAGAAGATGCTCTTAATATACCTTATTTTCATTTAAAATAGGCATCCTGCTGTGGAGGATCAGAGGAAGGAAGAAACTGAGAATAAGCAAGAAAAATCATCTGGTCAACTGGTAAGAGAAAGTTTAATTTTCATTAACTTTTAGTTAATTGATAATAACTAATTATATATACAAATGCAGTGATACATCTAGTCACTTTAATTACATGTTAAAATTTTTTGAGTGAGTCTACTTTCCTACCTTCATAAGTAAAATGGTCACAGTTAAATCTTGCTTTGATGATTGATACTTATCTCAAGGTTGTCATTCTAAATACCATTCCTCACCATAACTAAAAGTTAATTAAAAAATTGAATGGAATCATCCAGAAATAGCCCAACAATCAATTTTAAGAAATCCCTCATTTGTTTTTTGAAGGGAAAATTAAAGCAAAACAAAACCTATACACATATAAAGAAAACACACATACACACATACAGAATTTCATTTCGTAAGAAGTTTGAGTCATTTCTGAAGTTAAGTTTATTCTTTATTTTTATTATGTTTATGGTTAGAACTTCTAGGTCTAAATGAAAGAGAATAATTCTGAATTATACATAAAAGGCTTTTATTACCAGTGATATGCTTTTATGGTAGTTAAAACTAGTTGTATGAACATCATATGTTCATATATTTTGTGAAAGACTGGTGAAGAGATATTTGTTTGTTAGGTTCTCGTTAGTATAATTTTACCGTCTACATAGTTTTATATAATGATTGATGTCCACTTGTTAATAAATGTATTAGTCTGTTCTCATACTGCTATAAAGAACTACCTGAGACTGGGTAATTTATGAAGAAAAGGGGTTTAATTGAATCACAGTTTGTTAGGCTGGACAGGAGGTAGCATGGCTGGGTAGTCCTCAAGAAACTTACAGTCATGGGAGAAGGCAAAGGGGAAGCAAGCATGCCTTCACATGGCGGCAGGAGAGAAAGAGACCAAAGGGGAAGGTGCCACACACTTTTAAACAACCATATATTGTGGGAACTCTATCATGCGACAGCACCAGGGAGATGATGCTAAACTATTAGAAACCACCCCCATGATCCAGTCATCTCCTACCAGGTCCCTCCTCTACTACTAAGAATTACAATTCAACATGAGACTTGGGTAGGAACATGTTTGTGGGAACGTGGGTAGGAAAGTTTGCAGAGGTTATCCTGTAACTTAGGAGAGGAAAATATATAAACATAAAATAACCATGGTATTCACCTGCATGAGGTTATCACTGTAAAAAATGCTGCAGAGGAAGTACGCTATATGCACGTGTATGTAGGGTTGTACAGTTGAGCAAAGGCAAGAATCGGGACTAGATCCAGAAAAGACATTTCTAGATACAGAATCAGGAATACAAAAAGCAAGGAAGGTGGACACTTTGACCTGAATTTTGTTGAGATATTTAATCAATTTTGCCAAGATGGATTAAGCATCAAATATTTTGACAACTAACTTAAATTAAAAATGTGGACCACGCATGGTGGCTCATGCCTGTAATCCCAGCACTTTGGGAGGCTAATGTGGGCGGATTTATTGCATAAGCTCAAGAGTTTGAGACCAGCCTTAATAATATGGCAAAACATTGTCTCTGCTAAAGATACCAAAGTTGGCCAGGTATGATGGTGCATGCCTGTATTTCCAGCTACTTGAGGGGCTAAGGTGGGAGGATCACTTGTGCTTGGGAGGTCAAGGCTGCAGTGAGCTGTGTTCGTACCACTGTACTCCAGCCTAGGTGACAAAGCAAGACCCTGTAGGCATGACACTTATAATATTTCCTGTTGAAAAATTTTTATTCATACTATAATCTTACCTTTGTATAAATTTGTTAATTAGTATCAGATGATTCTACAGGTACTTTTGACTAGAATTGACCTTTAGTTGGAATTATATGCACGACTGATATTGGTCATTCTTCATAAGGGGTTTTTCTAGTTACCTGGTAGAATTTTTTTTTTAACTTTTTGAAAAATTTCAAACCTGTAGAAAAGTTGCAAGAATAATAAATTGAATAGTAGTACAGTGGATATCCTTCATAGAGAGTTAGTAAACTGTCAACATTTTTCTACATACATAATCTTAAGAAATGCTATGAAATCTAAAGTATATATATTGAATATAGATAGGGATGGAGGAATCTTAATTTAGCACTCAAACCCATTTTTTACAACAATAACCTCATACAGGTGAATACCGAATACCATGGTTATTTTATGTTTATATATTTTCCCCTCTAAGTTACTGGATAATCTCTGCAAACTCTTTTCCTTGTGGCAATTAACTAGGGAAAAGAAAGGCAAAACACCATCACTGAGATTAGGCAGATAGTCCTGCAGTGGACTTTATTGGTTTCTAGTTACTTTCCTGTGTGGCTGCAGGTCTGTTAGAGAACTGAAAGTGAGTTAGCCCATACAAGGGCATTTTCAGCGTCTCAAGCTCTATGGGGCATCTGCAATAAGAAGTTCTTATTTTCGGAGATCAACACCAATATGATTTATATTCCTAGAGTTTCCACAGAGTGTAAGAACTCTGGTTTCTTGTTAAGGTTTGAAGGAAGGCCATCATCCATCTGTTCTAGGCCATTTATCCATCTCTGTTGTCCACTAGTTCTTCACAACTAATGTTAATAGATATTCCAGCAGGACTTGATTGTGTAGTTATCAATTAACAATTACTAATGCCTTATTCTGTAAGAATAAATTCCTGAAGATTATTACTATTTACACAGCTCTGACTAAATTGAGATGTTGAGTCATTCTACTTTACTACTTTGTTTACAGTTTAAACTGTTACAGCTATTCATTTTCAAATTGCTGTGTGTGAAGTATCAGTCATATAATGTAAAAAGCACATTTAGATATATTTTCATGTTACAGAGAATAATATATGTAATATTTTAAGTTCCTAGAAAACAAAGAACATATATTATTCTTCCTTAGATGTTTTTGTAGTTCTGTCATAGAAGCTAGGAGAACAAGGGAAAATGAGCTTTGTTCCTTTTTTAATGCTTTGGCTGATTTTAGAATTAGAGTGAATGAGAATATGCATAATTGTGTAAATTTTAATCAATAATGTCTTCTAGGACAAACAGGAAAAGGACATAGCTACTGATCTTGTTCCTGTTAACCTACTATTAGAAGTGAAGAAGTTATTAAATGCAGTTAATACTCTACCAAAAGGTGTGGTTCCTCAAATTAAGAAGTTCTTACAAGAAGATTTTTCCTTCCAAACTATGCAGGTAACATCGTAAGTTGTTATTTGGGACAGAAGTGCAGCTGTCTGTATATGACTTTTTTAATTGAAATTATTTTTAAACCACAGTGTAGCCAAGGTCTTGAAAAAAATCTCTATCTTACTTCTTGTAAAGGACTTTGTTGTCAACCTTGACTATAGACTTTTAAAAAATTGAACAAATAGAGTCATTTGGTGCTAGCCTTTTAAAAATAATGGTAGGAATGTGGGTTGGTAGCTTGGAAACTGTTGACTACAAGGTCTGGTGTTTATTCCAGTCCTACTATTAACCTGTAACATGCCACTCTGGGACAGAGGACTGCTTTTGGTCTCCTAACTCATAAAATGTTAACACATTTGGCCAGACACAGTGGCTCACGTCTCTAATCCCAGCACTTTGGGAGACCGAGGTGGGTGGATCACTGAGGTCAGGAGTTTGAGACCAGCCTGGCCAACATGGTGAAACTTGTTCTCTACTAAAAATGCAAAAATCAGCCGGGCATGGTGGCACATGCATGTGGTCCCAGCTACTTGGGAGGCTGAAGCAGGAGAATCGCTTGAACTCAGGAAGTGGAGGTACAGTGAGCCGAGATCATGCCATTGCACTCCTGCCTGAGAGACAGAGCAAGACTCTGTCTCAAAAAAAAAAAAAAAAAAGTTAACACATTTGTAAACAATGCATTTTTAAAAAATCATATGGACAGTTTTGGAATTATTTGTATAATAAATATTCTGGAAGCTATATTGTAGATTTCCATCTTGAAAGTCTTTTTTCTGTATAATTTGTGGTAACTTTCAATATAAGAAGGGTACCATTTCTTAAATTAATGGAGTTTTCTGAAGTTAAAGAAAATTATATACTCTTTTCTTTGTGGCAATTAACTAGGGAAGAGAAGGATAAAGCACCGTAGCTGTCTTGAGAAGGCTACATTTGTCTTTCTATGAAGGAATATATGGTTATTTCTATGAAACACATTAATACTATTATGATTAAAAATTCAAACAAACTGAAGCTATTCATAAGATTTTATGCACAATTATAATCTTAACCGAGATAATTTACCATAGTATAAGTGAATTCTGGCTAGAAATTGATAGAATAATGTCACCATTTCCCTCTTATCTTTTGGAAATCACTTACAAACAGTAAGATGGAAATCAGTAGCCTTCAGATATGCAAAAAATAGCAACTAGAAGGTAAAAATAGAAGAATAGTACAGTCATCTTTTGGTATCTGTGGGAGGTTAGTTCCAGGACACCCCCAGTACAAAAATCCAAGGATGCCCAAGTCTCTTATATAAAATGACATAGTATTTGCATACAGCCTGTACACATTCTCCCGTATACGTTACATCATCTCTAGATTACATCTAGGTATTGCATACCTAATACAGTGTAAATGCTATGTAAATAGTTGTTATACTGTATTGTCTTTTCAATTTTTTTAAATTATTGTATTCTTGCTATTTATTTATCAAATATTTTCAGTCCATGGTGGGTTGAATGCATGGAAGCAAAACCTGTGGATATGGAGGGTGAACTGTACTTATTTATAATGATAACAAAAGTAAAATACTTAAGAAATGTACAAGATAAACTAGTATTTCTTTAAGCTTGTTCTAAACCACTTACATGAGAATATCTGACCCCTGTACCAGTCCTAAAGAATCAAAATCTCTGGAGATAGATCTTCGAATTTGCATTTTAGTAAGTACTCAAGCACTGATTGTACTCACATTAAATTTAGAAATCAATACTCCATATTAAAACAATAAGTAAAACTCTCTAAAACTCTATTAAGGGTAAGAAATGAGGACCTGAATGGAATAGTACATGTAGGAAGACACAGTATGTTAAAGCTGTCAATTTTCTATAAATTAAAATCCATAAATATTGCAGGATTCCACTAAAATAATAGGATTTTTTTGGTTAGTGTCACTAAATGCTAAGTCTAAAGTTCACATGAGAAATAAGAGGAAAAATAGCCAAGAAAATTAAGAAAAGTGTAAAGGAACAGGGCTGGGAATTTGCCCATTTAAAACATTAAAAGTTATTATGAAGCTCTAATAACTAAAAGATTGTGTTACTTGTTCTTTATACCTCAGACATACCTAGAAAATAGAAGATAAGTTCCAGAAGTAGGATCAAGTATGTACAGAACCTTTATGAATGATAAGATGATAAAAGTAGACAATACTAAAGGAAAAAGACAAGTCAGTCTCAGTGGGATATTTTAATAACTGATATAACATGGACACAAAATTAGTAGACCTATAGCAGACTTGCTCTAATTGAGACATACATGTATAAACATTGCACCAGATAGTGGCAGAGTATGCATTCTTTTTAAGTGCACACAGAACATTTACAAAAATTGACCGTATACTAGGTCACAAAGCAAGCCCCATCAGATTTCCAAGTATCAAAACATACAGAGTATGTTCTCTAACTACTGTTCAGTTATTCTAGAAATCAATAAAAGAGATAATCTAGAAAACTGGATATTCATAAGGTAAGATATATACCTCTAATCTAGGTAACCAATTGGTCAAAGAAGAAATCACAATAGAAGTTAAATACATTTTTGAACTGAATAAAAATATATATCAAATCCTGTGTTATTAGATAAAGCTGAGCTTCAAGGAGAATTTGTAGCTTGAGATGTAAATATTAGAAAAAGCAAGATTGAATATCAGTTATCTAAGCATGACATTCAAGAAGTTAATGGAAGAACAGCAAATTAAAAGCACTTGAAAAGGAAGTAATAAGGATAGTTAAAACGAATGAAATCTATTTAAAGCATAAAATAGAAAGGATCAATAAATCCCAAACTTGCTTTTATGGAAAGACCAATAAAATTGACAAATGCATAATAAGTATGTCCAAAAAAGAAAGCAAAAATATCCAAAATCATGAATGAACATGAAAACATAAATACAAATACTGTAGTCATTGAAGATAATAGAGATAATTCTACTACTTGGAGTAGCTACCTGGTTTGTCTCATAGCAACCTTCCTCTGTGAAGAACTGGGAAAACTGGACAAATTTTTTTCTAGTAATTCTTATTTTTGCTTTTCTAGTAAATTATTTAATTCAACCTGGGATAGAGATGATTCCAACCTTTACTTAGTTCTTTGAGGAAGGGTCAGTTTCTCTATCTTTTGTAGCAGATTCTGTCAGTGCCCTTCCCATACCAATTGGACCCTACCTGTATTTTTAGTATGCTCTGGACAGTTCTAGTTTTCCATATCTATATCTGTATGCCTCAGGGCCTTTTTTTCTAGAACAGGAGAGAGCTACTTCTCCTGTTTAGAAGACCCAAGGAATTAATATTCCCCCATCACGACAGAAAGCACTCAATCAGTAGGTCTTGGGAGTTATCATATAAATATCCCAGTTGCATCTTCCCTTGAGTTGGTTAATACTGAGGTTTTTATTTTTGAGTTTTCTAAAATTTCCTAGTTGTAATAACTGCAGTGGCCCACTATGGGTAACTAGCATAATAACACATCTTTTAATTAAAACCTACTTTTCTTCACTTTATTACTTCTCTACTTTCCTACCATTGTCTCTGTACCTCCCAAATAAACTATTTCCATTGAAATCCTTGAGTTACGGTCTGCTTCCATTGGAACCAAAACAGGGCCTCAATCAAAAGAATGGGCTGTTTACCGGGGCTGCTCCTCCTTATAGACCATGTGCTCCAATATTCCACCAAGCCTTGCAAATCTGCTAAAGGCTGTGCTACAACTGAATATGGCAGTTACTTTAATGAGAAAAGTAGCTTAAAAGTCAGGTCTCCAGAGATTGCCTTTCAGAGGTTTTTATTTTCATTGTCCTAGTAGTTTTCCATTGCTTTCAGATAATTAGTTTTTATATGCTGTCTGGGTGTTTTAGTTATTTTCATTGGGGAGACTGATCTGAAACCACCTAGGCTGTTTGACAGAGGTGGAACTTCAGTATTATGTTTTATATTTCTATTCAAATTCAAGAGATATTGTTTGAGCTTGGAATGTAGGTGAAATTCTTGGCTAGAAATGTAAATTTGGAAACTGTCAGGGCGTAGACACTATTTAAAATTGTGATAGAGGGTTACTTTACCTAGAAAACATGTATTGATAGAGAAGAGGCGCATTAAATTGATTGTTAGGGAGACTGAAATAAAGTATCTAGTCAGCTAGGAAAAAAAACAGGAAAATATTATATATGGAAACCAAGTTATGGAAGTGTAGATTAAATTTTCCTTGCAGATTATACATTATTAAACAGATTACATAATTTAAACCAAGCACTTGTGGGTAGAAAACATTGGGGAATGGACACAAAGACATAGTCCTGCCTTCCATTTCAACCATGTAAATAAACTATAGTACCTAATAAAGCTTGCATTAGCTCAGTTGCAATCAGATTGTAGCATAAAATGGTTTACCCTTGTATTGGTATTAATGCCAGCATTCCTGTTTACCACAGGTTCAGGGCTGGAAGATTTTAGCTATGTCACACAATAGAAGGTATGAGAGTGAAGTGGGATTACCCCTTTCCTCTGAAGTAGGTGTGAATGTTGCCAACCCCTTGGCAGGTATAGGAATACCTTTTTAAAAAAATGTTTTAAAGAGGCTGGGCGCAGTGGCTCACGCCTGTAATCCCAGCGCTTTGGGAGGCCGAGGCAGGCAGATCACGAGGTCAGAAGACCAAGACCATCCTGGCTAACATGGTGAAACCTCGTCTCTACTAAAAATACAAAAAATTAGCCGGTCGTGGTGGTGGCCGCCCGTAGTCCCAGCTCCTCAGGAGGCTGAGGCAGGAGAATGGTGTGAATGCGGGAGGCAGAGTTTGCAGTGAGCTGAGATTGTGCCAGTGCACTCCAGCCTGGGCGACAGAGCGAGACTCTGTCTCAAAAATAAATAAATAAATACATAAATACATAAATAAAATTTAAAATTGTTTTAAGGAAATAGTTACAAATGACATTCATCAGACTACTTAAAAACAAACATGAGAACATTGTATCTGGTTAGTATGGATTTCTTTTTTTTTTTTTAAAACCATCTTCATCTCTATTTTTAAAATTTTCTCCAATGAGCATGAATTATTTGTATCATGTAAACATATGTAGATGTTTGTTCAGACTTATAGACATTTTTAACTGAATAATTTTCCACAGAGAGAAGTTGCAGCTAACAGCCAGAATGGTGAGGAAATTGTTCCTGCTTTGACTTTACGTTTCTTGATTATGCAACTAGAAGCAGCACTTAGGAAAATTCAAGCTGCCAATTATACTGTAAGTGTTTTATTTTTGAAAATTTGATATAATGGACTTGATCAACGTTTCTCAGTGAGAAAACAGCCAATGCATGCTTATTTTAAGGTGTGGGCCAATTTTTAATTTTCTCTTTTACCTCTAGAAAAGGGTATGTATAAATTGATTCCTTCCTGTGTCTTGTACTTTCTTATATGACTTTTGGATAACTTATATGTACTTTCTTATGTGACTGGTTCTGTAATAAGCCTATTCTAGTCTCCTTCCCTACCACAAAGTTGTTCATCTTAAGAGAAACTTGAACTAATAGAAATGGGCTTTCCCAATTAGAAATGGAGAATCATAAAGTTAAAAAAACAAGCCAAGTATAGAAGGACAAATACTGCATGATGTCATTTGAATGTGGAATCTAGGCGTTGAACTCACAGAAGCAGATAGTACAATGGTGGCTAGGAGTAAGGGGTCAGAAGTACAGATTGAAGAGATGTTGGTCAAAAGATACAAAATTTCAGTTAGATGTGAAGAATAAGTTCAAGAGATCTGTTGTACAACATAGTGACTATAGTTAATAACTATAATGTATTATAATCCTGAAAATTGCTTAGAGTAGATTTTAAGTATTTTCACCACAAAAATGGTAAATTTGTGAGGTTATACATATGTTAATTAACTTGAGTTGGTCATTTCACAATGTGTACATATTTTATAATGTCATGTGTATGATAAATATATACAATTTTTATTTATCAATTTAAAAAGAAAAAAAATTCTGTCTTTTTTAACCATAATTAATCAGTTTCTCTTTCTTCTGAGATTTCTATATTTGTAATAGTTGGAATTTCTATTAGAGGTAAAATTAACAAAATGTATTTATGTGTTTGAGATCAAATGATACTTTAGAAATAAATAGGGTTATCTTCAAAACAGGACTACCCAGACACCAAAAAAAGGAGCCTAAGACATTAACTCCCATATTATAATGATGTACAAAGAAATGGAAAAATAATTCTTATTTAGGACTCTGGAGATTAGGGTTCTTACAGGGTGAGTTACACCATTCAGAAGGAGATTCTAGTTGGGCTCCAATGAGGAAACAAAGAAAATGGGGGGTTTGCATTTTGTAATCCTGAACTTTGGGGATATGGCAGACCTGATCCCACTGACCAGATTGCCAGTCAGTGAAACAAATCAATGTGAAATCAACCTTAACAGGTACCCATTGCTTAGCCTTCTTTACTTAGACATTACTTCAAAGATGAGTCTTAGACTAGGAAATGGAAGAGTTTCTCCTTCGTAGCTCTTGGTAGTACTTGTGAGCAGAAGTGGCATTGTCATGATCAAAGCAGTCCATTGCTGTATCTAAATTATCTGTCCTTCAAGGCCACCAAAAAGGGATAAGACAACCTTGTAGGAGGCAAGAGTGGATTATGTATTATGGGGGTGCAGTTGCCAATTGCATCTCTATATTAATTTTGTTCTAGTTCTTGGAATAATCTTTGCTAATGGGGAGAAGGTAGGAGAAAAGGACAGGGGCTTTAGGTTAAAAATGTACAATTTGCATCTATAAATTCCAGATATTTTCCTCCTCTAATTATAGCATTACCACAATTCTGTATCTTATCTTGTTCTTAGAAATGTTTTATTCAGAATTATATTAGCCAGTCTCTGTTATGTTATTCATGAAGCTGTTTTCTTTTAATTACAAAATAATCGCTCACATTTAGTTAGTGTTTGCTGTACGACAGCCGCTGTTCTAAGCGCTTTGTAAAAATTAGCCCTTTTACTGTTCGTGAGTACCCCATCTTAGGGCACAGAGGTTAAATAACTTGCTAACTTGACCAGGTAGTAAGTAGTGGAGTCAGGATGCAGTCCTTGGCTCTAGATTCTGTGGTCTGAACTACAACATTTTACTGCCTCTTCAAGGATGGGGATTTTAAGGTGGGAACCACTTAGATGTTATGGGGAGTTTATATTAATAGACTCACTTAGTCCATCAAGAACAAACACACATGTCTATCTCCACTGAGATCAGTTTGAAGCCAAATTTCTAATCCCAGTCAGTTATCTCCTCATCGAATACTGTTGATCATTAGAAGCATGTAAGGTGAGAGTATACAGTTAGATCAGTATAAACAGAAAGCTTATGGGCCAGGCGCGGTGGCTCATGCCTGTAATCCCAGCACTTTGGGAGGCCGAGGCGGGCGGATCATGAGGTCAGGAGTTTGAGACTGGCCTGACCAACGTGGTGAAACCCCGTCTCTACTAAAAATACAAAAATTAGCCAGGCGTGGTAGCATGTGCCTGTAATCCCATCTGCTCAGGAGGCTGAGGCAGGAGAATTGCTTGAACCCAGAAGGCAGAAGTTACAGAGAGTCAAGATTGCACCACTGCTCTCCAGCCTAGGTGACAGAGTGAGACTCCATCTCAAAAAACAAACAAACAAACAAAACAGAAAGCTTATATCCTGTGGATATTTATGATTCTATGTACCTAGAAAAATCTTGTTTATGGTATGGGGAAATCTTGATGAAAAAGGGTAATGTGACAAAAGATAGGGTTATAATCTTCAGTCAATATAGAGCTTAAGAGCAGAGGAGTCCAGGGTTCTCCAGAGAAACCAGACTGGTTTTTGCTGGTTTTTGCTGTGTGTGTGTGTGTGTGTGTGTGTGTGTGTGTGTGTGTGTCTATGTGTCTGTGTGTGTTCTGTTTTATATATATAAAACATACACACAAATACTTATATACACATATACATATACATGATTATAAGGAATATATATGTGATTTATTATGAGGAATTGGCTCATGTGATTATAGAGGCTCAGCAAGTCCCATGATCTGCTTCTGTAATCTAGAGACCCAGGAACGCTTGTGGTATAACTCATCCCAGTTCTGAAGGCAGAGAACTAGGTATAAATCCAAGGATGAAGGCAGAAGTTGAGATGAGATGTCCCAGCTCCAGCAAGTAGGCAGGGAGCAAAAAGGGATGAATTCTTCCTTCCTCTACTTTTTGTTCTATGCAGGCCTTAATGGATTGGATGGTGTCCACCTACATCGGAGAGGGCAACCAGTTATACCCAGTCTACCATTTCAAAGGCAGTTTTCATCTGGAAACACCCTCAGAGACACACCCAGAAACAATATTTAATCTGGGCATCCTGTGGCCAGTCAAGTTGACACATGAACTTAACCATCACAAATACAACAGACAGAGAGGTCTTGGTGTACCCCTCACACAGTTTCCCTCAATAGTTACATAATTACATTACTCCAGAACATATTTTTAAAAAACCAGGAAATTGATGTTGGTTCATGGGGCTTTGTGTCTGGAGTCTCCAAGACCACCCTCATATTCAGAGATTTGCTAGAAGGACTGGACTCAGCATATGGTTATACTAATATCTAAGATTTATTACGGTGATGTGATAAGGATATATAGTAGATCATATGGGGAAAAGACACAGGTGAAGTCTGAGGAAAGCCATCTACAGGTTCCTCCATATTTTCTCCCTTCAATGAGAAGCCACACAGCATATACGGCCACCTCCAGCAATGCAAATATGGCAACATCCACAATGTTTCTGCCCAGGGAAGCCCACAGGAAACTCAGTGATCAATATTTTTATTGGGCATTGGTCATCTAGGTACCTGCTGCCTGGCATGTATCAAAATTCCAGACTTCCAGAAGAAACTCCCAGGTGCTCAGCATAAATCACATTGTTTGCACAAATAGTCTAGACGTAGCAAGGCACCTTTATCAGTTAGGGAACAAAGTTCCCAGACATCAGCAAAGGTCAACTTTGCAAGCAGGCCTTAATAAGGATAACAGCCTCAGGCCAGCTCTGTTAGCTTTTTAATGCCCAGACTTGTATAGTTCTGTGCCATGTTATCAAATGTGTACATTTGTGTAACTACTACTGCAATCAAGATAAAAGAACTATTCCACCACCACAAAAATCTCTCTTATGACTTTTATGGTCACACCCACCTCTCTCCCTCTACAATTCACTGATCCCTAATCTATCTCATCTCAGTAATTTTGCATAGACCATTTTTTGTGAAGGAAATATCCACATGGTTTGATTTTTCAATGAAGAAGTGATAAGCTTTATGTCCATACTATTTTGCAGAATTCATGTGGGAGAGTAAAGAATTTTGATTTAAAAGATCATTGTTTTCTTGTTTTGTTTTGTTTTTGTTTTGAGATGGAGTCTCACTCTGTCACCCAGGCTGGAATGCAGTGGCACGATCTCAGCTCACTGCAGCCTTCGCCTCCTGGGTTCAAGTGATTCTCCTGCCTCAGCCTCCCGAGTAGTTGGGACTACAGCACTTACCACCACACCTGGCTAATTTTTTGTATTTTTAGTAGAGACAGGGTTTCACCGTGTTGGCCAGGATGGTCTCGATGTCCTGACCTTGTAATCTGCCCGCCTCAGCCTCCCAAAGTGCTGGGATTACAGGCATGATCCACCGCGCCTGGCCAGATCATTGTATTTTTAAAGGTGGATGGTAGATACTTCAGTGTTCATTATATTATTATTTAATGTGCTCTTGATACCTAAAATATTACATATTAAAAGAGAGAGTGAATGAGAGTTTTTGAAAGGTTTAATGTAACAAATTTTTATACTTTTTTTTTACCAGTTTTTTAAAATTTTTATTTTTAATTTTTGTGGGTACATAGGTGTACATTTTATGGGGTACGTGACATACTTTGATGCAGGCATACAATATGTAATAATCACATCAGGGTAAATGGGCTATCCATCACCTCAAGCATTTATCCTTTGTGTTACAACAATCCATTTATACTCTTTTTCTTATTTTAAAATGTACAACGAATTATTGTTGACTGTATAATCATTTCAATTGATGCTGAAAAAGTAGGGTTGGTATTTTTGTAGAGATAGTATCTCACACTATTGCCCACTTAGGTTAAAATGGCTTATGTACAAAATATAGGCAATAAATGCTGGTGAGGATGTAGAGAAGAGAAAACCGTCTTACACTGTTGGTGGGAATGTAAATTAGTAAAACCATTATGGCAAGCAGTTTGGAGGTTCCTCAAAAAACTAAAAATACACCTACCATAGGATCCAGCAATCCCACTGCTGGGATATACCCAAAGGAAAGAAAATCAGTGTATCAAAGAAGTATTTGCATTCTCATGTTTATTGCAGCACTGTTCACAGTAGCCAAGATTTGAAAGCAACATAAGTGTCCATCCAGATGAATAAATAACAAAAATATGGTACGTATACACAGGGGAGTACTATTCAGCCATAAAAAAGAACAAGATGCCCCCCAGCACTTTGAGAGACTGAGGTGGGAGGAGCACTTGAACCTGGGAGTTTAAGACCAGCCTGGGCAATGTATTGTGTGAAACCCCATCTCTCCAAAAAAAAAAAAAAAATTAAAAGAATGAGATCCTGTCACTTGAAACAACATGGATGGAACTGGAAGTCATTGTGTGAAGTGAAATAAACCAGATAGAGAAAGACAAACTTTGCATGTTCTCACTCATTTGTGGGAGCTAAAAATGAAAACAAGTGAACTCATAAAAATAGGAGAAGAAAAATAGACAGTAGAATGATGGTTACCAGACACTGGGAAGGGTAGGAGGGGGTTGGAGAGACTGTGGTGAATTATTTAGCATGTCAGTTGCTTTTATAAGCTCCAGAATTTCTAGTTGATTTTTAAAAATTATTTTCAATCTCTTTGTTAAATTTATCTGATAGGATTCTGAATTCCTTCTCTCTGTTATCTTGAATTTCATTGAACTTCCTCAAAACAGCTGTTTTGAATTCTGTGTCTGAAAGGTCACATGCTTGTCTCTCTGGTATTGGCAACTGTTGCCTTTTTTAGTTTGGTAGAGTCATGTTTTCCTGGATGGTCTTTATGCTAATGGATGTCCATCGATGTCTGGGCATTGGAGAGTTAGGTATTCATTATAGTCTTCGCTGTACAGCCTTATTTTGTACCTGTCCTTCTTGGGAAGTCTTTCCAGGTATGCAAAGGGACTTGTGTATTGTGATCTAAGTCTTTGGTCACTGCTGCCATATCTACATTAGGGGACACTCTAAGCCCAGTAACCCTGTGGCTCTTGCAGATTCGCAGAGGTACCATCTTGGTAGTCTTGGGTAAGATCTGGAAGAACTCCTTGGATTACTAGGCAGAGACTCTCCTTCTCTTCTCTTCCTTTACCCCAAACAAACAGCACTCTCTCTGTGCTGAGCTGCCTGGAGCTGGGGGAGGGGTGACACAAGCATTCTTGTGGCCACAACCACTGAGACTCCAAAACCAGCACAGTACTGGTTCTTGCTCAAACCCTGTGGTGACCACTGCCTTGCTACCACCTATATTGAGTCTCTCCTTTCTGAGCAGTGCGTTTCTCTCTGGCCCAAGGCAAGTGCACAAGTGTCAGACAGGACTCAAAGTCTGGAAGTGGGAACCCCAGAAGCCCACTTGGTGCTCTTCCCTACTGTGGCTGAGCTGATACCCAAGCTGCAAGACAAAGTCCCCTTTACTTTTCCCTCTGCTTTTCTCCAGCGGAAAGGCGTCTCTCACCATAGCCACCACAGCTGGGAATGTGTTGGGTCACACCTGAAGCCAGCATAGCTCTGAGTCTCACCCAAGGCCCATGGCGTGTACTGCTACTGCTGCTGATTATTCAGGGCCTAAGGGCTCTTTAGTCAGCGGGTAATGAACCCTGCCAGGATTGGGTTCTTACCTTCAAGGCAGTGGATTCTTTTCTGCCCCAGGGTGTGTCTAGAAATATTGTCTTGGAGCTAGAGCCTCACGATTCTACTGTGGCTGAACCAATATTCAAGTGGCAAGGCAGTATCATCTTATACTGTTCTCTCTCCTCTGCTCAAGCAGAGGGAAGGTGTCTCTCCCAGACATGTGGGTTGTTTTCCCTTGAGTTAGAGGGGTGACATAAGCACTCCCTTGCCTACCCCATCTGGTATCTTACTAGGTTGCGTACACCACAAATCCACTGGCTCCAAGCCCAGCACAGCACCAGGACATGGCCAGGAACTGCAGTCCTTGTGGCCTAGACTGCCTTTTATTTAGGACCCCAGAGCACTTTGGCCCACACTGGCAAGGCTTGCTGGAACTCAGGCTCTGACTGCTGGGATGGGCGATTTGCCTATGGCTAACACTTGTCTAAATGCTACCTCCATGATCGCTGACTGAGTTCTGCTCAGTGTGGCTTTCTGATGTGACAGGGCAGCACTGAGTTCCAATGCAAAGTCCCACCGTCACTGTGCTTTCCTTCCCCCAAGCGCAGATTCTCTTTCCGTGCCACATAGCTGTAGTCAGGGGATGGAGGAAGGGATGGTGTAGGCAGCTTAAGACTGTCTTTCCTACCCTCTTCAGTGCCTCTTCCCTTAATATGATGTTCAAACCAGGTAATGTGATCACTCACCTGATTTTTTTTTCTACGAAGGGGCTTTTCTGTGGGGTAGTTGTTCAGTGTGGTGTTCCTGTGTTGGGGACGATTGTTGGAGCTTCTATTTGGCCATCTTTGTTCCATATCCTTTCCTTTGATTAAATTTTAATGTTTTATTTTGAGATTATTGACTATCGTGTTTCTTCTTCCTGGGTCAAATTATCAAATATATCTAAAATATAGTTATTATTAGATGACTGATAATGTTATGATAATTTTTACTTGTTTTAATAATTGTTAATTAAGCTTAGGATATTTAATTAAGCTTGTTGTACTGAAAAGCAGTTTAGTCTAAATAACGAATTAACATACTTTTTTTTCTTTTTAGGCACACCAGATTAATATTGGTTATTATTTGACATTACTGTTTTTGTATGGAGTAGCACTCACTGAAAGAGGAAAGAAAGAGGTAACATGTTATTTGCCCTTTATAAATCCTTTTACATCTTAGAATAATCAGGCCAAAGATTATAATATGAAACTAAAAATACTAAAAAAGGAATTAGCTTATAACTTCATTTCTTTTATTTATCTTTTAAATGCTTACCATTCATGTAAAATAAAAAATTATTTAGCTTCTTTCACTTGCATAATACACTTTAATCCATTTTCTAGTATAGCTTAATCCCTCTGGTTTTAATTTTATCCCTTTTGTAAAATACGAATTTTACCTCAAGTTCTTTGTCAAACTTAAGTGCAAATAAGTACAAATCTGGGAATTAACTAGATAATTTCTAAGGATTCTGTTGAATTTAACATTTCTTTTTCTGATTTTTAATGATTTCTCATATTTTCTTCATAGCTTTGATATTTCTCTTATTTTTTCTTCCCAAATCTGCATTTTTGACTTCAGAAATTAACTATATAAATATGACTTGTTAATTAGGTAAAGTAGAATTGATAAGCAGTCAAACTGAAAACATTTGTATTTTAAATAATTTCATGTAGTGCTAATTATTTAGCGTGAAGTACTAGAGAATATTTTAAAAGTAAGGCCATGCAGCATTTTTCCAGCTTTTTTTTTCTAGAGAGACTGAGGCCATTATGCCTCAGTTTTACTGAAGCATCTATTATAATAGATCCCGATATTTACTTCCAGACCTATATTGTTTATGATTAAGGTGGTGATTCCCCAAAAGATTCTATATCTATGGGCAAGAAGTCACTTACTTTCTATTTGAAATACTGTGAAGAATTGTGCTCCCATTAGGAAGAATGATAAAGAATTGTGCTCTAACAGATATCAGAAAAGCACTTATTTTGGCCAGTAGTACTTGCCAGTTATGTATGTGTATGTATGTTTTTAAAAGATGGGGTCTCACTATGTTGCCCAAGCTGGACTTAACTCCTGGGCTCAAGCAGTCCTCCTGCTTCAGCCTCATAAGGAGTTGGCACTATCGGTGTGCACCACAATGCCTAATTGCCAGTTTGAGATACACAAATTGTTGTTACCATCTTAATATTCACTTTGAAATATTGGTTAAAGAAGGTCTTAAGTTTATTTATAAATAAATATTTTAAACACTGACTACATGATCTTTGTAGTCAACATACAGAGATGCCAGGATTCAGAATGTGAATAAATGACCAGATGGTTGGATTATTTTTAAAGCAGCCCTAATTTCTCCAGTTTGAGAAATAATTGTTTATTGTAAAAGAAAAAAAATGACTTTTACATCAGCCAAACCTAGTTTTATGTTACTACAGGATTATACAGAAGCTGAGAATAAATTTCTGGTGATGAAGATGTTGATCCAAGAAAATGAAATTTGTGAAAACTTTATGTGTTTGGTTTATTTTGGACGTGGTTTACTACGATGTGCTCAAAAGAGGTAAGGATTTTAATTAACGGGTAGATGTTGCCTGTGAAGTCTCAGCATTGTGAAATGGAAGTAAGTGTGCTCAGTATACCAGGCATCGTGACATTTGTGCTCTACTGGTTTATCCTTTTCTTCTTTGGCTATTTGTATAGATAATTTCTTTAATGTAGTTGAGAATATTAAATAGCAAACTTAACTGGCGTGTTAAGTTTGACCATAGCAATAAAAGACAGTCTAGCATTAACATTAGGAGCATAGGCTTTAGAGTCTGATAGACCTGGGTTCAGCTACATTTTTTATCACTTACACTAAGAAACTTAATGTTGTTAAACCTTATATTTTTTTCTTATCTCTAAAACAGAACTAATAATAGTGTGGGGTTCACTTCATGAGGATGTTGCAGGTGATTAACATAGTGCCTAGGACACAAAAATGCTGTACTTAATAAATAAATTATGGTTGGAGTTATTAGTATTATCACCACTAACTTGAAATAGGTTTTAAAAGTATAAAATGAGCTTATAAAGAGTTGAAAAGGGTCCAAATGCTGAGTTTTTGGAGTATTGGCTACTGCTTATTTTAAGAAAGTGAAATTGTATGGAGGAAACTATATAGATTATCTGTTTACTTCCTCTATGGAGATCCATAACCATTTGTAGCATCGTTCATTCATTTTATTTACTAAGTATCCATTATATTCCAGAAACTGTTAGGTGTTGAGGTTACAGTGGTTTACAAAATATAGTTCCTGTCTTCATGTAACTGAAAGTACAGTGAAAGATACAGATCTTAATCAAATAATCAGTCATAAAATATTTATGAAATAGAATAAAGAACTATGAAGGAAACTAGAGTGAATAAAGTCTTTCCTGGAGACTGGTTCTGGGAATCAGAAGTCTCTCTGAGGAAACAATGTTTGGCTAAGATCTGACGGATGAATTTGGAAAAGTTTACTTGGGCATACTTTTATGAAGGATTACTGCTGGGCCAAACCATTGGATCCCTAAAAGTGTCACCTATGTGGTAGTTCCCTGATTCTTTGTAAGGTTGATCTCCTATTCTCTGGGTTGCCTGTATTTTTACTAGGGTATCTGCAAGACATCTCACTTCTTGTTCACTGGGTCTGAGCAGCATGTGCCATCAATATAGTGGGGCTAGTATGATGCTTTGCAGAATGTCAAGATGATCCAAATCCGTTCAGTTTATACTGTGACAAAGTAAGAGAATTAACATAGCCTGAGACAAGAGCAAAGAATATGTCCTGCTGTCCTTCTCAGATGTGAAAACTGTTTTTTATTCTCTTTACTGATGAGCATTGGAGAGAATTCATTCTCCAGATCATTGACACTGGAAGTCCAGTTGTATGGCAGCATCATTACTTTCATCCCTGACCTGTGGAGGACAACCACCACTGAGCTCCTCAAAGACACTGGTGCCCTTCTTACTCTGTATTTCTTATTGTATTAATGAATGGCCTCTGAGCCATTCTAGGATCACTTAATGGGTTCTGTGTTTTTATGTAGTAAGTCAATTCTAACATTCTCACTTCTTGAGCCTCCTGACTCCTTTAATATGCCTCCAAGAAATTTTCAGCATTTCTACTTAATTTACTATAGACCATTGTTGTGTCCAAGTTTCAAGGAGCCTTCTCAGCACCATATTAGGACTGGATTCAGATGTCCTTTCTAGGAAGGTAAATCTTGAATTACGGAAGAATTTTTCCATATCAGTGTACACTTCCCCATCCAGCCTTGCGTTTACTCTTGGTTCAGCACTTTAAAGATCCACTTCCACTCATGTTCCTGCCAGTACGTTCTAGTCGGGCTCTGCAATTCTTATGATTAACAAGCTTTTTCTTCCTGGGCAGAGGCTCTGTTTTCTCACTTGGGCTCTCCACCTGACCTTAGATTTATTATCTGAAGGCAATGAGGTAGGGGAAGATCTTAAGAAGGAAGGACATCATCTTTTGAGACATGCATCTCAGCTGATATTTTTGCATGGTCTCTAAATAAAGATAGGCTGCTCTCCTGTGGCAAGGAATAGGTCTTTGCCAGTCAAGAGCGTTCATGGGGGGAATTTAAGGATTCAGTGTTTCTAAGCACATTCACCTAAATATCCCAATTTTACATCTCAGGGTCTACTCATAGCATATCAAATCCCTAATTTTTGTGTAGTTCTGTTGAGGCTGTGTTTTGGGTCTCCTTTGCAGCTGTTCTACCCTTATGGTTAAATCTTGAGCTTCATTTTCATCATAGTCTGCCTTATGTCTAGAGGAGGTTCTTTAGATGTTGCCATAGAGGCCTTCTAGTTTTCAGTGTCCTGAGTTGATGATATTAGTCTTGTTGAGGCTGTGCATTCAATATCAGTTTGTTTCACTTTATGATTAAATTTGGGCCTTATTTTCAGCACGGATTATGGCCATAGGGGATGAGAGTCTCATTAAATTGCCCCCATAGAGGCCTTCTGGATTTCACAGTGTATCCTGAGTTAATGGTTGGCTGACCTGTGCCTGTCATTCTCTTTCTTCAAGGCCTCCAAGACAGTTAACAAAAGCCAACCAACTCTACAGTCCCTTTAATTACCATGGCCCCCATACTGTTCAAGCTTGAGCTACTACATAATCTAGTGCCTCCCCTTCCACCTGTATTTCATCCCAATCTGCCGCAGGTGAGAGTCCTAGTATTTGTATTTCTATGGCATGCCAGAGGTTATCACCACCCTATTTATCACAAAAAATGGGTTACTTGTTGTATCTTTGGTAAACCATGCATCTGCACAGTCCCATTCAAACTAACCTTATTTTAAAATTCCTTTCAGATATAATGGAGGACTGCTAGAATTTCATAAAAGCTTACAAGAAATTGGAGATACAAATGACCATTGGTTTGACATAGATCCTACAGAAGATGAAGATTTACCTACAACTTTTAAAGTAAGAAATTATTTAAGAGTAACATTTTATTTGTAACTAATGAGAATCATAATGTGTGAACCAACTATGTCATATTCTTACAGCATGCATGTTCTTTTATTGGCACATAACTTTTTATATAAGAAACAACCTTTATTGTATTACCTAGTGCAGAATGTATGATTCAACAAGGAGGGAGAAGTGAGGTGGCAGTGTTAACATTTTCAAATAACAAGAAGATTAATAGCAATACTAGGCCAGTACTCTGCATGGTTAGAGTCAAATGTAGCAGTTAACTTTTTTTCCTAATTATCTTTACCATTATTTTGCTGTTGATTTATATTACAAAGTAGTAAATGCTTAGTTCAGAAAACATGGAAAATATAAAAATGCCCAAAGGTGAAATTCATCTATATTTCTTCTTCAAATGGATAAACCATTGTTAGCATTTTTATTTATATCTTTCCAGACACACACACACACACATAAACAATAGCCTTTATTTTGTGATTTTAAGTGTGATGTTGTGCACACTTATTTGTACTCTGGAAATATATAGTATTTTTTATTTCTCAGTCATTAGACTATTATACAATGCAATTTTGGTGTAATGTATCATATAGCTTTGCTTTAATTTACTCAACTAGTTCCCTGCTAAGTTTATTCTAAATATTTCCAGTTTTTCCTTCTTATATAAAGTGATCTTTGCATATTCGTCATGTCATTTCATTAGAATAAATTTCTAAAGGTGGAATTGTGGAGCAAGTGTTCACACAATGTAAAGTTGTTACACATCTCCATATTTTATCTCAGGACATTGTACCACTTTGTATTCTTTAAATAGTGTGAGACTTTTCATTTTCCCACACCTTCTGGGTGTACTTTACCTTTTGGGTAATTTTTAACCCATCTGGTAGCCATTTGGGTCTTTTAAATTTGTTTAATATGAACATAGCTACAGCAGGTTTCTCTTGGTTAATGTTTGAATGACATATCTTTTTCAAAACTTTAGATCTTTCTTGATCTTTGTGTTTTACCTGACTTTAAGGCCAAAAACATTACTCAAAATAGAGAGAGACATTTTATTAAAACATAAAATTCAGTTATCCAGGAAGATATAATAACTCAAATTTGTATATACCTAGTAGTATAGCTTCAAAATATATGGGCCAAAAATTGACAGAATTGAAAGGAGAAATATTTTTAAATCCCCAATCACAATAGAATATTTTAATATACTTATCTCAGTAATGAATAGAACATGCAGACAGCTTTTGGCATTGTCTAGGTAATCATATGACTTTTAATTTTGACTTGCTAAAGTAATAATTTTATGCATTTTTAAAATACTAAATTTTCACCCCTACTTTACAAAGCAGTCCCTTACTTTATCCTGGTTGTTTTACTCTTTTGTTTCCTCTTTTTAAAATATTTTGCTTTCTTTATTATCTAACTTTTTAAGTGAATATTTATTTAATGCACAGTAATATATATATTCAGTTTGTCAAATAATCTTTAAAGACTTAAAGTAAGAGTTTCTGTTTTGTCATCTCTATCTGAAATTCTGCTTCTTCCAACTTTCTAAGCATTTTTCTTTGATGTTTACCTATTTTCCAAAAAAATACTATTTAAAACATATCACCAGGTTTTCTCTATTGACTTTTCACTTTGAAAAATGAGAGTTTAGCTTGCTTATACATCCCCTATACACACACACACTCTCCTGCTTTTCTCCTCTCTCTCTCTCTTTCTCTCTCTCTCTCTCTCTCTCTCTCCCCCCTATCCTACTGGTAGTTACACGTTTTTATTAAGCTGGCCTCAGGGTTTTGCTTCATCCTGGGGTTTTCCTCACCTTTTCTTCCACAAGCCGGGATCCTCTGTTTCTCCAGGACTCAAGTTTTCCTTCCTAGGGTTGCTTCCTTGTTTTTGGTGAGGTGCAGCTCCTCCTAGCCTCAGCAGCTTCTCCCATTAAAAGGGCCTTGCATGGGAGATGATTTTTGGGACCTTTCAAGTCTCAAAGAATAATTTTAATAAGCACGTAATATCTATTCATATCTTACCTTGAGGTGTCATTTTTGAACAAGGTTCTTACTCCTATCTGGAGGTGGAGTGCAGTGGCATGATCATAGTTCACTCATCTAATGTCAAAACAGTTCATGGCCATCCCAGTAGCTGGGACTACAGGCACAATACCACGCGCAAAGCTAATTTTTGAATTCTTTTTTTTTTTTTTTTTTTTTTTTTTTTTTAAGTGTAGGAACAATCTCAATTATGTTGCTTTGGGTACGGTCTCAGGCGGCTCCTGGGCTCAGGTGATCCTCCCACCTTGGCCTCTAATTTTTTAAAAGCATTTTTCTGTTATCTTTTAACTAATGTTAAAACTTTTAAGAGCAGTTCAGCTGGATTTTAAACTTTTGTATTTGACCTGTTTTATTGTCTTCTTTCTAGATTGTGGGATATTTCTGCTTATCCCCGTTGTTTCCATTTTTTGCTTCTGGGACATTTTCTTGTTTTATATGTTTGATAATATTTTCTTAACTTTCTCTTTTTCTTTGTGAAATACTTATTATTCAGATGCCTTGCAGACTAGACTGAGTCTCTAATTTTCTTATTTCTCAAAATATTTTTTTCTACTCTCTGGGAAATTTTCTCAACTTTATCCTCCTGCATTGAGCTAATATTTGTGAAATAATTTCTAGAGGCTTATTTATCGTATATACCTTCAATATATTACCAGTAATACTATTTGAAATTTTGTAACCCTATCCCTCTAAAGGATAAGTATGAAGGACCTTATCTAATCATTTAACTTAGACCTGATAACATGATTCACCTGTATTTAATCAGCATTTCATTTATTTGTTATGTGTTTTATTCTATTTTTTTTCTTAGAGAGAAGGTCTCATTCTGTCACCCAGACTGCAGTGGAATGTTGCTACCATAGTTCACTGCAGCTTTGAGCTCCTGGTCTCAAGCAGTCTTCCTGCATTGACCTCCCAAAGCACCACGATTACAGGCATGAGCCACCACTTCTGGCCATTTAATCAGCATTTTAAAATGAGAAATTATATTCTGATTTGTAACCAAAGACATTGAAAACATATTTCTCTACTGTACTTTTGCCCGTTATAGCAGGAATGGCATATTGCAGTACCACAGTGGTTCCACTGCCAATGTAGTGACCTAGGGATTGGTTCCAGCCAAGATTCTCTTGGACACCAGTGATTTATTATCTCTCTGTGTGTACATATTAGAGCAAATAATTCTTGATAGGAACATGCCAGGTGTTATGCTATGAGTTAGGTGATAAAGAGAAGTATGGCTTCAAACATAAACTTCTCTCCATTCTCCATGATTTTATCATTCATTAAGAAATCCAGTCCTTCTAATTTAGGACCTTCCTATACGTTGTTTACTTTGAATTAGGGAAATGTTTCATTACTATTAAAAAAATACCTATATACAAGCACTTCAAAAAGGGGTATGATGTGGACATATTACCAAGGTAAAACATGGGTAGTCTTACTTTATTATTAATAATTCATAATTCTTTGTTTTTAAAATCTAGGATCATCTTAATAATTTTATCAAGACAACTGAAAGTAATATAATGAAGCAGACGATTTGTAGTTACCTAGATTGTGAACGATCTTGTGAAGCTGACATTTTGAAGAACACCAGTTACAAGGTACTGTAATTGTCAATTAACAGTATTTTTTAAAAAGCAATTGAAAAATTATATATATAAAATTATAAAAAATTATATTATGTATAAAATATTTTAAAAGAGCATTTAGTTTAATTACAGTGGTAAAGCAGCTGAAAAGTTATTTGACTGTCTCTGAGAACTTAGATTCAGAGTGATCAGAAATTATTTATATTCTGTGAGTCAATAAAAGAATAAATTGGTTTTGCTAAGGTTTTGTAACATTCACGTGCATCTGAAGTTGTAAGTATTATTCCTGCAGTCAATCATACAGTGAAAATGATCTAAAAAATGCTTTACTTTATAGTTAGAATTGTTAGAGGTTAAGAATGGTAGCAGTTTACTAAGGAGAAAGTTTGTCACTCCTCAGGAATGATGCTACTAAATAAGTGATCATTTTCTCTTCTATGGGCCTTGGCAGGGGGAAAAAGTAACCAGCCTTGATTTGAAGAAATTTAGCTGTCAGAATACTTCTGATAGATCTATCTCTCTGGATCTATCAGAATAAGACTTTGTGAAATCACAAGATAGGATGAGACGATGTGCAAATCAGACAATACTTCTAAAAAAAATAACTGAAATCTTAATTGCGAGGCATGATGTGTACAGCCAATCCGATAGCTGGGGAGAAGGAGAAGACCAAGATCTACTCAATAGAAGTTGAAAAGTGAGCCTGGTGAGATGCAGTGCTCAGGGTCAAGCTTGTTCAGTATTGGTTTAGGTGACATGGCGATATGGTCCTAAGGTTTCTCAAGAATGCTTTAGGGTTCTAATCAAATGAACAACAGCATGTAGCAGCAGAAATACCTGGGCACACAATTTAATTTTTGTCATCAAAGCAAAAATTTTAAAAAGCAAGGCTGTAGTTTCCAGGCAGGGTACAGTTGGAAGGACAGGCAATCTGTATGCTCAGAAAAACCAGTAGCTCAGGAGCTGTCAGCAAGGCAGCAAATCTGAGTTCTCATGATTGGTAACAGGGGATTCAGGCAGTAATGGTATGGAGCTGGGATGGAGGAAAAGAGACATGTAAAAATGGAGATGAACATGTTCCTCTATAGACATCACTCACTGGGTTTCTAATATTGTGTTGTACGTAGAATGTGGAAAATATATTAACTTTTCAAGTTATTGACCATTTTTTTCCGTCCTAATTTTCCTGTCTTTAGTGACTTGTAAAGTTATTTGGTGATCTCTGATTTCTGTTGATAAATTTTGAATGCCATGTAAAATTTAATTATAGAATAATTTTTAAAGTGACTTGATATAATTTTTTTAATCTATGTAAGAATCGCCATGTCCTTACTGATAACTTACTTTTATTTTTTTCCAGGGATTTTTTCAGTTAATGTGCAGTAAAAGTTGCTGTGTTTATTTCCATAAAATTTGCTGGAAAAAGTTCAAGAATTTAAAGTATCCAGGTGAAAATGATCAGGTATTATATTCGTTCTTAAAACTACAACAGCATTTCTTTCTCTACCCTTTCCTCTTTTGTTCTCTTCATCATCGTTTCTTCCTGTTCATAACTTCCCTCCTTCTTTTTACTTCCTCCTTTTTTTCGTTTTCTTTTACTTCCTTCTTTGTTCTTTCCCAGTTCTCTCTGATGCTTATCTCCCTACCACTTTTCATTCATTATCATCATTTATTGAACGGCTCTTTGAAGATGACACGCTACCAGTTGATTTGCTTAGTGGTTTCTATCAATTTGTTCCCTTCCTTTTAGAAATGTATACTCTTAAGAATAGAAATATTGTTGCATATATACACATAGGATCATAGAATAGAATTTCTTAGTAAACACACAGAAATGATAATTATACAATTTTAAGGATTTCCATTTTAGAGGTGATGAACAAGGACAGATTTCATCGTCTTCAAAAATATATTTAGAATCTTTAATATTTATATTTAGTTATAATGGTTACATATCATATATAGTTATAGATAATATGTAATTATATAACATGGTTATAATATGTAATAGTTATAATTATGACTATAATTTTATGTTATAATTATATATAACTATATAACTATATAATTATATAACTATAATTTTATGTTATAATTACAACTATTATATAATATATAATATATAATTGTTATAATTATTAACTATTATATAACATACAATAGAGTTGTTTGCAACTAATATTAAAGTGGAAATACAAAGCCCAGCTCTGAATTAATTACTCCTTAGTGAGCTGATGACCGTAAGTTGGGTCTATAATGTTTGATTCTATAGTGTTTACATTCTACAAACAACGGAAAACCCATTTAAAGTAATTGTGGTGTAGTAGAAAGTGCATTGAATATGGAGTTGGGAGATCTGGGTTTCAGTCCAGACTGAGCCACTTACTAGTTTTATTATATTAGACTGGTAACTTAATTGCTCAAAGACTAATTTTTTTAAGCTGTAAATTAATAATAAGATAAACCTATTTCATAGGGTTTTTGTAAGAATTAACAGATAAAACAGATGAACTCACATTGTAAACTGTAAAAACAATTGTATGAAGATTTACTTATTTATTTTTAAGTGGTATATACTTTACAATTTCCTTGATTGTTGGGGCAATTAATATTACTGAATTTTAGAAAGAGAAGTAAAAGAAAAATGAATAACTTAGCCAAAAGAAATATCAGGCCAGAACTAGAGAAAGGATGTAACATTTTTATTCTTTCCTTTTCCCTAGAATCCTCATGTGTCTGATAGAAATTCAGTAATCCTCTTTACACATGTTTAATGAGTACATTTTACTTGAAGTTGCTTTCTTCAAGTAGCAAGAAGTAGCAAATGCATCAAGCATGGAGTAGCAAATGCATCTTAGTCTGTAATACAGCTACTTGAAGATTTTGAAGTAGAGTGAAATCATACATTTTAAGTAGGATATCCATTGATTTATGAAATGGACCATCTTTTAACAGCTACCTGTCAAATATTCCCATCTTCCAGTTTACTGTCTAGCAACATTTGCTTCTAACTAAATTTATTTAAATATAATCAGATTTGCACATCAGTGATTTTTTCTATTTTTATTTTTTTCTATTAATAACTTTAGAGTTTTAGTGGGAAAAAATGCTTGAAGGAAGGATGTACAGGTGACATGGTAAGGATGCTGCAGTGTGATGTACCTGGAATTGTTAAAATTTTGGTGAGTATCTTGTTTTGTCCTTTTTTTTTTTTTTTTTCCTTGCTTTCCTTCCTTGGAAAAATATTTTTGACTTGAAACAGACCTGGGATCATCATAATTGGATTCCAGCCATGTTGCCTTTGATGGTGACTGAGCTCTTGGACCTTTTTATTGCTGTGATTTGTGCAAAGTAGTATTTAAGTGGTCTTTAAGAACAGTAAAAATTTAAGAATAAAGAGAAAGACACAAAAAGAGAAACAAAGACAAAATATGCCATAAGTATACCAATAAGGAAAGTATTGTGAACTAAGGATAATGTATCTAATCTTTTGACTTTCTAACCTAAGGTTAAAAATAATTTTAGACTTTCTGAACCTCTTTTAGTCTGTGAATAACCCCCTATGAAAGTATCTATAGAACATCACATATAGTACCTGTTACATAAAATGCACTCAGATGATATCCATTTTATGGTTTAATTAATGAACTATCTTGTTGAATTTTTAGTTTATAACTAAATAGACCAAATTATGACTAGAAATGTATCTTATTTCTTTATTTTAAAATATGCTATTTTTGTATTTCAGATTTGGCATTTAAATCCTATAGTGATGTAAAGTAGAACTGCTTTTTTAAGGTCAACTCTAGTTTGTTTTTTTGATCAGGATTATTTATTACTTACCTTGTTATTTATGTTTTGTTTGTTTTATATTCACTGTGACTTAACTCTCATTGTATGTTTCAAATGTTAAGCTAAGAAATAACATTACAAATTTTGAAAATTAACTACTTTAGGGCTATTTTTTTCCCCCATTACTTGCAGTTTGAAGTTGTAAGAAAGGATGAATATATAACCATTGAAAATTTAGGAGCAAGGTAAGCTTAAAATAATATATTCTGTTACCTTTTTTGGAATATGCATATTTTTTTGGTTGCTTAATTCTTCTGTGTTTCTGTCACGTAATGGAGCTGCATTAAATTTTAAGGTAGTATTAAGGTTTGTGAAAAAAATCATATTTAATTGCCATTTGTTTCCCTCTCTATCACCATTTATTGTAGACATTTTACATTCTAAAGCAGAGATGGAGAAATTATGTGAATACTTTCCCATTAAGTGTGAAAATAATCCTTTTCTTTAAGATATTTTTCTTAAAGTTAGTTTGTTATGAAATATAGACTTTTCTATATTTCAAAACTTATCCAAACCACTAAGCTTGTCTTACAATTAGAATCTTCCTATTTCTTAGATGAGAAAACTGTATTGCAGAGTAATATATTTGATAAGCCTAGAATTAATAGAGATATTACAGAGTGTTGCTACTGAAGTTAGAAGTTTCAGTATAAACGTTCTCCTAATCCATTGATTCTCTTTTTCTTCTGTTTAATGTGTAAATGCCATTTTTCAATCTAGTAGGGACATTGCATTGACATCTAAAGCATCAGTTTTCCCTTATTAGTTAAAGAAGCCCAAATCTTTATATCTAGCACAGATCTCTCTCCTAAAAGCTTGACCTGTATAGTTACCTGCATACTAAATATCTCCATTTTTATTTTTCAAAAATGTTTATAATTCAGCATGGCTAAAACTGGACTCATGATCTTTCTTTCTAACACTGCTTTGTAACTTTTTTAAAAGTCCTATCAATTTAGGTTTTTTTTTTTTTTTTTTTTTTTTGAGGCAGAGTCTCACCCTGTCGCCCAGGCTGGAGTGTGGTGGCTCGATCTTGGCTCACTGCAAGCTCTGCCTCCTGGGTTCATGCCATTCTCCTGCTTCAGCCTCCCTTGTAGCTGGGACTACAGGTGCCTGTCATCACGCCCGGCTAATTTTTTTTGTATTTTTAGTAGAGACGGGGTTTCACTGTGTTAGCCAGGATGGTCTCGATATTCTGACCTCATGATACACCTGCCTTGACCTCCCAAAGTGGGCGTGAGCCACTGAGCCCGGCCAATTTAGTTTTTAAAATATAAATTTCTTCCTATTTCTGCCTTATCTCTACCACTTCACTAAACTAAATGAGGTTATCATTATTTCTCATTTGAAATTCTCAAACAGCTTCTTAAAACTGTCTTTAGCCTTTCCTTTTTCCAGTCTGTGGTTTTCATAACCATCAATAGGACTTTTCTAACATAAAAATTGGAATATATCACTTCTGTGCATGAAGATCTTTCAGAAGCTTCTCATTGCTCTTAAAATTAAGTTCAGATTCTTTAACTTAGCTCTTCACTTAACCTTGTACACAGCTGAACTCATTCATGCCATCTCTTGTCACTTTACTCTTAACCATATATGTACCAGCTATATGGAGCTTCTTTTGGTTTCTTCAGTGTGCCATCTCAAGAAACTTCCCAAGTTATTGCAATGAAGTGTATCTAGTTTACTGTTTGACCTCCAAGCTTTGCTTGGAATACTCTGCTTTGCCTAGTTAAAACTTTCGAAAAGCCTTACTTAGATTACAGTAGATGTTCTATCATGTATTTCCTCTATTTCTATCAAAACATTTACTAACGTTTATTACACTTTCTTCTCCATTTGAATGTAACCTCCACCAGGGCAAGAACTTTATCTTGTTTTCTGGTATGTTCCCGGCACATAGCATAATATCTGGCACATAGCTAGGCCACAATAAATACAAAGTAGAGATTCTGGATTCCATTATTCCCCAATGTTACTTTTATTTTGACAGGCCACTAATTTGGCTAGATGTGAACTTTGAACACTTTCGGATCCAGTCTCAGTCCAGATCTTTTGGTCTTAGTTGAGCTGCTTTTAGTCTGTTCCACACATGTGGTTCAGTGTTCAGTCAGAGACATTGTGGGAAAGAATTTGGGGATCTCTTTTCTGATTACTTTCCCTTCTAGGATTCCCCCATTCTCTTAGTAGTCATGGTTCCATTTCAGTTTTCTGGTTTCTTCAGCCAAAGAGACCTTTTCTCTGTAGTGATGTCACCTTTCTCATTCCTAATGTTAGCAATTTGTGTCTTTTTTTTTTTCTTGATCATTCTGGATAGAAGTTTATCAATTTTGTTGATCTTTTCAAAGAATCAGCTTTTAATTTTACTGATTTTTCTGTAATGTTTTTGTTTTAAATTTCATATATGCTCTTTGTAATTTCATTTCTTTTGTTTGCTTTGGGTTTAATTAGCTTTGATTTTTTTAAGGCGAAAGTTTTGATCATTGATTCGAGACCTTTCTTCTTTATAAATTGATTTTACATTAAGCATTGCTTTAACTGTGTCCCATATATTTTGATGTGTAGAAATTTGTTATTACTATTTTCATTTTATTTTAAATATTTTCTAGTTTTGTGTGTGTGTGTATGTTTTAACCATGGGCTCTTTGGGATTTGTTAAATTGCCAAATATTTGGTAATATTTCAGCTGTCTTTCCAGATATTGACTTTTAGTTTAATTCTCTTCAGTAATTTATTTTATGATCGTATTGCTGTGTATCTTGGTGAATGTTCCACTTGCATTTGTAAAGAATCTGTCTTCTGATCTTGAATGAAATAGTCTATACATTAGATAAAATTAGTTTACAGCTCTGTTTCATCATCATTTTTGATTATTTACTTTTTCCACCAGTTACTCAGGGAATGTTGACGTATACGATTCATTTTTTTTATCTACTGTCTAATTGTATATCTAGAAACTCTTATTAAATGCTACACACACATCTAGGATTGTTACCTTTTTTTCTTGACAATTTGACCCCTTTATTCTTATTTAACATTTTTTTTTTTTTTTTTTTTTGTGAGACGGAGTCTCGCCCTGTCACCCAGGTTGGAAATCTGTGGCGCGCTGTCGGCTCACTGCAACCTTCGCCTTCCAGGTTCAAGCGATTCTCCTGCCTCAGCCTCCTGAATAGCTGAGACTACAGGCGCACACCGCCATGCCCAGCTAGTTTTTGTTATTTTTAGTAGAGATGGGGTTTCACCACGTTGACTAGGATGGTCTCCGTCTCCTGACCTCATGATCCACCCGCTTCGGCCTCCCACAGTGCTGGGATTACAGGCATGAGCCACCATGCCCGGCTTTAATATCTCTTTTTAACCCTGATAGTATTCTTGCCTGAAGTGTTTTTTGTCTGTTATTAATATAGCTACTGCAGCTTTCTTTTGATTAGTGTTTGCATGGTATATCATTTTGCATCCATTTACTTCAACCTATGTATATAGGTGGCATAGGTCTTTCTTGTTTTATATATACAATATGACAATCTCTGCCTTTAAATTGTTTTTTTTATTCCATTTGTATTTTCTTTACTAATTTATATGGTTGGAAATGTACTGTCTGCCTTGTTGTTTTCAGTTTTCCCTATCTGTCTTTATTGTTTATTTTCTGGTTTGGTTTATTAGTTTTACCCTTTTTTAGTGGTTGCTTGAGGACTTACAATACATATTTTTAACTTACCAAAGTTTATTTTAAAATAGTATTATACCACAGCATGTGTAGTGTAAGATACACCTTACAATAATAGATTTTCATTTCTTCCCTCTTTTGTGCTATTGTCTTAATATGTTTTACTTCTACTTACTTTATAAATTACATAATATATTGTTACTTATAAGTGTAGTTTAATTTTTTCTGTTTTGAACATTATATGTGGAAACATTCATTTTATACATTTTAAAATCATGTTTAGTGTGATTCCATTCTTACTATTATAGTTTTAGAGTTTTCATTTTTATTGCTTCACTAATTTAATCATTCTACCATTAACAGATATTTATTTCTAGGTCCTGGCTATAACAGTAGTTTTGCAGTGAACACTCTTGTACATGTCGCTAGGTCATTATGAGCAGAAAATTTTCCAGAATATATACGTAAAAGTAGAATTGCTAGGCCACCTGTATATATCTATAACTTTACTAGCTTTTGCCAAATTGTTTTCCAGCATGGTTTTACAAATGTACACTCCCCACCAACAATATGGGAAATACCTTTTACTCGGTATCTTTGCCAATGACTTCATATTGTCAGAGTTTTACATTTTTTCAATGTAATGTGCAACTAATAGTGTTATAGTGGTACTGGAGATAAAAATCAGTTAACAATAACAAACAACCACCACCAAAATCCCTTTCCTCATTAAGCTTACGTTGTAGCGTTGTTGTCCAGTATTTTTTTGTTTTGTTTTCCGTGGTTCATTTCAAAGCCAAGCCATCTGTTTAATGGCAGCATTTACCTAGTGCTTATTCTAGTTAATACATTTTGCTACTTTATTTTTTATTTTTCTAATTGTTTGTATTGATGTTCTACTAGCATCTGTATTGTTTTTAATCAGTAGGTGTTAAATGAGTTGGGGTTTCTTGGAATAGTTATTGCCAAAAATATTATATGGGGAAGAGAGGTCCAGGGAGGACTTCTAGGTTTGCTATTTTTCTGTTTGCTTGCTTGCCTTTTTTTTTTTTTTTTGTCTTACAGTGCAAAGCTTTCTTTCCTTTTTTTCTGCTACCACACATCCTTTTTGCAAGGAAGTTTGTAATATGATAATTTTAGTATGAAATCTGGCAATACTGCTTACTTGATAATTCCAATGAAAGTGACAGCGTAGGGTTTTCATTGTTGGTGAGCTCTATTTGTTCATTATTTTTTCTCCTTCTTGAATTATTTCTAGGAGTAGAAGATGAAAATACTTACTTAGCCATGCTCGTACTAGAAATCTTGACTGACTTTCACATTGTTTTATTTCCGCTATAACTTAATTTTTTTCCATTTGCAGTTATAAAAAGTTGATATCTCTGAAAATAACTGATACTGATATAAGACCGAAGATCAGTTTAAAATTTAATACAAAAGGTATTATTTTATTTTTATATGCCTTCTGTTGAAAAGTATGTTAAAATTTTTGACTTCTCTGTCAACTTTCATGCCATAAACAACCACGTCTTTACCGTGTTTGTCATTCACTAAGCTTGGGTTTATACCAGCACTTGGTGTAGGCTGGAAATCACAGACAGGAAGATCAGCAGATGTATGGATCTCACATTACCTTGGCATCCTATAGAGAGGCATGCTAGGTCTGGTGCATAACTGTGACTATACCGTGGGATTGTGTTCCAGCAGAGGTTTTCTACCAACCCTTCCTTCCCTTGTTGCATTCCTTCTTAATAGAGCAAGCATTAGAGTACCCTTACATGAAAGGAATGAACATTTTGAGTTTGAGGCCAAGTACTCTAAACTTAGCTGCCAGCTTTTTAGGAGTGTGCTAGGAAATATCCTGCCCAGAACCTGGAGACCTTAATTAAGGGACCGTGGGCCCATGGAAGAATAGTTTGGTGGCAGTCTAGCCAACTTTGTATTTGGTAACCCAAAGAAAGCTCCCTGTGTCATTAGCTTTTTAACTTTGCCTCCACAGTGTATATCGAGTATTTCAAGCAAAAATGTTAATTTAATAAATCTCTTGAAACAGAATCTTGAAGGATAAAATAAAGCTGCATTTTGTGAGAAACACATATTTTGATATCCATATAACGCCAAATGCCGTCGTATAACAAATTATTAGTACTTTCTAATTCACCTCAGCCCACTTTTCTCCTTTGAAAGCACTATTAAAACAGGAAAATACCAAATAGTTCAGTTTCATGCCTTATTCCATGTTATTGATGAAATACCTACCTCTCTTTTTTTGAGGGGGTGAGAAGATGAGGTTTATTAGATCAGAATTTCTCAAACATTATACATATATTTGATATATCTGGCAATTTTGTTAAAAGGCAGATTTCAATTCAGTAGGTCTGGAGTGGGGCCTGAGACTGTGCTTTTCTAACAGGCTCTCAAGTGGATGCTTGATGCTACTGGTCTCTGGGCTACCCTTTGAGTAGCAAGGAGCTAGATCTTTTGGCATTTCTTGATATAGATCTGAGCTATCTAGTATAGTAGTCCCTAGCTGTATGTGCCTACTTAAATTTAAATTAATTAAAATTAAATTGAAAATTCAGTTCCTTAGTCACCCAAGCAGCATTTCCAGTGCTCAATGAGTATTAGTGCAAATATAAAACATTTTATCACACGATATTCTGTTGGGCAGTGCTGATTAGGATAAAGTATAATTGTTTATGTAAAGTAGAGTTAAACATTGACAATTAGCATTCTTGGCAAATTTCAGAATTTTTAAAGACCTAATACTGTGATGTCATTTTGTTGCCAAAGATCATTTACTTGAACAAAACCTTGGATGATTGAAAGACTTCTGTGGTGATTAGTCTTTGTTATTACTTTTGCTTGGGAACATTTTTTTTTTAGATGTTTTGACAGAGAGAAAGCAGCATGCTAATTGAGCACTGGCTGTGGCAAAGCCATGTACAATCCTTCATTCTTTTGGAATAGTTTTTATCCTACAGGAGCTTAGGATATAATATGAGAGACCAAATAGAAAAAGAGAATTAATGTGGAATGTCTTGACTTCCCAAAATTTATTTTCAGATGAAATGCCTATCTTCAAGCTTGATTATAATTATTTCTATCATCTGCTTCATATAATTATTATTTCTGGTACTGACATTGTTCGGCAAATATTTGATGAGGCTATGCCACCCCCTCTTTTGAAAAAAGAGCTTCTTATACACAAGAATGTGCTGGAATCCTACTATAACCATCTTTGGACCAATCATCCTTTGGGTGGATCATGGCATCTGCTTTATCCTCCAAACAAGGAGTTACCACAATCCAAACAGTTTGACTTATGCCTCCTGTTAGCTCTTATAAAACATTTGAATGTGTTCCCTGCACCCAAAAAAGGATGGAATATGGAACCGCCATCTTCTGACATCTCTAAATCTGCAGACATCCTGCGACTGTGCAAATACAGAGATATCCTCCTTAGTGAGATTTTGATGAATGGTCTCACTGAGTCACAGTTCAGTTCAATTTGGAAAAAAGTTTCAGATATTCTTCTGCGCCTTGGGATGAAGCAAGAGGATATTGACAAAGTGAAGGAGAATCCCATTGAGAATATCTCCCTTGATTACCATCAGCTATCCATCTACCTAGGCATACCAGTACCAGAAATCATACAGAGGATGTTATCCTGCTATCAACAAGGTACTAAGTGATTATTTACTTCAGCCAATAAACTTCCGTTGATTGAATGTCTGCTCTGTGCCAGGCACAGTGCAAAGGGCAAGAGATTCAGTGAGCTCATGGTTTTGGGAAAATGGACTCATCAGGAGGGTAATAGAAATTATAGTGCTAGAGATGTTTCCAGAATACCATGGGAAATCCTAGGCTGAAGGAGTCCAAAAAAGCTTTCTGGAGAGTGTGATTGTTAAAGAACTATTAATGGTGTGCAGAAGTTAGCCAGGTGAAAAAGATTGAGAAGGATGTTTCAGAGGGAAACAAAAATAAACGTATAGAAACATAAAAATATACTGCAGGCAACTAAAAAAGGTTGGCTTTATTGAGATTAGGGGAGAGTTCATAAGGTACATTCAAGAGGATTTTTTTTGTCACATGGAGGAGTTTGCATTGTTCAGACAGAAATCGTTGAAGACTTTTAAGTAGAGTTTTATCACATTAAGTGGAGTTTTATTCTCCAAAATTAGTAAAGTCTAAAACCATGACATATAGGTACTGTGTGGTTTCAAAGATGTTCATTTAGACAGTGTGGATGTATGTTTCTTCTACTTTCTAGCAGAACCTTGTTTAGTTTACAATTTTAGCAGCTATTTGTTGGCTGTAGGTAATTTTAAAAATCAAGTAACATTCATGCAAGTGTTTGTATTGGCCATTCCCCAACTTGTCTGTTGATATGAAAAAGACTTCAGACCTCCTCTCCCACATCTCAGGATACCTTCTCAGCTATTCTTTTGGAAAGCAGAGTTCAAGGCATGACAACATCTCTGAAACCCTGCTGTGCTATTCAGGATGACTTCCTGGTCCCAAGTAATTTACAGCCCAATGAACAACTGATGACCACACTGATGCTATATAAACATACAACTGTACACGTTTCTAGTGAACTGGTCCAGGTTTTCTTCAGAGATAATTGCTGTGCCCAATTTCAGTCTTGGTATTTACTAAGGCTCTGGAATACCTTTGTTTTCTTGCATAATCTAAGAATGAAAGAAGAGGACACTAAGTTTGATATATAAGAAAGTCAGGCAAGAATTTTTGACTTATAATTTAGGGTTTTAAAAAATACATTTACTCTATTAGGATTTTAAATGATACATGAGAATAGAGTATTTGAGAAAGAGTTTTGAGCACCCATTCAATTCAAGGTATTTTAAGCAGTTCTTACTCAAGCAGTCAGAAGAGCTTATTGGTCAAGTCCCTTTACTAGAGGCTTTCTTACCATCTTATATTTCTTTCCTCAGCTATTATAGTTGCTTTTTATTTGGATATCTGATAATTTGATTAACATCCATCATCCCACTAAATCTCCATGAAGATTGTCCTTTTTTTCTTCACCATTCAATCTCTGGAGCTTAACACAGCCTGATATACATTGTAGTGCTCAGTATTAATGGGCAAGGAGAGCCAGTGCTGATCTGGATAAATCAGATTGCTAAAAAGGTCCCAACTTTCAATGGAGGTTTGCTGTGTAATTAACTATTGTTTCATGGCCTTAGACTGTAAACATAAGTATTTGTCGCTTGGTTTAAAGTGCTTGTGTTCTAGGCTTTATCTGTGATACCACATTTTTGTTTACTTTTTTTTCCTCTAATCATGGATTTATAACCTTTATGTGATAATCTAAAGATTGTGTCTTGTCTAAACTGAATTGATGAGCAAAGCTGGTTATTTTTCCAGTTACTTATAGAATAAATTGGTGCAATATAAAAATATTCTGCCTTTTCTTAATCCTAGCCAGACATTCATTTGTTGCATTTGCAATTGTACATCTAAGATTTTTCTTTATGTATTATAGGAATTGCTCTACAGTCAATAACTGGCAGTCAGCGTAAGTATATTTAAAAATAAAATGTATATTTTAAGTATTTTAAGTAAACATATTTAAAAATAAAATGTGTAAAATGACTTTTTAACAAGAGATACCTATGGAATTTTTATTTGGTCAGATAAACTAAATGATAAACTATAATTGTGAAGAACTTGGGCCAGGCGCAATGGCTCACGCCTATAATCCCTGTACTTTGGGAGGCTGAGGCAGGTGGATCACAAGGTCAGGAGATTGAGACCATCCTGGCCAACATGGTGAAACCCAATCTCTACTAAAAATACAAAAATTAGCCAGGTGTGGTGGCTGGTGCCTGTAGTCCCAGCTACTCAGGAGGCTGAGACAGGAAAATCGCTTGAATGCAGAAGGCAGAGGTTGCAGTGAGCCAAGATCATGCCACTGCACTCCAGCTTGGGTGACAGAGCAAGACTCAGTCTCCAAAAAAAAAAAAGAAATTGGAAAATCATGTGATCAAATCACCCCTGGTCTGCCGAATCAAGAATGAGCTTTATTCTGCCTTTGGCTTAGTGCATGTGCACCAGGATTTTCCCAAAGATTATGTTCTAACGTTTTAGTCACAGAAACTTCAGCAGGCAAAAATACCTTCCCGCTTTCTCTGTTTGGTGTTTAGCGTGTATAACTTCATTTAGTCTGTCTGTTGTTTATAGCTATATACTTTTTTTGCCAGGTGATAAGTTGTAATTTTTTTATTTCCATTTTTGTGCTGTTGTTTTTTTAAGTGTAATTAATATTCTTCAATTAAAATTATACTTAAAAATATACCACCACAGATTTGTTTGGGATAAAATGCTGGACTTTCGGAGACCAGTCAGACAAAGTCCACAAGTTTTGAGACTGAGTCTCTGGGCCAGTATCAAGGAGCAAAGTCTCAAAGAAAAGATCATGTAATAGGGGGCTCACACCCCTCTTATGAAAAAGAAAGAACAGAAAAAATAGATCTTCTATCTTCTTATTCTTTATATTTCAGATGTATGTGCTAAAATAATACGAGTTGAAGTATTAATAGGATCAAAGTCAGGACATGCAAAATGTTAGTATTTAGAGTCTACTTAAGTTCTACAGTGTCTATTATCTAGAGTCTACCTAAGATTCCAGTAGGTAACATAGCACTCAGGTTCATATTGGTTAGTTCCAGACTGGTGTTTGCACATATTATTTGGTAATTGATAAATGAACATCACATTTTCATCGAGTAATTGAAAAGAGTAAGATATCTTTTATTTCTATTTTGTGAATGTTGCTTTTTTGGCAAACATTTTAATAATGATAAGAAGCTGAAATTGCCTTCATCTAGATTTTGAGAATTTTGTCTTTAATGTTTAGGTATTGAAATAGAAGAGTTACAGAATGAGGAAGAAGAACTAAGTCCACCTCTCATGGAGTACAATATAAATGTGAAATCAAACCCTGAAATACAGTTTGCAGAACTTAATAAAGATGGGGCCTCAATACCCAGTGAATCTTCAACAGAATCTCTTAAAGATCTCCAGGAAGTATAAGCTCTCATTAATATTTGAGTTAGAAGAACTTATTCTGGGCCTTTAATTTGTTGCATGTGCTGTACTTAAAGCATCCCAGATAATTTTAGCTTATATTTTCATAGTGTTTATATAGAGCTTGAATTGGAATGGTCCTTTCCTCAGTACTTCCTTCCATAATCTTTCCTGCCATAACCATTTATTTTGCCATCATTTCTTAAATACTTACGTGGCAAGCATTATGCTAGATTGTAATTTTTTTTTTTAATCCCAATTGAAGTGGATGTGGGAAGGTATTAGAAAGTAGAAGAAAGTATAGTCTAAAATAGAGAGGAAAGAAAGGAAGAGAAAAGTGGGATATTTCAAAACCATTTGTGCAGAGGTAGAATGTAAATCATCCAGAATGGAATCTCCATATTTCTTTACAAATAAGTGGTAATGGTTATTATATAGTCACTGAATTCTTCTTAGATCTTTCATCTTATAGGCATGAATATGTTGCTTTTTAAAAAGTGCCTTCCTCCTTTGTTACTCACATCCATGTGTGTAAGTGAGCATCTGTGAACTTTTATTAGTAACCTACTTATTGACATGATGTGTCGTTCCTTTATTCATCTGTGATTATTTAAGGACAGAAAACTAGGATTAAGATAAAAATGATAAAAACAAAAATAGTTGTTTCCATAGAATCTAGAAAGAAATATCTATAATATTAGAAAACAAAAGATCTTAGTGGTTAGAGGAGATATATTTTGCAAAATAACCCATTGAACAATTCGAATTACATATTTAATAATTTTTTATCTACTAGGTTAAGAGTAAACAAAGGAAAAAGAAAAAGACTAAGAATAAAAAGGTAAGAGACTATAATAGCATTATAATAACTGATTATGAACACTTGATTAAATACATGAATTCATTGTTAGAACTTAAATTAGTTCAAATAGACATATAGCACAAATGATTCAATAGCTTACTGAATATATGATTATAGAGAAGTCTGCATATGTTATATCCTGAATGATTCTGAAGTATGAAATTGTATTTCATATTACCCTAAATTGTAATTTATATATTTGCATATATAAATATAGACTGAATTAGTCACATGAAAATTTCATTAATTTCTACATACCACTTATTTTTAAAATGCGTACTCATTGTTTTAAGAACAGCTCTTTGTCATATCTTTATTGATATGTTTAGAAGCAGCTTTCAAAACTTTTAAGAAATCTTGATTTTTTTCTTTTTGTCTGAGACTATGCCAAAAATGCAATAATGTGCACAAAAAGGTACAAATACAAACCTCTTGCATTGCTGCTTTTTTGATATTTGTCAGTTGCTAGATACAAGTCAGTATCTAGCACAGTTTTAGCAGTGAGTCTCTTAATTGCTAGGAAAACTATAAGGGAAAGCCACATGTCTTTTTGTAATCAAGCATATAGCTAACCACCATGTTATGCAACTTTGTGGTGAGAATACATTGTTTTCTAGCCTGAAAAATATTTTTAAAATCTTGATATATTCTGTATATTATAAATTGAATGAGGATATTTGCCCAACCACAATCTGGTAAGCCCATGTTGTTAGTCATTGGAAAGTGTAAACGAATTGTAATCATTAATGAAACTTAAGACAATGAAGATGAATTTGTAAAATACTTATGAAGACAAGATTTAGAAAAGAATTTATATTCGAATCTGATAAGTAAAATATCATTGTTATATTTAACAATCATTTATTATAATTTATTTTACTTAAAAGTTATGAAAGTTAAATTTTATTTTTTAAAGACATGAGTATGGAGATTTTTCCTTACTTTTAGACAGTTCTTATCTGATAAAACAAACTAATCTGTTATTTTGATGATATTTTTAATTTTTGCCAAAGTATTGGTAAGTCATGGGTCTAATACTACATAAAACTGTCCAAGTAAATTCACAGCTGTCAAACCACCAAACTAAGTTGCAAGGGCATATACTGTGTCTTGCCTTTACTGCCATAAAATTAAAATATGGTAATGCTCAAGTTCTCAAATTTTAGTTAAAATCCCATTTCTACTTCAAATTGAAATTAAAAAGGTAACAAACACAACTAGAAATAATATATTTGTTACTATAAATATAATTACACCACTCAAAAATTCGTGACTAGTAATATTAATTTTTTAAATTAAATGTCAGCAAGTATCTAGGAACTTTTGTTTCTTTAACATCCTAAGGTTTTCTTCAATTTATATTATTAAGTGAAGTTGAAATACTTTCTGAAAGTAAGATAATTTTATCAAGATAAAATTTGGACATTAAAAGAGAGATCTTATATCTTTTACCTAAATTTTAAAGTGGGACCTAAAAAATGTCCTAGGACCTATGAAATGCTAAAAATTTATGCATATTATTACTTCATATGGAATAGTCTTATTCAAATAATCAGTTACTGTATTGTAGGCACAAGAATTGTCTAGTTATAGCGCAGAGCAACCAGTTATAAAAAGTGAAGTCAACCAGAGGGAGACTGACTCCATCTCAAAAAAAGTAAAATCAACCAAACTCTCTAATCAGAAGTTCTCATGAAAAATTCTAGCATGTAGAAATTTGCTTGTGTTCTACAGTGCTGACAAAGTCTCCATGAGTGAAACTGTGTCCTCTTTTACTTATTTTATTACATAATATGTCTGACTTACATCCTAAAAATACCTATCAGGGACTCTCTGAAAGAATATGAAGGAAAAGTAAAATTTGTATAGCAAATAGAGGGGCAGTACAGATAACTTCTAACTAGTATGTATAGGAACTTTGTAGCTACTCTATATGTTCCCTTTCTTCAGTTAAGTATTTAGTATTTGGCTTCTAATATATCCAAATTATAAATTACTCTTTTGGGGGTTAATAAGATCCTCACATCCTCCACTTAGGGTTAAGTTGGGCAAAAGAAGAGAAGACCTGTGATGAAGTGTTCGGAAAAAGGAAACATGACAGGAAATAAATCCAGCTCATCAAATCGGGTGACCTTGGCCAATCTCACTTTATGCCAATGAATGTATCAGCCTCATATGGCTGATACATTCATGCATAAAGTTGTCGTGGGAAGAGCCAAAAGGGAATTTGAGAAATAATCCATTATGCTAGATGTGTTTATTGTGAACAATCAAAAGTCTTTTCAACTCAGGTATTCAAGTACACTAGAGCAAAGGCAGGAGTCAATAATTCTAAAACATAGAATCAAGTTGGTACTGGACATTACTGGACATTAAGCATAAGGACAGACACTGAAACACAAAAATCTTAGTATACAGACAAGAAAGCTAACACATTTGTACATACAGCATTGTATCTATAGAGAAGGAGACCCTAAAGTTTCTTGTATGCAAGAGATGGTAGAAATTAGTACCGTAATACTCTTAGTTTAATGCATGTTAAATGCCATTGATACTACCTTTATTTGGTATGCTGCCTTTATAGTTTTATTTTAATGAACATGAAATTTAGGACTTTAAGATTTTTTTCAAATGTGATCTTAACACTTCTTTTTCTGTGAGATTCTTAATGTATCTGTCTGATTTCTCCTTATATATAGGTTTTCAAGAACCCTTGTAGTTAGTGTAGGAATAAATTGGAATTATATACATTGTATCCAAAGGTATATTAGTAGGTACAAACACATCTCCAATACTCACCTCTCATCTGAATCAGTGATTTTGAAGTCATGTTTCAAGACTCAGTAGTAGATTATAAGACCAATTTAGTAGATCACAGCTGCCATTTTAAAAAAAGGAAATAAAATAAATAGGAATAAAAAAATACTAGAGTTCATCACATACAATATGAGTAAGTTTTATTTCATGAAACTTATATTTCAGTTTTATACTTAGGTATAAAAGTATATGTGTAAGTGCATATGACATCATGATATATATTTCTTTAGTTATGATCAAAAATTTTTTGAGAAACACTGACCTAAATGTAATTATATTACATTATGTTGTTTTGATATAGTTGATATAGATTACTAATTCTTAGGTTATTTTTCAGAATAAAGACTCAAAAGAAGACCAAGTGTAAGTATTAGTTTATTTAATTTTTAAGTTTTTCTTAGTATTTTTAAGGCATACTTTCCTAATACGACACAAGCTTCCTTCCTTTTAGAAGTTTTCTAAGAGAAGAAGGATAGTTCCTTGTCTTAATAATTAATAAGTTGCTGCTTTTTTATAGGAAGTAACAAAAAAGTTAAATGATCATTTAACGTTTAATTATCATTTGCTTTGGAAGAATAGAACCTCCTACCATTTTTCTATAAGGCTACTTGAGTCGTTTTAAAATATAGTCTACATTGTAGTTGGACTGTATTTTAGTCTAGACGTTGTAGTCTAGACCAAATCTCAACTAAGACCTAATTCTAAAGGATGCATCACTCCTAGGTTTGTAGCCTAGGAGCAATAGGTTATGCCATATAGCCTAGGCGTGTAGTAAGCTATACCATCTAGTTTTGTTATGTCCCAGTAACCCCTTTTACCAAAAAGTTTGGCTTTGTTGTTTTTAAGACTTAACGTGCATTTTTTAATCCAGTTATTCACAGTGAATTTTGAACCTTTAATGGAAACATTTTAATGGCAAAATAATCACTGTATTTTGCATGTATTGTGCATGATTAATAACAGTGTAGTAGATGAAGGAAGGGATGGAGACAGTCTAATGAAGAGATCATTATTCCTACCAAAAAGTTTGTTAATTGAATAGTAGTGACTTTGGAGAATTCTGAGGACATAAAGTAAGATATCTTTAAAACAGCAGCAAGAACATATTTTGTTAACTTTAAAGCTATCAGTTGTTGTTGATATTTTCAATTAATGTGATCCACTTAATATATAAAATAGTTCATCATTTAAAATGGGTTTTCACTTTCTTTGGCAACAAGTTGAACCACTGGAGCAATAGTTTTGTTTTGTTTTGTTTTTAGGCTGTGTCTAAATGCCATAAATATAGCTTAATAAAGATAAAACAATGTCATCAATCACTTTGCTCATCTTGCTTACACAGTGGATCCAAATCTGGATAATGATCAGATCATCTAGAAAGCTTTGTCTTTAAATGAGAATTTTCAAATATACACAAAAAGTAAAGAGAATGGTATATATATAACAACATATATACCTATAACTCTGATTCAACAATTATCTATGTTTTTCACATTTGTTTCATACTTCCTTTGACATTTTGTTCTCTATTGAAGTATTTTCAATCCCAAACATCCTTGTAATTTCACCCCTTCATTCTTCAGTTTACATCTTAGAAATATGAACATTTTCCTATATTATCTCAATGCTGTTACTGTGTAGTCTTGTACTGCATAACAACATTTTGATCAAGGACAGACCTCAGGTATGATGTTGGTCCCATAAAATTATAATGAAGCTGAAAAATTCCTATTGCCTAGTAGTGGTGTAGCTATCATAACATTGTAGTGCTATTACTTTACTTTTTATAAATTTAGTGTAGCCTAAGTTTGTGGTATTTATTATAAAGTCTACAGTAGTATACAGTACTCACCACTCATTCACTGACTCACCCAGAGCACCGTCCAGTCCTACAGGCTCCATTCATGGTAAATGCCCTATACAGGTATACAATATTTTATGTTTTATATTGTATTTTTACTGTAATTTTTCTATGTTAGATACGTTTAAATACAGAAATACTTGTTACAACTGCCCGTCATATTCAGTACAGTAATATGTTATAATATGTTATAACAGGTTTGTAGCCTCGGAGCAATATGTGTGTAGTAGGCTATACCATCTAGTTTTGTGTAATAACACTCTATGATATGTTACGACAAAAGCGCTTAACAACACATTTCTCAGAAAGTATCCTTGTTGTTAAGCAATGCATGAGTGTACTTTTAAAAATTTAGGAATAATCTTAGTGAACTTTTCAAAAACACAAATTCATTTATATTTTTACAGTTGTAGGGGTGCCTGGAAACATTTAATTTTTAAAAGCTCTTCAGGTAGCGTAGAAAAGTAATTGAGTTTGAGAATCAGTGGTCTACACAAGCAATTGATTTCATCGAACTTTTCAGAATGTTTGGGTCACTCTAGAATACCTCAGTAATACCTAATTACTGCTTATATAGTATTTTATGAATTATTCCACAAGCATTACATTTCATTGTTTTCTAGATCTCAGAAGTGTTCTAAAAAAGTAATAATGTATCCCTAGAGTTTCTATTCACTAGTTAAATTGAGTCATATCACACTCTAAGTAAAAATACTCCTATTTCTTGTTGCCATTCAAAGAGATTAGAAAGGAAATTTAGAGCTACTAAGTAGTAGGCCAAGTGAAAGGACAGTAGCATGCAATTAAATTTTAGAAAAAAAGTGTAGAAATTGGTTAATTGCCATTGTGTATATATATATAGTATTTTCATTTTTTAAAAGTGGTCTCTGTTAGTAGTGTAGTTACTGAAATCCATGTTATTACTGTAGTTCTTGTTAAAAGTTCTGTTACAAAAGAAACCTCCATTTTACAGTCTATTTTATATTGCTGTTTTCAACTCTATTTAAACGTACATTGGACCTAATCACTGAAGTTGCTTAAACTAACCTACTTGTCAAGAAAATTAAGGGGGAACAAAGAATGTTATGATGGTAAAATAATACAGCAGATGTGGAAATGCTTGCCAATATTCCTGAAAGTACTGTTTTCTAAAGGAACTGTTGTTACTAGTTATAATTTGTAAAGTGAACTCTGTAGTGTCATAATTCTTGAAAACAGTGGCATGAACAGAATTAAATAGGTACCTTGATTGAGTGCTACTTTAAATATGCTAATATTCATATGAATCTTCAAAAGAAAGACTCAGTATGAACACTATCCAAACTTTCTTTGGTCATGAACCCTTCTAATGCTGAGTATCTTATGAAACCAGTATAATACTCTTTGGAAACAATAGCTTAGATGAAAATCACTATACAATTGTAAAAGCTCACATTGATTATGTCACCACTACAGCCCATATATGGTAGAAAAGGAAGAGCAGTTGAAGAAAGAACAAGCAAATCCACACTCAGTCAGTAGACCTATAAAAGATGATGCAAGTGATGTTCAAGAGGATTCTGCAATGGAAGACAAGTTCTATAGCCTGGATGAATTGCATATTCTGGACATGATAGAGCAGGTAAGTATGATTAGAGAGGGTGCCTGCCTTCTTTTAGATTCATTTGTTATATAGAGTTTTTCCTGTGACTCTTTAAACAGCAAGACCCTTTGAAAAGCCCAGTGGTTTATACTGTTTGTGAGGAGAAAGAGAAAAACATAAAAGGTAAGGAGGGATGTATGAAGGAAAATAGAATAAGAAAACAAAGAACCCCTAGGAGCTGGAAACTTCACTTTAGCCCTCAAACCATTTCCTGGCTTTAAATATAGGGCAAAGTTAATTACAAATGCATTTCTTGCAAAGGTTTTTCAAATACCACAAAGGGAAAAAAAAGACTAGCATAATCCTACTAGATTACATGTCATGAGAAAAATAGTTTTGTAATATAAAGCTGCTTTCATTTTTAAAAATTAAATATGATTGTTACAGTGAAACATCTACAAAAAATATTGATGTATAATCATTTTTCTTCTGGCTCCATTCCTGGTAGTAGTCACTGCTTGGAATGGTGTACCTGTATGTGAAGAGGCATGTGAACACGATTTAAGTGCTCAACAGCAAATGAAATAATTTTTTTAAAAACAATTTTTTTTACCTACTAATGAGAATTCAATGATAACCTGCTCTGCTGTTTAAATATAGTGGTATGTAATATGTAAGAATCCTCATTGTCTGAAGGTACAGTTAGTGCAAATAATTCCCTGGCTGATAGTACAACATTCATATAATTGTCATACCTTTTTTTCTCCTAATTAGAATATGTACATTTTAACTGAAATGACATATTCTTAGCTCTGGATATCACACTACAGTTTAAATATGAGATCTCTGGTTTTCATTTTATAGCCATGAGACTATGGGAACTCAAAAGATAGAATTAAAATGTCACATATCTTTAAAAAAAGTTTGTTCATTAAACCTGTTTATCATCTGCATATTGTGTCAAGAGCTATGCTAAGACAGAGTCTCTACAATCTATGGATAATATTTACAATCTAGTAGATAAATAGAACATTAAACTCAAATGATACCGTGTAATAATTAAGTGCGTGGGCAATTAAGACTGCCTTAGAATGCAGGCCCCTCCACTTACTGTCTATGTGATTTGGGGCAAGTTACTCACTATTTTATCATCTCTAAAATGAAAATAATGACTGCCTATGTCATTTGGTTCTTACAACATAAAAGCATTACAAAGAAAATGCTAAAGAAAAGGTAAGCATGCAGGTAGTGGTATCCAGCAGTAGCAGCAACAGGGAAGTAACTGGTACTGTTTATTAAATGCTGTAATTGAGGGGAGGTGGGTTTATCTAAATTGGGTGTTTGACTTGAGACAAAAAACGTGAAAGGAGTTAGATGGCAACTTGAAATCCCTTTCGGATATCTAAAATATTAGTGATTTTTTTAGAGGAAAATAATACATGCATATTTCCTTTGCTCAATAGGGCTCAGCTGGCAAAGTCACTACAGACTATGGAGAAACTGAAAAGGAAAGGCTTGCTCGTCAAAGGCAGCTTTATAAATTGCACTATCAGTGTGAAGTAAGTATTTTTGCCATTAGATCTGAGGGAAGTGAGAAGTATTTCAAATATTAAACTTACTGGTGCTTTCTGTTTGAAAAGAACTTTGTTTGCTTTTTTCTTTCAATTTCTGGTGACTTGAACGTAATTATCTGAAATAATATTTTTTATTGATCAGGATTTCAAAAGACAGTTGAGAACAGTGACTTTTCGGTGGCAAGAAAACCAAATGCAGATGAAAAAGAAAGACAAAATTATCGCGTCTCTTAATCAACAAGTGGCTTTTGGAATCAATAAGGTTTCCAAGTAAGTGTAAGTCTTTTGATAAAGGGAAATTCTGGGTTTGTTCCATATCTTTAATAGTTAATCCCTGCGTAACCGCTAGATGGCACTGTGACTACACATTAGGAATTCTAACCACAAGACTGCACTTGTTTAAAAACCAACCGTGTTTTGTCTTGCCAACTGGATTGAGAAATAAGCAGCTGCTCACACTATATATCAAACTTTTCATGTATTGGCTGAACAAGTGTGAAGATAATAGAATTACATGAGAAAAATAATTAACTTTCAGGTCATGACTCTAGTTTGTAAAAATGTGACCAATGATTGGCTGTTTTTCTTTATAGTATATGAGTACATTTCTTAAAGACACCAAGGAATCAGTTGAGTGTATTTTTATGTTGGTCTCTCATTTCTGTTCTAAGCCTGCGAGATTGAAAACAAATCTTTATGTTTCTTTGATTGACTGGGGGAGACTCTTTCCCCCCTTACCCCAATCTCTTTTCTCCTAAACCTGAAGTATTAAATGCCTTCAGATCAAAAATTCTGACTGACTTAGGGAAAAATTAGTAACCTGCTTTGTTCTTTTTGTACTAATCACTGCTTCCAACCTGTATTTGTTTAAATAGTAGCATAGTTTGTAGCACATTATTTTAATAAACAGTAATACCATAAGACACCAGCCATCTAAGAAGTCTAGTTTAAAATCCATTGCAGTTTCTAGAAAGCTGATAGGGAGAACAGACAAGTGCTTTGAATGTCTTTGAGTGGGGAGTCCAAGATATTTCTTACAAAATTGGGGAAATATTTGCCAGAGATTTAGGTCTTAATTTTTCTTTCATATATTGTATCTACCACATGAAGGGGTTATCAGGAAGAACTAGATGCCATAGTTCTAACAACATAATTTCGCTCACAAACATTGTCAGACTTATCCTGACTAAAGTTAGAGAGATCCTTCAAGTTCAGAAGGCTGTGAGGACTTAAGAAAACTTAGACAAATGAAGCTGGCTGCGATGATTTAAGAAACTGTACTTTAGGTTGGACGCGGTGGCTCACGCCTGTAATCCCAGCACTTTGGGAGGCTGAGGCAGGTGGATCACTTGAGGTTGGGAGTTTAAGACCAGCCTGACCAACATGGAGAAACCCCATCTCTACTAAAAATACAAAATTAGTCAGGTGTGGTGGTGTATGCCTGTAATCCCAGCTACTTGGGAGGCTGAGGCAGGAGAATTGCTTGAACCCAGAAGGCAGAGGTTGCGGTGAGCTGAGATCATGCCATTGCACTCCAGTCTGGGGAACAAGAGCAAAACTCACAAAAAAACAAAAAAAAAGAAAGAAAGAAACTGTACTTCAGCATTCAGAACTTCATCTGGATGACCAATCCAGAAATATGTCATATAATATCAGAGATTAGAAAAGCAATGCCATCAATGCAGATGAGCTGCCTCTCTTCCATCTGAAGATATCTCTCCACAACTCTTGACCACGGATCCCTGCACTCACTCTATATGCTTGAGGCTATAAGCAGTCCACTTTAGGTGATGCATATGTCTTCACAAAAATGAACATTTCGTGTTGGGCATTCACCAAACATCAAGGGCCTACTATATTAGAAAACTTATGGAAGCCACATGTAGAAGATACCAAGATGTGTGAGACATTCATTATGATCTAATGGAGAGTGTAGATTAACATGTAAGGATAAAATTACATAAAACAGAGACTTCCAGGTCCACCAAGATGTATAGTCCCATTCCTTACAGCTGTTTCTTGTTGAGACTTTAACACCCTGGATGTAACGAAACAGACAAGCATAGGGACACTCTAGAAGATGGAATAAGAAAGCATGCTGTCTAAAGACATTGAGACTTGAGGAATGAGCTAGCAGTAAATTTTCTCTCTGCCTTCCGTATATCTCGGGACACTTTGGAAGCCTTCAACCTGGAATTGCTAATAAGCACAAGGGGAGAAAAACTCTAGAAAAGCCTGTCCCTTCTAGCCAAAGGATCAGTAAAATGAAATTATAACAATAGAAAGGCTTTTTGACAATACCCACCCTACTGCAGCCACACACCAGTGGCCCCACACCACCCCTTGGAAGTAGGCAGTACACGCTGATTCTCCTACCTAAGTAAGTAGCAGCAATCCTATTTTCCTGTTGGGGTAGTGTTGGCAGTACTAAGCAAGCAGCTGACTTCCAAGTTCCACTGGGGAAAAGGAGACAGTGCTTTAATTCCTCTGCCAGGATGTGTCAATGTGGTCCAGCTGAAAGCTGAACCTCTACTGCTACCCAGCACCAAGGTTACTTAAGCCAGTCTGAGACAAAGCTAATCAATACTAGCTTCATCCTTACTCCCTCTCACTAGGAATTAAGACTTCACCCATGGGGCTAGTTGGCATTCCCTTTTACCCCCTTCCCTCAGCTGGTGCCAGAAGGGCACAACAGGGAGCTGAACTTCTGCTTCCACCCTGCAGCAACAAAGTACTGCAAGTCAGTCCTTTGCTTTCTCCTTTCCTAATGTCAGCAGGGCCCAGCAAGGAGCTGATCTTATTTTCCACTTGGAGGCAAAAAGGCAGTGTGAGCTGGTGCTCCACTTTCATGGGAAGGTGTCAGTTGGGCTGGGAGGGGAGCTGAACTTGTACACTCTCATCTGCATTGAGGCAGTGTGAGTCAGTGCCCACTTTTCCTGGGGTGCATTTGGTAGAGCTCAGTGCAAAGCCATGCATACACACCTCCTTGGCTTTTACATTATACCTCAACAGGAGACTGCCTGCTAAAAATAGGAAGATTAAATAGAACCCAGAGTCTCATAATATTCAAAATATCTAGGCTACATTAGAAAACATAGATCATACCAAGAACCAGGAAATTAAGACAAGAAAGACAAAAGACCAACAAATGACAATATTAATATTATTCAGATATTTGAATTATCTGACAAGGATTTTAAAGCAACCATCATAAAAATGCTTCAACAAAATCTTGAAACAAATGAAAACCTAGAATATCTCAGGAAGGAAATAAGTTATAATAAAGAATGGAAATTATATACTAGAAAATACAGTGATTGAAATTAAAACTTGCTGGATATAATCACTAGTAAAGTGGAGATGACCGAGGATTGAATCAGTGAACTTGGGGACAGATGAGTAGAATGAACTCAATCTAAAGAAAAAAGAGAAAATAGACTGGGGGAAAAAATTAAAAAGAGTCTAAAGGACCTTTGAGCCAATAACAAAAGAGCTAAAGTACTTGTCACTGGAATTTCAAAAAGAGAGCAGAATGAGAGACTGAAAAAGTATTCAAAGAAATACTGAAAATTTCCTAAATTTGATGAAATTTATAAATTTACAAATTCAAAAACTAAGTGAACCCCAAACAGCAAAAACTCAAATCCATGCTAAGACACATAACTTAACTTCTGAAAACAAAAGACAAAGAAAAGACTTGAAAACAGGCAGAGAAAAACATTACTTATGAGAACAGTAATTTGAATGACAACAGATTTTTCATTTGAAACCATGAAGGCCAGAATGAAGTGGCAGTTTATTCAGTTACCGAAAGAAAAGAGCAGAACCATGAATCCTGTATTTAGCAAAAATATTGTGTAGGAATAGAAGAAAATAAAAACAGTCTCAGATGATGGAAAATTATAAGAATTTATTGCTAGCAAATTCACATAGCCTACCATTAAAGAATGGCTGTAGGAAGGTCTCTAAACTTTAAAAATATCTATATAGTAGAAGCTTGAAACTTCAGAAAGGAAAGAAGACCATCAGAATGAGTAAAGAGTAAGATAAATAATAAGTTTCCTACTGTTTATTAATTTCTTAAACCATATTTGATGGTTGAAGCAAAAATTTTAACACCATCTCGTGGAATTCAATGTATATAGAAGACACACAACAATATATTCAAAAAGTGAGGAGGGTAAAGGGACCTAAATGAGAATAAAGCTAAGGATATATCGTGCAGACGTTTATGAAAAAAAGTAAGAGTGGCTATATTAAAATCAGATTAAATGGATTTCAGAAGAAAGAAGACTGTTGGACACAAAGAGGGACATTACCTAATGATAAAAGGATCAATCCACAAGAACCTCAAGGTATATGTACGAAAAACAGCCTCAAAACACATGAAGTAAAACCTGATAGAACTGAAAGAAGAAATGGAAAAGTTTACCATTATAATTGAACGCTTCAAACTCCACTCTCAATTGATAGTACTACTAAACAGAAAATCAGCAAGGATATAGAAGACCTCAATAACCACCATCAACCAGCAGGACCTAATTGATATTTATAGAACACCCCAGATAACAGTAGAATACACATACTTTCAAGTGACCACAGGATGTATCTACCAAGATAGACAATATTCTGGGCCATAAAACAAATCTCAACAACAAATTTAAGAGTTGAAATCATACAAAGCATGTTCTCAGGTCACAATGGAGTCAAATTAGACATCAACGGGGAGATACCAAGAAACCTCCAAAGGCCTGGAAACTACACAACCCATGTCTAAATAATCCATGGGTCAAAGAAGAGATCTCAAGAGAAACAAAATACATTGAATTTATATGAAAATACAGTATGTCAAAATTTGTGCCACACAGCTGAGGCAGTGCTGAGAAGATTATAACACTAAATATACACATTAGAAAGAGAAAAGTCTTTAGTGGATAATCCAAGCTCTCACTTCCAAGATCCCAGAAAAAGAAAACCAAAATAGACTCAAAGCTTGCAGGAGGAAATAAATTACAAAGATTAGAAATAATAGAAGCGGGATGCAGTGGTGCACACCTGTAGTCCCAGCTACTTGAGAGGCTGAGATGGGAGGATTGCTTGAACCCAGGAGTTACAGTTCAGCATGGGCAACATAGCAAAGCCCCATTTCAAAAAAAAAAACGAAACTAAGAAAGAATGAGTTGGAAAAAGAAAAATAGTAGAGAAAATCCATGAAACAAAAAGCTGTATCTTTGAAAAGGTCAATAAAATTGACAAACCTCTAGCAAGACTGACAACATAAAAGAAAAGACATAAATTACTACCATCCAGAATGAAACAGTGATATCACTGCAAATACTACAAACACTGCAGACATCAGAGAATTATGCTTAATGAAAAAAGCCAGTTCCAAAAGCTTATATATGTTTCTATTTGCTGAACATTCTTGAAATGACAAAATTATAAAAATGGAAAACAGATTAGTGGTTCCAAGGTTATAAGAAGGGAATGAGAGTGGAAGGGAAGTGGTTGTGGCTTTAAAAGGGCAAAATGAAAGATCCCTGTGGTGATAGAACGGTTCAGTATCTCGACTCTTATCACCATCAATATTCTGGTTAGGGTATTATACAGTAGTTTTGCAAGATTTTACCATTGGGAGAAATCGGGGAAAGGATTCATGGGTTCTTTGTGTATTATTTCTTGTACTTGCATGTGAACTTACAATTATCTCAAAATAAAAAGTTAACTTTTAAAAAACAATGAATAACTGTCAAACAAGAGTATACTTAGTGGAAGTTTTGTAGGGTAGAGAGAATACTTTTGATTGTTGTGATCAGGAACTTCTTTCAATGAAGAACTTGATTAAAGACACAGTACTGAACCTAGGCATTGAAGGTTAGGTGGGATGAGATGGAAGAAAAGACAGGGCACCAAAGCAGAATGGACATAATGACTACTCTGTGTTCTCAGATAAGCTTTTAAACGTTTTCTTCGTGTAATTCATCTGAACATTGCCCAAGAGTATGTGATAAAATATAAATATTCTTCAATTGTAAATGTTGGCTTCTTTGATCTTGGAATATGGAGATTAGAAAGCAAAAATGGTGTGGTTTTTTTTGGTCTGATTCAATTTGATGTGTGCAGTAAATGTTTGGCAAATATTTGTTGATGATAGTTGAAGTGTTAACAAAGAAAATTTTATGGAAGTGACTTACTTTGGATAAACTGCAATAAGCAGTTAATCATATGTCAAGAAACTGCTGTCAACAGTCTGTAATAAAACTTGATAGTCAGCTAGAGTTAACTTGAGAACTTTAGATTTTTTAGAAAGAAAATCTAGTAATTTCATCCTGTTATATTAAACATGAGAAAAGGATTGAGAAGTTAGGACTACCTGAACATATGTAGCTGGCTCTTATCTGAGCTGGATAGTAAGAACTATGCCTACCTTATCCTCTATTATTTAAGAGTCTAGGTGTTCTGAATTCCCCACTAGTTATGTCAACTATTATTGCCCACTCTAAACTAGAGCTGGGTAGAATATTGAAGTAATGGAAGTATACAAAGGCAAATGAGATGTCAGTCTTACAAATTTTAACTGCTTTTCAACTCTGTCAACGTATTCCTATATATTACACTAACAAAGCTTATATTTCTTAATATTTCACTTGAGAACATGACCTCTTTTGTACAGAAAGAGACCTGGTTTCTTTTCACTGCATTCTCAGACCAACAGAGCATTAACTATAAGTCTCTAAGTCTTCTAAGAAGCTTAGAGTAAAGGTGAATGGGTAGTCTCTGAAATCTAGTAGTGAGCAATCCATCCAACATTAAAGTCGTCATTTCAAAGACTTATTATTCCAATAATTTATATTAACCAAAATTATTCTATTTATCCCGAGTTTAAATACATTAGAGACTTAAAGAGAAATGTGCTTTTATTATAAATCTTTTCATATTGAAGTTAATTACTAGGTTTATGTAAAAGCTTGGTTGTGAAAAGAAATACAGCAGCATAAGGGAGGAACATCAGAAACGGTATGTGAATATATGTCAACCAAAAAGTATTTGCGTTTCTCTTAGTTTCTTATGTATTAATTTTGAAGCTGATCACAGGCTATAGATTCTGATTTATACAAAATTTTTACCCATTCTTTCCATGATAAGATCATGTGAGTGACCCCCAGGTGATAATTCATAGTTTTAATTAAAATTTGCATTTACACATAGCCTCATCACTTCAATATTTAAGGTTTGATTTCCTTTAGACCTTAAATCTTTCATAATTTGCATGACTTGATATAATACCACTTTAAGGAACTTAAAGTTCTTAATCTCACAACAGGCTTAGAAAATCAGAAGATACCATCTCTTGTTTTCTAGTAGGTAAGCTGAAGCATGAAGAGCTAAAAACATTTTTCCAAGTCACTGCACTTAGGATGCAAGATAACACTTCTCTTTTGCTTTCTAATTTACTGAATTAGAACTTAGTTCCCCTCTCTTTGGGAAGTCAGTAAATCAGACATCAGAAACAAGATACATTTCAAAAGGACCAGTTCTAGGAGTTCAGTTGTATTCAGGCTCAAGATTTGTGGCACCAAATGGACATACTTTGTCTCCTCCACAGCTGTAGTTAGAGCTGTTCTGACTGTGTTAACAACAAATAATTTCTAACATCTTTTGACTTTCTTGCTTGTTTGCTTAGATTACAGCGTCAAATCCATGCTAAAGATAATGAAATCAAGAACCTTAAAGAGCAACTTTCTATGAAAAGGTACAAACTTAGCTTTTTCTTTGGGTGCACTCTCTCTGAAACTGTATTTCACTCAACACTTTCTGACTGGCATATCGATGTTATTTATCTTTCAAACTGGCATACTTTTGAGACTGATGTTGAACAGTATTAATAATACACTGGGACAAAAGGTGTAAACTGGGGGTATCTTAGGCAAATAGGGAGGTATGGTCACTTTAGCTTTGACTCTAGAAAACTGCTAGAAGAATCTGATCAGCAGCGTTACAGTCCCAGAACAAACTACTGCCAGAGACTAGACCTTAAGAGTTACCCCAGTCAATACTATTAGATGTGACTGCTTTATGAAACTGGCCAAGTTTTATTCTTACTCATCTATTTTGCCTGTGGGTAATTTTTTTAATAACACTTTTTTGAAATCCATTTCATATAGCATAAAATTATCTCTGTTAAAATATACAATTTATTGATTTAGAATATTCACAGAGGTTTACAGTCATCACCACTATCTATTTCCAGAACATTTTTGTCACCCCAAAAAAGAAGCCCATTAGATGTCATTCCCTATTCTCCCCTCCTCCAGCTTCTGGCAACCACTAATTTATTTTCTGTCTGTATGGATTTGCCTCTTCTGAACATTTCATATAAATTGGATCACATAATATGTAGCCTCTTGTGAGTAACATTTTTCACTTAACATATTTTCAAAATTCACCGGTGTTGTAGCATATATCATTACTCATACCTTTTTATGGATAAATAATATTCCATTCCCTGGCTATATCTTATTTTATTTTCATCAGTTGATGGACATTTGGCTTGTTTCCATTGTTTGGCTATTATGAGTACTGTTATCAATATTTACATACAGATTTGTGAACATGTTTTTGTATTTCTTGGGTATGTACCAAGGAGTAGAATTGCTTGGTGATCAGTAAACTTTATGTTTAACTTTTTGAGGAATTGCCAAACTGTTTTCCAAGTAGCTACACCATTTTTTAATCCTATAAACAGTGTATGAGGGTTTCAATTTCTCCACATTCTGATCAACATTTCTTACACATGTTAGATTACATCTTTATTTTACCCATTGTATTATATGTGAAGCAGTATATAAATGTGGTTTTGATTTGCATTTTCCCACTGATTAATTATGTTGAGCATCTTTTCATGTGCTTATTGACCAGTTATGTATCTTCTTGGAGAAATGTCTATTCAAATCCTTTGCCCATTTAAAAAATTAGATTGTCTTTTTATTGTTGAGTTTTAAGAATTCTTGTCCCTTATCAGATACAAGTCCCTTATCAGATACATAATTTTCAAATACTCTCATTCTGTGGGTTGCCTTTTCATTTTCTTGATGTCATTTAAAGCACAAAACTTAATTTGATGAAGTCCAATTTGTAATTTTTTTCTTTTAGGCAAATTTTACATGATATTTAGTGGTATAATAATTCCTTTTATGTTAATATATCTGCTTGAATATTTTATTTTTTTCTCCTCAAAAAAGTCTAACCTTAGTGATATTTATAATATACTGTTACCAAGTTTCTCATCAATGTTTGTTAGGTCCTCAAGTATCCAAGTGTTTCTAATAATAAAACATCAATGACGGCCTTTTTGACAGTCCCTGTTATAATGCTGTATTTTCAATTAATTGTTTTCATTAAATTTAGAATTTGGTTTGTATGTTTATAGAATTCTGGGACTCAAGTGTAGGAAGCTGAGATGGGATAGAAAAAAAAGGAACCTCATAGGTAACCATTTCCCTAATGTCCTTCATAAACAATGTCTTTACCATCATCTCCCTCCTTCCCTCTCAAACTATAGGGTTTGCTTTCATTGTTGAATGTAAGCACTGAATGTGAGCACTGAAAATGTTGAATGTGAGCACTGAAAGAACCAGTCATATATTTTAATGCAGTGACTTCACTTAATGACAGGTATAATAAAAACCTGTGTGGTTACTATCGTTGAGATAACAAAAAAGCTTATAGAAATTTTATGTAGAACTTATTAATCAAGATAGTAGCTAACATTTATTTGGTGCTTATTATGTGCCAAACACAAAGTGCTTTATATTATCTGAATTAATTTTCACAACAGCTCTTTAAGTAGTACTGTTTTTTCCATTTTCCTGATTTTTGCATGTGAGGAAACTGAGGTATAGAGAAATTAAATAGCTTGCTGTCTTAGGTTGAACTGTTCTATCAAAATACCATTGATTGGGTGGCTTATAAAAATAGAATTGTCTCTCTCACAGTTCTGGAAGCTGGGAAGTCCAAGATCAAGGTAGCAGCCTATTTGGTATCTGGTGAGGATCCACTTCCTCATAGACAGCCGTCTTCCCACTGTAACTTCACATAGCAGAAGGCAGGCAAGGGAGCTCTCTCAAGCCTTTTTAAAAAGGGCATTAATTCCATTCGTTATAGTTCCGCCCTCGTGACTGATCATCTCCCAAAGACACCACCTCCTAATACCATCATTTTGGGGGTTAAGACTCTACATATGAGTTTTGGGGGTACCCATACATTCAGTTTATTGTACTTGCCCAGGGGTTTTACATTTAATAAGTTGTGGAGCTAAGATTCATCCTCAGACAACTTGATTTAAGAGCCCAAGTTTTGAATCATAACCTCTACCCTGATAGCTTTAAAACTTCTATACTCTTGATAGTAAAGAATAACAATAGGGATTGAACAATATCCTCTCTTGTTTCTATGTGCTATATATACTTCTCCAAGAAATAATTTCCTACTGATTGTATAACTTATCTTTCTTCCTCCTGAATTAGATGAAAAAGGCTGTGCTTGATGTAATATTGCAGAGTCTTTAATGATCATGTATTTCAGATCTCAGTGGGAAGTGGAAAAACATAATCTGGAAAGCACAATGAAAACATACATAAGCAAACTGAATGCAGAAACTAGCAGAGCTTTAACAGCGGAGGTAAAAACAAAACAAAACAAAACGGGGACAGGGGTATGGGGTGAGGGGAAATCTTCTACTTGTATACCATCATACTAAAGAATTTTTAAAAGATTGTTTTTTGTATAAACAGAAATAAGACATCTTAGTATCAGCCAGGAAAATACAGCTCAAAGTCTTGTGCTTTTTTGACTCATTGGCATATCATGTGTGAATACTACAGTTTTGATGATCTTATGTTGTTTTCCCCCAATGACTTGAAGAAATTGGTCTATTACAGTATGCATAGCAAATACAGACATCTTGGGGAAATTCTCATGAAGCCAAGTCACTAAGCCAAACTTCTAATAATAACGTTTTATTGCTGCCACAATATCTTCTTTGTTTGCTACTTCCGACATAGATCTTACAAAAATACATACACGTCATACACCTGAATATAAAAAACCCAACTTTTCAGACTGCAGTAAAGTTACCCAAATTTTTCTAAGTTAGACCACCACACAACTAGGGTCTCTCAAAAGAAATATGATTGTATGTGTGTATGTAATTTTTATATATACATAACAAAACTTGATACACAATAAGATTCACATTTTTGGAGAGCTCGCTGACATTAAAAGCACCACAAACCTTCCACCTGTCATGGGTAAGCTCTGTTCTCTAGCAGAGTACTTGGGATCCTGGAAGTCAGCAACCAAGAAGTAGTATCTGAACCAAAAATCCATGAAGAATACTGTTGGGATACTAGCTTTAACAAAAGAAAAAGTTCAGATTACTTTAAAAGCTCAAGTTTGTATGCAGTGTTTTTTATTGTTTTTAATCAGTAAGTTTCTTTGTGCTTCTATTATTAATTTTAGAAAGAAAGAACTTTCTAGTACTTAATGCTGTCCAACAGTGTATTTTAGTGAATACTGAGTGTTTAGTAGTAAAAAACAGAAGCTAAATGAATACAAGTAGTGATATGGAAAGGATTCCTGCTACGGGAGAGACACTGAACTACATAATCTCCTAAGCCCATTTGTATCTTTCTGTATGATCTTATTATTACCTCTTCATCCATGACCAAAAAAATAGATAGCAGGAGTATTCTCAAACTACTGCATGTTAGAATTACCAGAGAGCTTTTAAAAATGCCAATGCCCAAGCTATACCCAGTATCAATCAAATTAGAATATCTGGGACAAAGGCACCATTTTTGAAAGTTTCTGAGATGATTCCAATGTGAGTACACATTTGAAAAGACATGCTCTAGAATGTTTACCAACCTAGTAACCGTTAAATAAAGAAATTAGAAATTAGATTTAAAAGCTTTTGTGATGTATCTTGAATGGTCAAGGAACCTAGATGCTATTGGAAGAAATTGAGAAATAGCTTTAAATTTACTTGAGATGATTGAGAAGAGAATGTTTCTTTACAAGCACACCTTCAACTTCTTTCTCTTTCTCTCAAAAACCTGTAGGTGTATTTCTTACAGTGTCGTAGGGATTTTGGTTTGCTTCATCTAGAGCAGACTGAAAAGGAATGTCTCAATCAGCTTGCCAGGGTGACTCACATGGCAGCAAGGTAATCTTTCCCTCTTCCTTAATGCATATTAGTTTTAGAGATGTTAGCAAGTGTCTCCATGGTTGAATGTAATCTGTGATATGTTTTACATATGTGACATCAGAGTTCTTAAAGAAGCTCTTGTGGGTTTTTTGGTTTTGTTTTGTTTTGTTTCGTTTTTCCCCCCTGAAATTCCTTTTACCAGAAGCTGCTGTTGTTGTTGTTGTTGTTGTTAAACCTCAAAAGTCATTTAGTTACTTTGATGCTTGTACTTGGCTGCTTCTGCTGAAGCACTGAGAAGTCTACTGAGTACTATGTACAATAATAGCTGCTGAAAGATTTTTTCCCTTCCTCTGTAGTGAAGTAGATCAAAAGTCTCAGAGACATACATGAACACCAGACACTTATGAAACAAGGTAGATTCTAATTGGAAGACTTTTTTTCTAATTGTTTTCCTTTATAATGCCTGATTTTAAACACCTAGGGAATATGTTGAGGGAACCATCAGTATTAACACCTAAATCGTATGTTAAAGGTAGTCTTCTGCTATGCTTTTATAGTAATTATAGAGTAATTTTCAAATATTGAACAGGTTGCATGAAACTCTCCTTAAATTTATAATTTCATGGGGTACACCAAACTTAAAGAGTTAATTAAATTAGAATCTCTGGGACCCAGGCATCATTATTTTTAAATGATTATTATTTTAATAATCAGCATTGTTCTTTCATTCTAAAGAATCAGAGTCTTTGATGTTTCACAAGATTATCAGGATATACTGATGTGCACTCAAGTCAGGGAAGTACTGTTGTAAATGATCTATTTTTGCTTGCTAGAAGGAGGAAGAGTGCTCTATACATTAGGATATTATGGAACTTCTTTGTATGAGATTATCCTAGTGATAACTTGTTCAGCTCTTATAAAATTGTTGGGCTGGGTGATACTGGCGTGGGATGTTATAACGGATAAAACCTTTTAAAAGGCCATATGAAATATTTTTTCTAGAGATAATAGACCCTAACGACTTCAAAGTTGTTCCTACTTTTGTTAAGTCGTTTGGTAGGCATGAGTTGATAAAACTATTGTTTGTGCAATTTATGTACTGTATAAAGGCAGTAACCTCATTTATCCTCATAGAGAGGGTATTTTTAATTTATCCTCCCAGAGACAGTATCTTTTTCTAATTTGCAAAGGAGCCATATAGACCAACCATGGCTTTTTGATGTCAGAGTTAATGTGAAGATAGTCCAAAACTTGCTTCCAACATGGGTCAACATTTTAGAGAACACCACTGTATTAGATTACTAAAGCTTTCCTGCTTCATTGGAAAGATTCCTTACAAAGGTTTTATAACATGTACTAAATATATATCATCAAGATAGAAAAAAAAACTTGTTCTGGAAGTATCAATTATATTTGCTCTTGAAAAATGAATTTTTTTATTACTGTTTTTGTTATTTTTAGTAACACACCTGTCCATACCTCTTTATGTCCATTTGAAGTAATTGTTGGTGATGGGGGTAATTTTGGTTTTTGTTGACATATATGCTAGAAAGCATGATAGACATGTTTGGAAACCTCAGTGTTACAAAAAGAAAGAACTTTCTTTTGTGTCTCCTTTTCTACAACAGCAACCTAGAATCACTTCAATTAAAGGCTGCGGTAGACAGTTGGAATGCCATTGTGGCAGATGTTAGAAACAAGATTGCATTCCTCAGGGTAAGTCCTGAAGTATATTTAGAGAAAATTGGCTTAATGTTATAGATGGTGTAAAGTTAGAAAACATATTAGTAGAAAAAATTAAGGAAGAACATATTTTCCATTTTAGTTATTAAAGTTTATGCCTCACTTTGAGATTACTTCCTTGTGGTTGGTTGTAGATAACATCCTAGATTCACACATGTAGTCTTTTATATCCTTAGTCAAGAAAATAATAAAGTCAAAAATTGTGCCCTCACACCTAGCTTTCCTAGAATTTCAAAGCTAACAGTGCCCCAATCAAAACTAAATGTTTTGGCTAGGCACAGTGGCTCATGCCTGTAATCCCAGCATTTTGGGAGCCAAGGCGAGAGATCACTTGAGCCAGGTGCTCAAGGTTATGGTGAGCTCTGATCATGCCACTGCACTACAGCCTGGACTACAGAGTGAGACTCTGTCTCTAAAAGAAAATTTGGAATAAAAGCTAAATGTTTTAATGCAGTCTGAGTAATAATGTGTTTACAGAATTAAAAGGAAAATCAAGTAGGCCTGTATTTGTTTTCAGTCTAACTTTTTATGTAATTATTCCATAATGCAAAATAGTAAATTCCTAAGTACTGGTGTAGGACCATGCTACAGATAATCTAAAGAGATAATCCACTGACTATTTATTGATTTTATTTTAGAATCTTTTTGTATTTATATACTAAGGTCGATATATAATGTTGATTTTTTTGTGATTTCACAACACTGTCAGCAAAAAGAAAAAGCATTGCCATTCAATTGTGAAGTGCCAAAAGCAACTGGATATTTGTCCAGCTCCCTTGAGGGTTTTCACTGTTTCTCTCCAAACTCTTTCTTACTCAGTCTTTAGTGATGCTTAGGGTTTCTGTTGGGTTTATTCAAAATTTTGGCCTCAAAAGACCTGCCCCATGTTTTCTTCCAAGCACAGGTCCTCCATGCAGAAGTTTCTAAATGTTTTGTTTTATAAGACTTTTTTTCCCAGTTCTTATGAGTTCTTTACAAAATAATGTGGTAAGCAAAAGTGGGGACAATGCCAAAAAATGTTGAAAACGTGTTGTTAAACTTCCAGGTGGGAGTTTTTGTCAGAATCCAAGAGAATAAAATGTACAAGGAGCTAGAACAAGCTAGAGTTACAGATTGTGAGATAAACACAATGTAGAATTTAATAAGTAATGTCTGAAATTTTTCCTTCAGTTTTTAAAATGAACATTTGCAAGTAGTTTAACTGCTTGTTACAAATACATTTTTTCCCCTATTTTTTAGCCAGTATAATATTTGTAGCTTCTTGAATCTTTAGTCTCTTTTTTTATTTATGTCAGTGGTTCCTATTTTAGAGCTGAAAATTTTGGAAACACTGAGGAATTATCACAAAGATCTGTGAATTATCTGTGTCTCTGTTTCTTATTAACCAGTAATGACTCTTAAAAATACAACTGTTTACATGTGGGGATGGTCTATAGAATTTTTTTTTTAGTCAGAACCTGTTTTTATATTATTTCTGACAGGTTGGGAACCACTCTTTTACGTTCTATTATTCAGAACTACATCAGATATTCCCATATGCTGTCTCTTTAAAGTTGATTGTTGTCTAAAGTATTTTTAGTCTTCTTCTACCAGACACAGTACAATGAACAAATAAACAAAGTAAAGCAAGGATTTGCCTTGAGTACCTTGCCTCCAGTCCAGCTTCCTCCTCCACCACCCAGTCCTGAGATACTGGTAAGAAATACAACATTTTGAATAATTGCCCTTTTCATTTTGACAAAATGGTAAGGGCTGTGAAACACTGAATATACAGTATGTTTAATGTGTGTTCAAAATGGAATAGGCACATATTGTGAGTATCAGTTGTAATTAAGACCATACCTTCGAGTCACCAGATGATATAATTAGATGGGTAAGGCCTGTACAATACGTTGTATCACTGGATTTTAGTGAAGCATTTGATATGCATAGAGTAATATATTCTCACTCATCTTATTTCACTTACCTTGTGGGAGCTAAATGATGAATACTGAGAGTTCCCAGTGTCCTCATGTTACCACTAGATCAGAGGTCCCCAACCCCTGGGACACGGACCAGTGCGCAGCAGGAGGTGAGCGGTTGATGAACAAGCAAAACTTTATGTACAGCTGCTCCCCATTGCTCACATTACCACCTGAGCTCCGCATACTGTCAGATCAGCTGCAGCACTAGATTCTCACAGGAGTGTGAACCATATTGTGAACTGTGCATATGAAGGATCTAGGTTGTGTGCTTCTTGTGAGAATCTAATGCCTGATGATCTGTCACTGTCTCTGATCATCCCCAGATGGGACTATCTAGTTGTAGAAAAACAAGCTTGGGGCTCCCACTTATTCTACATTATAGTGAGTTATATAATTATTTTATTATATATTACAATGTAATAATACTAGAAATAAAGTACACAATAAATGTAATGTGCTTGAATTCTCCCAAAACCATCTCCACTCCCCGGTTCATGAAAAAATTATCTTCCATGAAACCAGTCCCTGGTGCCAAAAAGATTGGGGACCACTGCACGAGATGACTGAAACATCTCAATGTAATACCCTGCACAGCTGGACCTCACCTCTGCATTTCTACTTTAGACTTTCTTTTTGTGAAGTTTTATATTCTATTCTACCTTCAACAGCAAGGACAGCTTCCACTTCTGCCCCTTCTCTGCTTGTTGTTAGAGACCAGTGGATCTTAATCAGATAAACTAATCCCCGTACTGTATTTCTGGGAAACATAGTACCCTAACTGAGTAAATTCACACAACTATCCAAAAGACCTTTTAAGAAGGTGTCATTAGATGATAATTTGTATTATTCTAAGAGATCTGGTGGTAGGAAGAGAGGAAAAATATAAGATATTTGGGGACAGATGACTTTGATATCACCACTCCTGCTTATAATAGAAATCTAAAAATGTTATTTCTCCTCATGGTTGAGTATAACAAAGAATTTAAAAATTATATCATTTGTATGGATACTGTTTCAAAAGCAGGATCTATAGCTAAAAGAATTATGGGATATATACCATGGGCTTTAATTTAGAATAATAGTATTGCCTTTTATATTTTTGGTTAATTCAGTTTCTATAGGAACAGTGGATTATGAACATTATTATTCTAGGCTTGGATCATCATCATACCCAACTACTCTGGTAAGGAATGTGTTCCAGAGAAGTTCCAAAGATTCCCTGCAGTAACACATATTTTTTTGTAGGATATCTAAAAACACTGTACCTTCTACACATATTCAAAATACTGTCCTTAGATTGTAGTTAAACTCTGCCATGGCTCTTAACTATAAAATGGGTCCACAGACAGTGAAGCTAGATACAGAGCTGTTGTTTGGAGTTTCCTGGAACCAGACCAGTATAAGCCTTGGCTGTCGGATACAAGTGATACTCTGTATCTGACAAACATAGTCAAACCTTGACCTCCAGACCTTCCAGATCTTTTTATCCCTTTGGAGACTTTCTTATGTCTGACGTGTCTTACCCAGGTTTAGTTAAGTACAAAAACCCACTGGCAGTTAGGCTGTGTGGTAATTCATAAGCATCCTTTGCTAACATTCTGAGGGTTCACCTGTATCTTTTGTGCTTCCTAATTAAGGTCATTGCTGTGCTTGATTAAGCTAACAGTTGTGTTAAAGTACAAGCATTGGTGACCACTGAACATTAAAGGAGAGAGTTTGAGAGAAGAGCAGCTAGAAACGTTACAGCGCTATTTGCTGTAAATTCAGATGGTACATACAATGGAAGTACACTAATGAGGTCTGGGTTCATATCCTAACTTTGTGAAGAGCTATGTTGATCTTGGGAAAATCAGCTCTTCTGGACTTTTGCTTTCCCATCAATAAATTAGGAAATTGTACTGGATGATCTGATCACTCAAGTCCCATCTATTTCTGGGATACTAGTATTCTAAGGAGTGGCCATCAGACTTACATAGTAGAGAATTCTGTGAAAGTGTGGATTGTTCCCAGTTTAACCCAGTAATTCTATATGTTTCATTGTATCTTGATTTTTGTAGCTTGGCTGTTTAATCCTCAAAGAAGTGTTAGTACCATTAAAAAGATCATGCAATGGTTATTTAAAATACACAAATCAGTAAATATGATACATCATATCAACAGAAAGAAACACAAAAACCATATGATCATTTCAATAGATGCAGAAAAAACATTTGACAAAATTCAATGTCACTTTATGAATAAAACGCTCAAAAAATTAGGTAGAGGAGGTACATACCTCAACACAATAAAGGCCATATATGACAAACCCACAGCTAACATTATACTAAATGGGAAAAGGTTAAAAGTGTTTCCTCTGAGATCTGAAACAAGACAAGGATGCCCACTTTATTTCTAATAAAAATAGTACTAGAAGTCCTAGCCAGAGCAGTTAGGCAAGAGAAAGAAATAAAAGACATCCAAATTGGAAAGAAGGGAGTCAGATTGTCCCTTTTTAGGATCTTATATATAGAAAAATCCCAATGACTCCACTTAAAAACTCCTAGAACTAACAACTTTGGTAAAGATTCAGGATACAAAATCAACATACAAGAATCAATAGCATTTCTGTTTACTAATAGTGAACAATCTGAAAAAGAAATTAAGAAAATCCCATTTACAATAGCTACAGAAAACAAAGATACCTGGAAATAAATTTAACCAAGGAGGAGAAAGATCACTACCCTGAAAACTATAAAACATCGATGAAAGAAATTGAGGACATAAAGAAATGGAAAAATACATCATATTCATGAATAAGAAGAATTCAAGGAAATGCAAATCAGAATTACAGGATATCACCTCACTTAAGTTATTACAGCTACTGGTACCCCAACAGATATATAGACCAATGGAACAGAACAGAGGCCTCAGAAATAAAGCCACACATCTACAACCATCTGATCTTTAACAAACCTGACAAAAACAAACAATGGGGAAAAGATTCCCTATTTAATAAATGGTGTTGGGAAAACTGGCTGGCCGTGTGCAGAAAACTGAAACTGGACCCCTTCCTTACACCTTATACAAAGATCAACTAAAAATGGATTAAAGACTTAAATGTAAGACCTAAAACCCTAAAAATCCTAGAAGAAAACCTAGGCAACACCATTCAGGACATAGGCATGGGCAAAAACTTCATGACTAAAACACCAAGAGCAGTGGCAACAAAAACCAAAACTGACAAATGGGATCTAATTGAAGAGCTTCTGCACAGCAAAAGAAACTATCATCAAAATGAACAGGCAACCTACAGAATAGGAGAAAATTTTTGCAATCTATCCATCTGACAAAGGGCTAATATCCAGAATCTACAAAGAACTTAAACAAATTTACAAGAAAAAAACGACCCCATCAAGAAGTGGGTGAAGGATATGAACAGACACTTCTCAAAAGAAGACATTTATGTGGCCAACAAGCATATGAAAAAAAGCTCATCATCACTGGTTATTAGAGAAATGCAAATCGGAACCACAATGAGATACCATCTCATGCCAGTTAGAATGGCAATCATTAAAAAGTCAGGAAACAACAGATACTAGAGAGGATGTGGAGAAATAGGAACACTTTTACACTGTTGGTGGGAGTGTAAATTAGTTCAACCATTGTGGAAGACAGTATGGCGATTCCTCGAGGGTCTAGAACCAGAAATACCATTTGACTCAGCAATCCCATTACTAGGTATATACCCAAAGGATTATAAATAATTCTACTATAAAGACACATACACAGGTATGTTTATTGCAGCACTGTTCACAATAGCAAAGACTTGGAACCAACCCAAATGCCCATCAGTGATAGACTGGATAAAGAAAATGTGGCAAATATACACCATGGAATACTCTGCCGTCATAAAAAAAGGATGTGTTCATGTCCTTTGCAGGGACATGGATGAAGTTAGAAACCATCATTCTCAGCAAACTAACACAGGAACAGAAAACCAAACACTGCATATTCTCACTTATAAATGGGAGTTGAACAACAAGAACGCATGGACACAGGGAGGGGAATATCACACATTGGGGCCTGTTGTAGGGTTGGGGGCTAGGGGAGGGATAGCATTAGGAGAAATACTTAATGTAGATGAAGGGTTGATGGGTGCAGCAAACCACCATGGCATGTGTATACCTATGTAACATACCTGCACATTCTGTGTATGTAACCCAGAACTTTAAAGTATAATAATTTAAAAAAAATAGCTATTATCAAAAAAAAAAAAGATATCAAATGTTGGCGATGATATGGAGAAAAGGGAACCCTTACATACTGTTGGTGGGAATGTAAATTAGGACAGCTATTATGGAAAACAGTATCGATGTTCCTCAAAAAATTAAAAATAGAACTACCATATGATCCAACAATCCTACTGGGTATAGTGGGAAAGGACATGAAGTCAAGTATCCTAAAGAGACATCTGCAATCCCATGTTCACTGCAACATTATTTACAGTTGCTAAGATATGGCATCTATTTAAGTGTCCATAAAGGTTGAATGGATAAGGAAAATGTGTATATACACAATGAAATACTATTTAGTCATAAAAAAGAATGAAATCCTGTTATTTGTGACAACATGGATGACCCCGGAGGACATTATATTAAGTTAAATAAGCCAAATACTACCTGATCCCACACATGTGGAATCTAAAAGAGTTGGTCTCATAAAATTAATTAGTAGAACAGTGGTTACCAGAGACTAGGGAGGATAAATGGAAGGCGAGCATAGGGAGAGGTTGGTTGGTCAATGGATACAATTAGGAAGGATAAGTTCTGGCATTCTATTAGTAAGATTATTATAGTTAAGAGTAAAGTATTGTATATCTCAAAATGGCTAGAAGAGAGGATTTTGAATATTACCACCACAAAGAAATGACAAATGAGGTGATGATATGCCAATTACCCTTTGATCATTACACAGTGTATACATGTATGAAAACATCACATTGTACCCCTAAAAATGTACAATTATGTGTCCATCAAAAATAAAAATAAAGTGTTAAGTAATAGTGGTTCTCAAACAGAGCAGGACTGTTGACTCAGTACCCACCATTCTTTCATTTTTTTAAGACTTTACATGTAAAAAATTTGACACATATGTAAAAAATAGTATAATGAACCTCTTCAAACCCAGGAGCCAGCCTCAGCATTATCAGCTTATTGTCAGCCTTGTTTTATGTCATTCCCTTTTTCCTCTCCACTGGAATATTTTAAAGCAAACCCCAGATATCATACAATTTATCCATTTATACTTTAGGCTATATCCTAAAAGATGAGGAACTCTTACTGGGTATAATCATAACACCATTGTCTTACCTAAGAAAATTGTAATTTTTAATATCCAGTTGGAGTTTTTATTTCCCCAGTTGTTTAAAAAAATCTTTTTCTTACTTAGCAGGTACATAATGTTCTTTTCAGACGTTAAGACTCAAATGCCAATCCAATCTATCCATTGTAAAGTTCCCCATTAATTTTTCATATGATAGTTTTAGGATCATTACTTAGAGCTATGTTGCTGTTCCTCATTTTTTAAGTTCAGTAACAAATTGTTGTTGAACTCCTGCTTTATGCTTTATGCCAGTAGTAGGCCTGGCACGTAGTACATATTCAATAAATCTGCCCCCTTCTGTACTCCAGCCATCAAGGTATCTTTTCCAGATAGCTGCTAAAAAGGTCTAGATTTCCATAACCCCCTGGGAAGTATGGTAATACCCACAAGCATATCTGCAAATCACTATATCATATCTCCCAGGCCCATCCCACTTCCTCCTCCAACTCTCCTTTGGAGCTAAACATTAAGTCAGAATTTCATCAAGTATTACCTCCAATATAAAATATTTTCTATGGATAACTTTGGGTTCTGTGAAATTTCTGAGTATCAATATTGCCCACCAACATGGATAACACTTCCTGAGAATCTCCTTTGCATAGTCCTATATGATTACAGTTGGGAGGGAACCTTAATGATTACTTTATACAACCTTCTCATTTTATAGTTTAGGAAATTGGTTTCCAAGGTTATTCAGCTAGGTAGAGAGAAATATGACTAGAATCTATTTCTTTTCTGTCTTTGTCAAGCTTTTTTCAGTATATCTCATTGCCCTTTGTTTTTCTGATATTCGTATATTTCATTATCTGACATACATTGTTTCTAATGTGCTTTGTATCTTGAGTTCAGATGAGTGTCTCTCCCCCCCAAATTGCTGTATGAATTTAGATGATGTTCTAAATAAATATATAAATATGTGCAGGGTTTTTTGTTATTATTGTTTATTTTTTTTCTATTTTAGATGCAGCAGTTCTTAGGAAGACCCCTTGTGAAAGAATCTTTCTTTAGACCCATACTTACTGTTCCTCAAATGCCTGCAGTTTGTCCAGGAGTCGTCTCTGCAACTGGCCAACCTAGAGCCCCCCTGGTAAAAGCTTTCTTGGTGGAATAGATGTTAGTTAGTTTTTTTATTACTCTAGTGGGCTTCCTGAATGAGTGTCTTCATTTTGTTCATTTATTTGATATGATAATGATGGGCCTGAATGAGTATCTTCATTTTGTTCATTTATTTGATATGATAATGATGGTGGTGATGGCGATGAATGAATGCTTTCCTGTAGAGCACGCACAATATCAAGGGTGTGTATATTATTTAACTGATACTAGCTTAGTTTTGGGATACAAAGATAAATATGTTTTTATACTACAGAATCCTTAAAATTATAGTATTACTTCTGAGGCAACAGGCAACAATGAAGGGTAAATTGATATTTTTAATAGATTTTTTTGGCATGGTTGTTGGGAAGATTGAAAAGCAGAGAAGCCAAGTCACAACAAACTAAACTATAAATTTTATTTCCACACACGTACACACACATAGTAGGATAATGTTTCAACTGTATCTATAAACAGACAATAAAAATAGCATCACCTTGGAAAGTAAACTGTAAAGTTATAAATCTTCCCAGCTACAAATAGCCAGATGAACTTTATCCAAACCGGAAGAAGGAACAAATAAATTTGAAATTACCAGAATTATCAGTTGTAATCTTGGTGAAGGTAAACTTTTTTTTATTAAAGAAAAATCTTCCAAAAGAATGATGTTAAATGTAATTAATGAAAATTCTCTAATCTGGATTTTCCTATATTTAGGTGCAATTAATTGTTTCTTTTCTTTTCTGGTCCCCATATATTGCTAACAGTTTCCTTTTGAAATATATGGTCAGATGAACTCTGCTCATTATTGTCAAGGCTACCTGTCTATAAACAAATCTGTATATAGTCCTTAACATGCTAAATAAGTAACACATATTTTTATTACCATGATATTACAGTGTTAACTCTTGCAATTTGCTTGCCCACCATTCTATAAGAAACTATGATAAAATTTTATTAAAAACATTAAAATACCTTAACCTCCTAATAAGATTACTTTCTGATTCCTGGGGTAAAGCTTGACATTGAAGCAAATTCAGATTTCTGGGAAATATTCTGCTTCTCCTCACTTACTAGGCTCTGTACAAATTATTACAATGACTATTAGTAGTTGCTAGTTTTTCACAAATAATAACCTAATACTTGAAAATAACCCATTAGAGCCTTACATAAAAGATACAGTGTTCATAATTATCTTAGTAATCAGATGAGCACTCCAAAAATATTCACTTATTATATTATTTAATTAGAATCTTAAGAAGGAACTACCATAAAATATGGAGAAAACACGGTTTCATGGTTAAGTGTCACAACAACTTCTGTACCACCTTTGTCTACAACGTTGATGAGACATTGGGCAGAGCAATTCTAGCAGTATTCCCATCTTTATTTGGTTGTTTGAAAATGTAACTTTACTTTCTTGTTATAAAGGTATGTATGCTAATCACAAAATGTGAATAATATAGAAATGTAAGCACATTAGAAAACAAAGTTACTGTGCAACTGAATCCCTAAGAAATAGTCACCACTTACGCATGGTAATTTATAGACCTTTCTCCGTGTATACATATGCATTTTAAATTTTTTAATATAAAAGGAAGTCATATCATACTGTGCCATAGACTTTTTAAAAAATATTTCATGCATATCTCTTATGCCCAGACATACAGTTCTATTTTTAAAAACTCGATTAGATGTGCCATAATTTATTCATTCCTCTATAGACATCAGGTTTTTTTCAGTTTTCACTGTTAAAAAAGAAACAGCAGTAAACAGCCTTCATGTTTTTGTACATGTGTGTAATTACTGAAGCAAGCATGTCCTATTTTAAAAATAAGTTTTAAATATTTATAAACAGTTAGAAATATTGTTTGTATTAGTTAACAGAAAAACCCTAAAAGGGATTGTGTATGTCAGTATTCTTCTTCATTCTATCCATTTTCTTTGTCCTATTTTAAAAATAAGTTTAAAATAGTTATAAACAATTAGAAATATTAATTAAGAGAAAAACTCTAAAAATTGAATGTGTATGCCAGTACTCTTCTTCATTGTACCCATGTTCTGAGGTATAGGAATGTAACTTCTTCATAATTAAACCTGATGGGCTATAACTCTCTGCCTTTTACAGATGACTGGCATAGCCTGGGCGCTGCCAGCGCCTGTGGGAGACGCTGTGCCTCCCAGTGCAGGTCTGGCGAGTGATCCCTCCGTGATGAATTGGGAGAGAATTACAGACAGGCTGAAAACTGCCTTTCCACAACAAACCAGGTATTTTAGTTTTTATTTACTGGTGGGTACAGATCATATTCTCCAGTTTTCATAGCCATAATTGTGGCAATGAAACATTTCAGCAAAACATAACAAACACAAAAAAAGTACAGATATTTCCTTACCTTGACCTTGGTAAGGAAAAAGAAATTTACTAAGAAGGGACAGTGTTCAGTGGTGAACCTCTTCATTTAAAAGTTACTAGTCTTAAATCATGAGAGAATAACTTTAAATTTAGGTTTGCTCATTTACTGAAAGTACAACTAGATAAAAACTTGCCCAATTTTAATGACACTAACTGCCATAATTAACCTATCTCCAAAGTGAATTTTAAGTTGATTGTATGCTATATAAGCCCAAACATCTTTAGGATTTAATTTCCTAATTTCCTTATTTTTGAGGGTCCTTATAGTTTCTTTGTTGGAGAACACACTAAAAATGCAAGAAATCATAACTTTACTGTGCTTTTCACAGTCTACCTTTAGTAGAAAGATACTTAATTATATTCCTACACAAATGAAGTTTCTTTTATCTCAACTCATATCTAAGGAAATAATTCTACTTTTCACAAGTATTTTTATTTGAATACAAACATTTAATATATATACTGGCACACTTCATTGTTAAATTTTAATTTTATAAATTTCATAATAGTGAATAGATAATACAATAGAACTCTAGTACAGTTGTTATAAATATGTATAAAAACATTTTAAATCAAAGGTAGCTGCATAAGGCTGATGACATGACGCTTCATTTGGGAAACAAAAATATTTCATTCTACTTTGTCCCATCAAAAATGTAGATGCAAGCTTTGGGTCAGTGGATCTTGGGAGTTGAAAAGGAACATATCAATTAAAATAATTGTGGGTTCTTTCATTATATAATTAATGTGATTTTTAACCTTTGCTTTCCTGTTCTGTTTAATCTTTGTTTTCTGAGTTTTACAAAAGTACAACTATTAACACTGATAAGAGAGAAACCAATAGCAACATAGTTAAAAATAATGTTATCCTGAGCAAGAGACCACTTGAGAGATGGTATAAAGAAGCCAGTGCATAAATAAGTGGATAAACTTAATTTTCACCTAGTGAGCTCTCAAAAACAAAGTCTCTTTTTGGAAAGAAAATAAGTACTAAACTTTATCACTCATGAAAACATTAAGTATCGTTAATGAACACAATTAGGAGTTTTCATTTTGGTTCAAGATAAATGCAGATGGACCTGTGATCACTTTTTTAGATCAAAGACCTAAAGAGTCCTGTCTATATAATACACATCAATCATAATGATAGGATTTTATATCTCCTTTGGTGGGCACATCCTCAAAGGTACTAAGGAAAATCATTACTGCCCTTTCCTTTCCTTAATCTCTTCCAGAAAGGAGCTTACAGATTTCTTACGGAAACTGAAGGATGCTCATGGAAAGTCCTTGTCTGGACTGACATTTGATGAAATTGTTTGCAAGATTTCCCAGTTTATTGACCCCAAAAAGTCTCAGGTAAAATGCGAAAACAACCAAAAAACCTGTATCTCTCTGCCCTTAACTCTAGTAGTTAACTGTTTTAATTATCTCCATAACCTGTTCGGCAAATCAGTAACTTGTAATCATATTAAATCATCTATTAACAGTAAATAACAGCTTCAACTTAACCAATGATATCAGAAGTCTTTTTGAAATGCCTATTACCTAATCATTCTAGAATAAAACTGACCTTGAAATTTGCTCTAGTTACTTTGAGTCTAAAGAGGGAGATATTTTCTAATTTTCTTGAAAGATTTATTTTAATTAAAAGAATGTATAGAGTTATTTTTGTTTTTACCTAGCTCTGAGTATATAAGTATTGCCACCATTTTCAAGATTTCTCACAAATCTGATTATTTACCCTTTTGCTAGTTCTTACTATACCCCATTCTGTGCTAATGTGTCAGCTCTTACTGTTTTAGGACAATTCTGAAAAAATAAACATTGTATTCTTATTTTCAGAGTCAAGGAAAATCAGTGTCAAATGTTAATTGTGTTTCACCTAGTCATTCTCCATCACAGCCTAATGCTGCCCAGCCGCCAAAACCAGCATGGAGGCCCCTCACTTCACAAGGTCCTGCCACATGGGAAGGAGCCAATAATCCAGTAAGACTGAAATTGTTGATTCTGAACACATTTAGATTTGGGAGAAAACAATGAGCTAAATTTAACATTTTCTGTATTTTCCCTAGGATGAGGAAGAGGAAGAAGAAGAGCCTTGTGTGATCTGTCATGAGAATCTGTCTCCAGAAAATCTTTCAGTTTTGCCTTGTGCTCACAAATTCCACGCTCAGGTAACACTTTAAATTTTCCCATTAATCAGCTAAATGAGATTCATACTGCCTTACTTACTATTGTATACAGGCATCATTATCCATTGTTATCTCACAAGTTCCACTGGGTATAACTGTGAGCTTTTGGGTACCACACAGAAACATTTATGCTTTTCCCATACATAACCATGTATTGCATTGTGCTCTGTCAGGTGGATCTCCATCCACCCTACCAAAGAAGGGGACAATGTTGAGAGTCAGATCGTGCACAGTAGGCGGTTCCTTCTAACAGAACTGGGACAAATATTGATTGACGTGGTAATCTAGTGGCAGAACTAGCAACAGCACCACTTGAAATTGACATGCTATAAATACCAGATAGTGTTCTTTGTCCATAATTAATGACAGCCCCCTTTCATAAAGCATAAGATTTATCAGTCTCTCCAGGCTCCTATATTTGCTTTTGAAAGATACTCAGGCTTGAGTTTTGATGTTAGAAAAATGTGAGGTTGGGCTGGGCGTGGTGGCCAACGCCTGTAATCCCAGCACTTTAGGAGGCTGAGGCGGGCGGATCACGAGGTCAGGAGATTGAGACCATCCTGGCTAACACGGTGAAACCTCATCTCTACTAAAAATACAGAAACAAAGTTAGCCGGGCATGGCGGCAGATGCCTGTAGTCCCAGCTACTCGGGAGGCTGAGGTGGGAGAGTGGTGTGAACCCAGGAGGTGGAGCTTGCAGTGAGCCGAGATTGGGCCACTGCACTCCAGCCTGGGTGACAGAGCGAGACTCCATCTCAAAAAAAAGAAAAAAATGTGAGGTTGTCATGTCTTTAGTTGATTCTTGGCATTTATATAAATTCTGGTGTTACTGCCACACAGTTGCTATTGATATATAATTTAGGACCCAAGTCCTCTGTTGCAGAGATGTAATTTGACACAGGAAAGGTAGTCATAGAAAAGAAAGGCTTTTCAGGGAAGTGAATAATAGCCAGTTCAGTCAAGCCATGTTTGTAAGACATCATTTCAAAGATATGATTTGTGGTACGTGGTACAGAATTATATTTTGTATTTGCTCTAATATGAAGATACATCCACAAAATGTCTAATCCCAAAAGTTTTCTAGGAAAGATCCTTAGCCATTGACTTTCCCCTTTGAAGTTTATAAGGTTCTGACAATTTAGGAAATACATGTTTAACAAAATGTATGCTACTCTTTGCCATTGCCCATGAGTAGAAAGCATATAATTCATTCAGGTTATTTTTTATGACTATAGTTAGTGGGCCTATTATATATAGTGCTTATTATTAATCCTCTCTCATCTGACCTGGCCCTCCATTATTTATATAGGTAAAAATGATTTGTTTTTGGGGAGTCAGTATGTAAGCAAGTGACTTAACAGATAGTTCATAGCCGAAAATGACTGTCATTATCGCCGAAGAAAACAATCTGAGAAGTGTATTCATGATCTAGGGATTTTAACTGCAAACACCATAAGCATTTCATATCAGGTACTAGTGACTTTTGTATGATTAGTTATGACTTTTTCTGAATTATAAATGAGAATAGTATATAGTAAACCAAAGAAAGAATATAGCAAGTTTCTCCAATTTCCTTGTCAGGAAGAATTGCTAGTCAACTTGAAAATTGGGGTTGAAGGAAGAATTTCTAGTAGAATAAACTAACTAAAAGGTATTGTGCAGTACCCACCTATTTTGTTCAGGAAACCACAGGGAAGGTGCCATGGTTGCAGCAATTAGCTTGACAATCCACAGGGTAAGGCTTTAAAGATCCACCAGAAGACATGTTGGTTGGTAACCCTGATGCATAGAGTGACAACTGCCTCTGCTAGGCTAACTCTGAGAGACTGACATAAATCTTTTTGCTCCTTAGTGCATTAGACCATGGTTGATGCAACAGGGGACATGTCCTACCTGCAGACTCCACGTTTTGCTACCAGAAGAATACCCCGGTCACCCCAGTCGGCAGTTGCCCAAGATCTGATACAAGGTCAGGGGTGTAAATGCAAAGGAAGCTCAGTTTTCTTTTATTATGAGCTGCTTGTGTAAGTGGTGTAAAGCTGTGTGCTCTTCAATATAGTGCTAAAGAAGCCAGCTAATTTTATCAAAGCAGCAGCCAAAGAAGTCAGGACAAATCTTCAGGACTTGTGAAATGAACTGAAAGAGCTTGAAGCAGATGGAATTTTAATAGTTATACTATATTTGCTCTTATCTTAGTAGGTTTTTTCTTGTAATGGAAACGTAACTGTTAGTATATTTCTTAGTATGTTTTTCTTGTCTTTTTAAATTCTTATTTCACTCATCCTTTACTCTCCCCTCAAGTATTCTACACTTTAATTTTCCTGAAATAAATTTAAGCAAGAGAAAAAGGGAAATAGTAAAGAGGTAGGAAAATCCCACAGAAATTTGTGTTCCTTCTAACTTTTAAAACTACCTAAAAAATATAATTGATTTAAGTTTTACCTCAATATTCCCCATTCTTTTATATCCCCTTAAATAGGTACCCATGAAGAGATTATGAGCTACTTGAAGGTGGAGACCATACAGTGGTGTGTTGGAGCTGGCTTATAATGGCTTATGAGTGACAATCATTAGTTTGAGGGATTTTATGAGCCAGTTGTCAAGTTGTTGCTAGCTTGAAATCTGCCACAATTGGAGCATTTACACCATAGAAATTGGTAAATGCTGTAAGTGAAGACCTACCTTTCCCTCAAGAGCTAGTTGTTAAACCTTTACCAGCATACTGCTGGACCTTGTCTAAAACTTCTCTGTGTTCTCAGTGTCTTGCCCAGTAGATACAGGATAAATATTGCCAGAATCAGATACCAGGAAGTAGTAAGAAAAGGAGTTAATATGCAAACTAAATCACTCGCTCAATTGAATAATTGAGATCTTCTGTTCATTTGTTTCTTGGACCTTAATCATTTGCATTTTGGAGAAAATTTTTTCTGCTTTAAAAGTCTGTAATTTCACTTTCTTGTGTCGGGGAGAGGGAAAAACTCTTTGTCTATGGTTGCTTTTTGTGATGAAGTGAATACCCAATGGGCTAAGTTGCATATCTAAAGCTTGTCACTAAGAATTTTCATTTTTAGCGGTCAAAAACCTATTTTGACAATAGTGTTGTGTGAATGCTGTAAGTGTTGTATATATCTCTGGTTTGAGAATTAAAAGAATTCAGAGTTACCTTGTGAGATAAATGTTCTTTGCTTCATATTCACAGTTTCACTTTCATTTAATTTATGGGGAAGAATAAATGTTTCCTGACTCAGAAACAATTTTGCCTGTATACTTCAGTGCAAATATATTTTGAAGTTACTTTTAAATCTTTATTTAAAACCTCTGTTTCTGTAACTGTTAAATGTATTCTTCTGTAATGAGAATAGACTGGAACATGTGAGGGAAAAATATCAAAAAAAGATGGCAGTCATCTAGGCATGTAAAATGCCAAGAATGTCTTAGAATTGCACAATTTAGAATTTATAGAGCCTTTAATCACCTTGTCTAGCACCTTGTATTAGTGCATTTTCATGCTGCTGATAAAGACATACCTGAGACTGGGCAATTTACAAAAGAAAGAGGTTTAATGGACTTACAGTTCCACATGACTGGGGAGGCCTCACAATCATGGTGGAAGGCAAAGAGGAGCAAGTCACATCTTACATGGATGGCAGCAGACAAGGCAAGAGAGTTGTGCAGGGAAACTCCCATTTTTAAAACCATCAGATCTGGTAAGACTTACTATCCCAAGAACAGCATGGGAAAAACCTGCCCCCTTGATTAAATTATTTCCCACCAGGTCCCTCCCACAACATGGAATTATGGGAGCTACAAGATGAGATTTGGTGGAGACACAGAACCAAACCATATCACACCTTAAGGTCATGGTCATGTAGCTAGTTATCTTGTAAAACCAATGTTTCTTAGTTCATATTTACAACTGCAATTTCACTTTCATTTATAAAAGAATAAATGTTTCTTAATTGAACAACTATTTTATCTGTGTATTGCATTATAAGCATATTCTGAAACGACTTGAAATCTTTACTTCAAATGTATCTTTCTGCTTAATTGGGCTTAAACTTTTTCTTCTGTTTTGAGAAACGTTAGGAAAATGGGAAGGAAAATATCCAGGAAGACAGTTATATAGACTTATAAAGTGCCACGATTGTTTTGGAATAACAGAATGCCGAAGTTCATTGGACCCTTAGTGACATATAATTCATTCTTTTATTTTACAGGTATGTTGTACCTAGTGTCACATGGCCAGATAGTAGCTAGGCCAGCCTTAGTACTTGAGGATTCTGATGCCTCATCACATGCTTTCTCCACAAACTCATGCTGTAATGGGATATTGGTATTGACTTGCCCTGCTTAGCTCCAAGGATGGGGCCGGAGAACTTAATGCAATAGTTGGTATATAGGGAGAATATAGTAGGATAGTGCCCCAGAAAGTTATATTTAGTTCTTTAGGTGCTGAAGGTAATGGGATTATAGTTTTTGATGTATACTTTAACAGTAAAGACAATTGCAGGGGTCATTCTACCACACAGAGTGATCACTGTCATGCCTGTGCCTACTGAGGGATGATCGAGAACACTCTATCCTGCTGAGAAATCCAGTGAGGACCAGAAAGCTCTTAAAGTGGAAATATTTCCATCAAAAACAATCTGAAAGTATCCAGTAATATCACTGCAGCTGCTGTTAGATGATATGTCATAGATTTTCCTTCATATTTATTGTCCCTGTATATAACATTTTATAGCTTCTATAGGACACCTTCAAATGTGTTTAGTACCTCATTTGATCCATGAATAACTCTGAGGTGAGTGTTATTATGCTTATTTTACAAATGATGAATCTGAGACTCAAGTAAGAGGGAAATAATCTGTCCAAAGTCATAGGTACAAAGTGGCATTCTGAGATTTGATTGGAGTCCCTTAGCTGGTATTCTCTTCATAGTTGCAGCCTCACTTTGGGTTGACTTTGTGCACACGAGAAATATAGTCTTTTCCTTTTAAATAAATTTTGTGATAAATTTTATTTTATGATTAATTCAGGGAAGGTAGGCTTATGTTTTACCAGATTCAAAGTTAGCAAGAACCACCTGCAATTATAAAATACTCCTGGAATACCTTATCTGTGAGCCTCTCAGATAAGAATTCTAGGATCACAGTAATGTGGGACTATTCTGGTTTATACCCAGATAAAAACAACAAATGAATACTAATTTATTATAAAGATATATAGTTTGATTTTCTTGAGTTGGCAGTTTTCAGTAACTACTGCAGATTTGAACATGCTACTTAACAGAACTAATGGACTCTTGTTCTTAATTTTGTATCCTCGACCACCATCACATTACACATGGTGTATTTATAACAACGCATATTCCAAGAAGCTGTCTGGGAATCTCCATTTGCAGTAAGTACCACAGGTATTCTGATGCACATTAAAATTTGAAAACAACTGCTATAGTAAAAAGCAGATTTCTCACTCAGATCTAGGTTTAGATTTTTGAATTCCATATCTAGTATATTGTATGATCATGAAGACATTACTTTTCTCAACCAGTTTCTTTTCTGGAAAATGGATAAAATGCTACTTGCCTGACTGTTGTCATTTTAAATGAACTTTTATTATTTTTCTTTCTCAAAGTAGCAAACGAAATTTCCATTAGTCATTCAGTCTGTTTACACTTACTCCTTGATCATAAAATTATGAAAGGTTATCTTCAACTATCCTTATTAAAGCAGAGAGAGGAAAATATAACCAGTAGTCCAACTTCTATTTTCACATGGCCCCCAAAATGTTGAGTATTAAGTTTTATTGCATAAAAATATCATACCCTCATAACATTTGCTTGATCCATTTAAACTACCTGAACTTTAATAATTCGTGATACTGCCTAGCAAGGTTGAACAAACTGATAATGATCTAGGAGACTGAAAGTTTTGAAGATACGTAGGAAAGATACCTCCATTTGAAAGGCAAGGACATTAAAGAAGTGATTTGCCCACTTTTCGATGGGGTTGTTTGTTTTTTTCTTGTAAATTTGTTTGAGTTCTTTGTAGGTTCTGGATAAAGGATATGAACAGACAGTTCTCAAAAGAAGACATTCATACAGCCAACAGACACATGAAAAAATGCTCATCATCACTGGCCATCAGAGAAATGCAAATCAAAACCACAATGAGATACCATCTCACACCAGTTAGAATGGCAATCATTAAAAAGTCAGGAAACAACAGGTGCTGGAGAGGATGTGGAGAAATAGGAACACTTTTACACTGTTGGTGGGATTGTAAACTAGTTCAACCATTGTGGAAAACAGTATGGCGATTCCTCAAGGATCTAGAACTAGAAGTACCATATGACCCAGCCATCCCATTACTGTGTATATACCCAAAGGATTATAAATCATGCTGCTATAAAGACACATGCACACGTATGTTTATTGTGGCACTATTCACAATAGCAAAGACTTGGAATCAACCCAAATGTCTATCAGTGACAGACTGGATTAAGAAAATGTGGCACATATACACCATGGAATACTACGCAGCCATAAAAAAGGATGAGTTTGTGTCCTTCGTAGGGACATGGATGCAGCTGGAAACCATCATTCTCAGCAAAGTATCGCAAGAACAGAAAACCAAACACCGCATGTTCTCACTCATAGGTGGGAACTGAACAATGAGATCAACTGGACTCGGGAAGGGGAACATCACACACCGGGGCCTATCACGGGGAGGGGGTAGGGGGGAGGGATTGCATTGAGAGTTATACCTGATGTAAATGACGAGTTGATGGGTGCTGACGAGTTGATGGGTGCAGCATGCCAACATGGCGCAAGTATACATAACAAACCTGCACGTTATCCACATGTACCCTAGAACTTAAAGTATAATAAAAATAAAAATTAAAAAAATTTTTAAAAAAGTGATTTGCTCAAGGTCATGCAATGTTTGAGTAGTAAGGTCGTGATTCTAGACTCCTCGCATCAAAATCAGTGTAGTCTCGGTATATTTATTGCAGCATTATTTACAATAGCAAAGACTTGGCAAACCCAAATGCCTATCAATGATAGACCATAAAGAAAATGTGGCACATATACATCATGGAATACCATGCAGCTATAAAAAAACAAATGAGTTCATGTTCTTTGCAGCAACATGGATGAAGCTGGAAACTATGATTCTCAGCAAACTAACACGGGAACAGAAAACCAAACACCACCTTTTCTCATAAATGGGAGTTGAACAGTGAGAACACATGAACACAGGGAGGGGAACATCACACACTGTGGCCTGTTGGAGGGTGGAGGGCAAGGGAAGGGAGAGCATTAGAACAAATACCTAATGCATGTGGGGCTTAAAACCTAGATGACGGGTTGATAGGTGCAACAAACCACCATGGCACATGAATACTTATGTAACAAACCTACATGTTCTGCACATGCATCCAGAACTTAAAGTAAAATAAAATAAAATAATCAGTGTACTCCCCGTAACACCATATTGCCTTTTTAAAAAAACGAATGAAAACCACTAAATTATTTCTCTGGGTAAAGATGGAAGCAAAATAAGATAGAATAGTCTTATCACAAGGAGACATTGTTCTAGCTCAGAATAAAGCTGAATTTACAGTGTTCTTACATCAAGGTTGATAGTATTTGATTAATACTTGAAAAGGGCAAAGACCAGATTCTTCATCTTTTCAAATTCAAACATTATGTGTTTAGAGCATATCTCCAGGGTTGTATCATTTTTTTAAACCGTGAAATGTAACAACCACAATAAGGATTCTAACATCACAAGAACACACCTCTGCAGTATGAGTGATCTCTGTCAGTGTGCTAGCTCAGCTCAGAGAAAATAGCAGTGGTATAGGAAACTGTCACCATGGGCCTTTGACGTCTCCCTTGAAAATACTATGTGCCAAAAGGAAGGGCTAATTACAAGAAACAGTTGTAAAGTTTTGCATTATTCTAATCCAAGGAAAACTAAGTCCAAGGGCCTATGACAAGAGCCATTCCTCAGCATAAAGGTGAAATATTTCAGGTAAGAAAAGTAGATTGTTTTAATAAATTATGAACATATTCATAGCATCAGATCATTACAAAATAAACCTAAACAGATATTCAAACCAATATTTATTTATTGGATATGTTTTTTTAAAGCCAGAAACTTTTTTAATTTTTAATTTTTGCATACATAATAGGTATATATATTTATGGGGTACATGGGATACTAAACATGAGCCTATGTTTAAGCATACAATGCATAATAATTTCATCCATGGTAAATGGGATATCCATCCTCTCAAGCATTTATCCTTTCTGTTACAGACAATCCAAATATACTCTTAGTTATATTAAAATGTAGTTATCATTGACCATAGTTGCCCTGTTGTATTATCAAATACTAGGTCTTATTCATTCTCTCTAGTTTTTGGACCCATTAACCATCCCCCCTTTTTCCCCCACCAGATACCACATTACCCTTCCCAGCCTCTGGTAACCATCCTCCTACTCTCTATCTCTATGAATTCATTTGTTTTAATTTTTAGCCCTCACAAATAAGTGAGAGCATGCAATGTTTGTTTTTCTATGCCTGGCTTATTTCACTTAACATAATGACCTCCAGTTCCATCCACGTTTTTGCAAATGACAGGAACTCATTCTTTTTTATAGTTGAACTGTGCTCCATTGTGTGTATGTGCCATATTTTCTTTATGCATTCATCTGTCGATGGACACTTAAGTTGCTTTCAAATCTTGGCTTTTGTGAACAGTACTGCAACAAATACGGAAATGCAGATCTCTCTTTAATATACTGATTTTTTTTTTTTGTGGTATATACTCAGCAGTGAGATTGCTGGATCATATGGTAGCTCAATTCTTAATTTTTTGAGGAACCCCCAAACTGCTTTCCAAGTGGTTGTACTAATGTAAATTGCCACCAACAATGTATGAGGGTTCCTTTTTCTCCACATCCTCTCCAGCATTTGTTATTGCCTGTCTTTTGGATAAAAGCTATTTTAACTGGGGTGAGATATCATCTCATTGTAGTTTTGATTTGCATTTTTCTAACATTTTCCGCATTTTTAAATTGGATTATTAGATTCTTGTAGAGTTGTTTGACCTCCTTATATATTCTGATTATTAATCCCTTGTCAAATGGGTAGTTTGCAGATATTTTCTCCCATTCTGTGGGTTGTCTCTTCACTTTGTTGATTGTGTCTATTTTTGTACAGAAGCTTTTTAACTTGATGTGATCCTATTTGTCCATTTTTGCTTTGGCTGCCTGTGCTGTGGGGTATTCCTTAAGAAATCTTTGCCCACACCAGTTTCCTGGGGAATTTCCCCAATGTTTTTTTTGTAGTAGTTTCATAGTTTGAGGTCTTAGATTTAAGTATTTAATCCATTTTGATTTGATTTTTGTATATGGTGAGAGATAATAGTTGAGAGATAATGGTCTATTTTCATTCTTCTGCATATGGATATCCAGTTTTACCAGGACCATTTATTGAAAAGATTGTTCTTTTCCCAATGTATATTCTTGGCACCTTCATCGAAAATGAGGTCACTGTAGGTATATGGATTTGTTTCTGGGTTCTGTATTCTGTTCCATTGGTTTATGTATCTGTTTTTTATGCCAGTATTATATTGTTTTTATTACCGTAGCTCTGTAGTACAATTTTTTTCCCTTTATTATACTTTAAGTTCTAGGGTACATGTGCACAACATGCAGGTTTGTTACATATGTATACATGTGCCATGTTGGTGTGCTGCACCCATTAACTCATCCTTTACATTAGATATATCTCCTAATGCTATCCCTCCCCCATCCCCCTACCCCATGACAGGCCCCAGTGTGTGATGTCCCCCTTCCTGTGTCCAAATGTTCTCATTGTTCAATTCCCACCTATGAGTGAGAACATGCGGTGTTTGGTTTTTTGTCCTTGCGATAGTTTGCTGAGAATGATGGTTTCCAGCTGCATCCGTGTCCCTACAAATGACCAATCCTTTATATGGCTGCATGAAGTGATATTCCATGGTGTATATATTGCATTTTCTTAATCGATCTATCACTGATGGACATGTGGGTTGGTTCAAGTCTTTGCTATTGTGAATGGTGCCACGATAAACACCGATGTGCATGCGTCTTTATAGCAATCATGATTTATAAAATCCTTTAGGTATATACCCAGTAATGGGATGGCTGGAATCCATTGGGACTTCTAGATTTCTAGATCAGCCGAAGATGCATGCATACTTCCATGATAAGTTGAACCTTGGTTTCAATCCCACTGACGGTGTAAAGTGTTCCTGTTTCGCCACGACTCTCCAGCTGTTGATTCCTGGCTTTTTTTAATGATTGCCATTTCTAACTGGTGTAGAGATGGTATACCATTGTGGTTTGGTTTACGTTTCTCTGATGGCCAGTGATGATGAACGTTTTCACGTGTGTCTGTTGAGCAAAAACCGATGTCTTCTTTTGAGACACCGTGAACCCATATCCTTTGCCCTTTTTGATGGGTTGTTTTTTTTCTTTATGGGTTGTTTTTGGGATTCTTTTATGATTCTGGATAATGGCCTTAAAATTATGTGGATGAGTAGATTGTAAAAATTTTCTCCCATTCAAGCAGGTTGCCTGTGGTCACTCTGATGGTAGTTTCTTTTGCTGTGAAACTCATGCAGTTTTAATTAAGATCCCATTTTCTCAATTTTGAAACTTTTGTTGCTTTTTGAGTGTTTGAACTGTAAGTCCTTACTTATGCCTATGTCCTGAATGGTATTGCCTAGGTTTTCTTCTAGGAGTTTTTATGGTTTTAAGGTCTAACATTTAAAGTCTTTAATCCATCTTAAGATTAATTTTTGTATAAAGATTGTAAGGAAGGATCAGTTTCAGCTTTCCCACATATGGCTAGCCGTTTTCCCAGCACCAGTTATTAAATAGGAATCCTTTTTCCCCATTTCTTGTGCATATAGGGCTTGTCAAAGATGAGATGGTTGTAGATGTGTAGTATTATTATTTCTAGGGGCTCTGCTCTGTTCCATTGGAGTCTTTATCTGTGTTTTGGTACCACTACCATGCTGTTTTGCTTACTGTAATAGCATAGTATAGTTTGAAGTCAGGGATAGCGTGATTACCTCCAGCTTTAGTACTTTCGGCTTAGGATTGTCTTGGCAATGCGGGCTCTTTTAGTTCCATGAACTTTAAGCAGTTTTTCTACCAATTCTGCAGGGGCTGAAACAGTATGCTGAGGAATGGAGTAGGGGCTCAGGACCCATTTATCTCCAACTGAACTTTTAATGAACTCCGTAAAACCAAGAGGCGGGTAGATAAGAAGAATATAGAAACAAGGTACTGAGTAGAAGGTTACATGTAGGAAAGAAAGTTTGTTTTGCATTGCATTACTTTCTGCTGACGTAGGGAGTTTATGGAGTAAATAAAGTGAAATTTGCTTGGAGGCTCTGAGTCACGACGCCATATTCTCTGTGTGTCTTTGTCTTTGTGTATGATGTTCTTTCATTTCCTCCACCACCCCGGTCGGCCCCAACACAATTCTGTAGAAAGTCATTTGGTAGCTTGATGAGTAAGCGTGAATCTATAGAAATTACCTTAAGGCAGTATGGCCATTTTCCACGATATTGATTCTTCCTATCCATGAGGCATGGTATGTTCTTTTGAGCACGTTTGTGTCCTCTTTTATTTCATTGACAGTGGTTTGTAGTTCCTCTCATGAAGAGTTCTTCACGTCCCTTATGAGGATTTGGATTCTAGAGTTTTATTCTCTTTGAAGCTATTGTGAATAGGAGTTCATTCATGATTTGGTTGTCATCTTATTACTGGGTGTATAAGAATGCTTTGTGATTTTTATTGAAATGTCTTTATCTGGTTTTGGTATCAGGGCAATACTGGCCTTGTTGAATACTGGCAAATATGTCTTTGTCTGGTTTTGGTTTCCTGGTAATACTGGCCTTGTTGAATGAGTATGGAAGTATTCCCTTCTCCTCTATTTTTTTGAAATAGTTTGAGTAAGTTTGAGGTAGTATTTTTTAAATGTTTGGTAGAATTCAGCAATGAAGCCATCAAGTCCTGGGCTTTTCTTTATTGGGAGACTTTTTATTACAGCTTTGATCTGTTACTTAGTGTGTTCATGTTTTGGATTTCTTCATAGTTTAATCTTGGGAGGTTATGTGTCTAGGAATTTATCCATTTTCTCTAGATTTTCCAGTGTGTTGGCATATAATTGCTCATGGTAGCCACTAATAATCCTTTGAATTTCTGTAGTATCAGTTGTAATGTCTCTGTTTTCATCTTCAATTTTATTTATTTGGGTCTTCTCTCTCATTTTCTTTAGTCTGGCTAAAGGTTTGTCAGTTTTGTTTATCTTTTCAAAGAACCAACTTTTCCCTTTCATCATTTGTATTGACCTCTTCAATTTCATTTATTTCTTCTCTGATCTTTATTATTTTTTACTACTAATTTTGGGTTTGGTTTGCTCTTGCTTTGCTAGTTCTTTAAGATGCAGCATTAGATTATTTACTTGAAGTTTTTTTTCTTTTCTTTTTTGATGTAGGCACCAGGTATAAATTTCCCACTTAGTACTGATTTTGCTGTATCTCATAGGTTTTGGTATGTTGTGTTTCCATTTTCATTTGCTTCAAGAAACATTTTAATTTCCTTCTAAATGTTTTAATTGACCCACTGGTCATTCAGGAGCATATTGTTTAATTTTCATGTGTTTGTATAGTTTCTAAATTTTTCTCTTTTTATTGATTTCTATTTTATTTCATTGTGGTCAGATATTATTTGATATTATTTCAATTTTTTTAATGTTTTAAGACTTGCTTTATAACCTAACATATGGTCTATCCTTGAGAATGATTCTTGTGCTGAGGAGAAGAATGTGTATTCCGCAGCCTTTAGATGAAATGTTCTGTAAACATCTGTTAGGTTCACTTGTTCCATAGTCCAGATTAAGTCCAGTGTTTCTTTGTTGATTTTCTGTCTGGAAGACCTGTCCAATGCTGAAAGGGGTGTTGAAGTTTCAAGCTATTATTGTTATTGAAGTCTATCTCTCTCTTTAGCTCTTATAATATTAGCTCTATATATGTGGTGTTCCAGTATTGAGTGCATATATATTTACAATTGTTATGTCCTCTTGCCAAATTGACCCCTTTATTATTATATAATGACCTTCTTTGTACTTTCTTACAGTTTTTGCCTTAAAACCTGTTGTCTGATATAAGTATAGCTACTCCTGCTCTCTTTTAAAAAATTCCCATTGGCATGGGATATCTTTTTCCATCCCAATATTTTCAGTCTGTGTATATCTTTATAGGTGAAGTGTGTTTCTTGTAAGCAACAGATCATTGGGTCTTTTTTCTTTTCTTTTTTATTATACTTTATGTTCTTTGAGCCACTCTATGTCTTTTGATTGGAGAGTTTGGTCCACTTACATTCAATGTTATTATTGATAAGGACTTACTCCTGCCATTTTGTTGTTTTCTGGTTGTTTTGTGGTTTTCTCTTCCTTTCCTTTTTTCCTTCCAGTATTTCCTTTTAATGAAGGTGATTTTCTCTGGTGGTATGTTTCTTGCTTTTTATTTTTTTGTGTATTCATTGTATTTTTAGATTCAAGGTTGGCATGAGGCTTGAAAAGAATTTCTTTTAACCCATTATTTTAAACTGATGACAACTGAACACTGATTGCATAAACAGACAAACAACAAAGAGAAAACTAATAAAAACTCTATACTTTGTCCCCGTTTTAATTTTTGTTTCTGTTTGTATCTTATTGTATTGACTGTCTTGAAAAGTTGTTGTAGTTATTTTTTTTTATGGTTTATCATTTAGTCTTTTTACTTGAGTAGTTTACACACCACAGTGTTATAATATTCCGTGTTTTCTGTGTGCTTACCATTATCAGTGAGTTCCATACCTTCAGATGATTTCTTATTGGTCATTAATGCCTGTTTCTTTCAGATTGAAGAACTCTCATTCACATTTCTTGTAGGACAGGTCTGATGTTTAGCATTTCTTACAGGACAGGTCTCAGCTTTTGTTTGTCTGGGAAAGCACTTATTGCTTCTTCATGCTTGAGAGATATTTTTACTGGGTATACTATTCTAGGGTAAAAGTCTTTCTCCTTCAACACTTTAGATATGTCGTGACCCTCTTTCCTGGCCTGTAATGTTTGCACTGAAAAGTCTGCTGCCAGTTATATTGTAGTTCGATTGTATGTTACATATTTCTTTTCTCCCGCTGCCTTAGGATCCTTTCTTTATCCTTGACTTTTGGGAGTTTATTAAATGACTTAAGGTGACCTTTTTGAGTTAAATATGCTTGGTGTTCTGTAACCTTCTTGTACTTTAATATTGATATCATTCTCTAGGTTTGGGACATTCTCTAATATTATCCCTTTGAATAAACTTTCTACCTCTATCTCTGTCTCTCCTTCCACTTTAAGGCCAACAACTCCTAGATTTGCTTTTTTGAGGCTATCTTGCAGGCATGCTTCATTTTTTTTTTTTCTTTTGTCTCCTCTGACTGTATTTTCAAATGGCCTGTCTTTAAGCTCATTAATTCTTTCTTTTGCATGATCAGTACTCCTATTAAGAGACTGGTGCTTTCTTCAGTCATTCTTCTGTATGTCAGTTACATTTTTAAATGCCTGAATTTCTGCTTGATTCTTTTTAATTATTTCAATCTCTTTGTTAAATTTATCTAATAGAATTCTGAAGTATTCTCTGTGTCATCTTGAATTTCATTGAGTTTCCTCAAAACAGCTATTTTGAATTCTCTGTCTGAAAGGTCACATACCTCTCTTTCTCCAGGATTGGTCCCTGGTACCTTGGTTTTTTGTTGTAGTTTTGTTTTGTGTTTTGTTTTTTTGTGTGTGAGGTCATGTTTTCCTGGATAGTCTTGATGCTTGTGGATTTTCATCATTGTCTACTCTTTGGGCATTGAAGAGTTAGATATTTATTGCAGTATTTGCAGTTTGGGCTTGTTTGTGCCCGTCCTTCTTAGGAAGGCTTTTCAGGTCTGTTAGTCCATTCTCTTATTGCAGTAAAGAACTACCTGAGACTGTGTAATTTATAAGGAAAAGAGGTTTAATTGCAGGCTGTACAGCAAGCATGGCTGGGGAGGCCTCAGGAAACTTACAATCATGATGGAAGGCAAAAGTGAAGCAGCACATTCTACATGGCTGGAGCAGGATAGAGAGGGCAAAGGGGGAGGAACTACACACTTTTAAACAACCGGATCTCATGAGAACTCACTCATTATCAGGAGAACAACAAGGGGGAAATCTGCCCCCATAATCCAATCACCTCCCACCAGGCCCCTCCTTCAACATTGGGGATTACAATTTGACATGAGACTTGGGCAGGGACACAGATCTAAACCATATCATTCCATCCCCGGCCCCTGTGAAATCTCATTTTCTCACATTGCAAAATCATCCCTTCTCAACAGTCCCTGAAGTCTTAACTCATTTCAGCACTAACTCAAAAGTCCACAGTCCAAAGTCTCATCTGACATAAGGCAAGTCCCTTCTGCCCATGAGCCTCTTAAGTAAAAAACAAGTTAGTTACTTACAAGATACAATGGGGGTACAGCTATTGGTTAAATACACCCGTTCCAAATGGGAAAAAATCGGCCAAAACAAAGGAGCTGTAAACTTCATGCAAGTCTGAAACCCAGCAGGGCAGTCATTACATCTTAAAACTCCAAAATAATCTCCTTTGACTCCATGTCTCATATCCAGGCCACAGTGATACAAGGGGTGGGTTCCCAAGAGCTTGGACACCATGTATTTGAAGAGACTTGTGTCCCAAGCCCAGTAACAATGTGATTTTAACAGAGTCATAGAGATACCACCTTTGTGTTCTTGGTAAGATCCCGAAAAATTCCCTGGATTACCAGGCAGGGACTCTTGTTCTCTTCCCTTACATTTTTCCAAACAGACGAAGTCAGTCTCTCTCTCTCTTTCTCTCTCTCTCTCTCTCTCTCTCTCTCTCTCTCTCTCTCCTGAACCGTCTGGAGCTGGGGATGGGGTGATCCAAGCTCTTCTATGGCCACCATCACTGGGACTGCTCAGGGTCAGACCTGAAGCCAGCACAGTACTGGTACTCCCCCAAGTCTTGCTGTAACCACCACCTGGCTATCACCTATGCTCATTCAAGACCCTAGGGGGTCTACACTAAGCAGGTTGTGAAGCTAGCCAGGTTTGTGTTCTTCTCTCCAGAGCAGCTAGTTCCCCCAGGCCCCAGGTGGGTCCAGCAATGCTATCTGGAAGCCAGGGATTGGATTCAAAAATCTTAGACATCTACCAGGTATTCTATTCTACTGTGGCTAAGCTGGCACTCAAACCACAAGACAAAGTCCTTCCCACTCTTCCCTTCACTTTACACAGGCAGAGGAGCCTCTCCCCGTGGCTGCCACCACCGTGGCCCATGGGGGGTTCTGCCAGGCCACTGCAAATGTTCACTCAAAACCCAAGGGCTCTGTGTCAGCTTATGGTGAATACTACCAGGCCTGGGACTCACCCTTCAGAGTAGTGGGCTCCCCATGGCTCAAGGTATGTCCAGAAATATCTAGACCTGGCCTTGGGGACCCCAAGAGCCTGCTTAGCACACTACTCTACCGTGGCTGAGCTGGTACCAGAAGCCAACACATAGAGTCTTACCCAAGGCTCACAGCATACTACCTGAGTATCATTGTTGGTTATTTAGAGCCCAAGGGCTCTTTAGTCAGCAGAAAATGAATCCTTCCAAGACGGGATTTTTCCCTTCAAGGCAGTAGTTTCCCTTCTGGACCAGGGTGAGTCTAGAAATGTTATCTGGGACTAGGACCTGGGATGGGATTCATGACCCTACCCAGTGTCCTATCCTACTGTGGCTAAGCTTGTATTCAAGATGCAAGACAAAGTCCTTTTTACTCTTCTCTCTCCCTTCCACAAGCTGAAGGAAGGAGTCACTTTTGTTCCTGTGAACTGTGCTGCCCAGGGTTAGAGGAGGGGTGGGTGATATGGTTTGGCTCTGTGTCCCCACTCAAATCTCATCTTGATTTGTAATCCCCATAATCCCCATGTGTCAAGGGCTGGACCAGGTGGAGGTAATTGAATCATGGGGCTGGTTCCTCCCATGCTGTTCTCATGATAATGAGTGAGTCTTATGACATCTGATGGTTTTATGTGTCTGGCATTTCTCCTGCTTACACTTCTTCCTGCTGCCTTGTGAAGAAGGTGCCTTGCTTCCTCTTTGCCTTCCACCATGATTGTAAGTTTCCTGAGCCCTCTCCAGCCATGCTGAACTGTGAGTCAATTAAACCACTTTCCTTTATAAATTACCCAGTCTTAGGTATGCTTTTATTAGCAGCACGAGAACAGACTAATACATTGGGTGTAAGTACTCCCCCACCTGCTTTTTCTGGTATCTCATGTTTCACCCCAGTCCACTGGCTGTAAGCTCAGCACATCAGGACTTGCCTAAGAATTGTAATCCTTGTATCCAGACTGACTTTCAAGTTTGCTTAGCACTCTAGAGCACTTTAGCCCACAGTGGCAAGGCTTGCTGAGAAACTCAAGTTCCAACTGTTGGAATGGGTGCTTTCCCTCTAAAAGCCAGGAACTCTTCCCATCCTCTTCCCAATTCCCTCTTTATCCAAGAGTTGATATGTTAATTGAAGACATGATAAGAGCACAGATCATTACATTAGACTTCCATGATCATGTTCAGTGGATGTTTATTAAATGCTTATTACATGAGAGTACTATTTTTGGTTTTGCATATACCAAGAACCATAGTCACTGACCTCAAGGAGCCATGTGTAAGCAGAGAAAAAGCATCTCAACTTCTAAAAGATAATAGTGTTATTATGTAACATACATTAATGCCAAGTGAATCACAAAGATAAGTACTATTATAAGAGTTTGGTCATTGCAAGCTGAAGTAATCAGAACCACTCATGGAAAATAGGGAAATAGAAATGGCCCTTGCTTATTTTTAATCATAGCAAGATCCTACCTTAGGTACTTTCCACCTGGGACATTCTTTTCTTCAACTTCATGTTTCATACTTTCTCTCTTCAGTTTTCAACTCAAAGGTGATCTTAAAGTAGCTTCCCTTAACTACCATAATGAACATAATCCCCTTCCCCACTAGAGCAAATATTTTCCTCTTAGTATCTACAGTTCAGTGATTTATTATCTTTCTCATGATATAAAATTTATGAAGACAGAAATTTTGTCTGTCTTTTTATTTTCTATCCATTGCCCAAAACATTATCTAGCATTTAGTAGATATTCAATAAATATTTGTTAAATAAGCGGGACTTGTTAATCAAGTAGAACATACCCGAGAGGGCAGAGTAGCCATTCTAGGCCAGGTCAGTGGCTTGAAAAACAATTGTTCCTCTAGAGAATTATTTTCAATCATGGTCTTTAGATGGCTTTTTCTTCTCTACAAGGAAATTTCAGTAACGAGAAAATCTAAAAATTAGTACAAAGAAGGAAAATGAAATGAAGGTATAATTTACTAAGATTGATGAAAACTTTTTAAAAATGATATCTTGACAACCAGTTTGCTCAGATTTCTTCTCAGCTATTGCCAGCATATCTCACTTATGCTTGACAGATAGGTGTCTGCTAGTCTTATCTTCCTCTGTCAGGGCTCTGCCATCAAGCCTGAGTGGACAAGACTCCACAAAGTTGCCAAAATGTTTCACTGAAGGAACCACAAACCTGAGGGCTCTTCATGCATTGTTAGCATCAATGCTGCCTGGTCTATGCCAGGAGATCATCCCTGGCTTAGTTCATTTGGGGTAGCAGAATTCTGCTTTTCTTCCTTTGAGACAGGAAGTAGACAGGATATTCTCACTTAGTGCTCCATATTGTTAAACTCATCAAAGGCGCAGTTTATGGTTGACTACAATAAGAGGCAGCAACCACAGTGAGACTACACACCAACACATCTTTGACAGAATTTTACAAAAAACTATTTTCAAAAACATTTGTTTTAATAGTATATGTTTTTTTCATTAAGCAATTAATACATGCTCATTACAGCAAATTTCAAATTACAGAAATGTAGGAGAAAAGACAGTATATCACCCATAGTTTCATCCTCTAGAGTATTCCAACTTTTATGTGTGTGTGTGTATATGTGTGTGTGTGTATATATATATGATTTTTGTTTTTTTGTTTTTTGTTTTGAGATGGAGTCTTGCTCTGTCGCCCAGGCTGGAGTACAGTGGTGCGATCTCTGCTCACTGCAAGCTCTACCGGGTTCACGCCATTCTCCTGCCTAAGCCTCCGGAGGTAGCTGGGACTATAGGTGCTGAAAGGAGCTGGGCACATTCCTCAGCCCCAGGCTCAAAACTCCCTGAGCCTAGTACAAACACATCCCATCCTCCCATCCCACCACATACCACCATATATCTCTCCAACTCCCTGAGCCCAGTACAAACACCACCTGGAAAGTCTCCGATAAGGGGACAGCCGTTCAAGGTTACTGAAAGCGCGGGAGCCAAAAGAATTTCTTTGTTCCCCTGCAACTTTTGGGCTATAAAAAGCAAACGCTCGCATTGATCGGGGCCCTCTTGTATACTGTGGAATGGAGGGACCAGGTTCGAACTTGTAGTAAAGATCCTTGCCGCTTGGCTTTGACTCTGGTCTCTGGTGGTCTTCTTTGGGGAACAAACTGTCTGGGCATAACAGTGCCCGCCACCACATCTGGCTAATTTTTTGTATTTGTAGTAGAGATGGAGTTTCACAGTGTGAGCCAGGATGGTCTCAATCTCCTGACCTCATTATCTGCCCACCTTAGCCTCCCGAAGTGCTGGGATTACAGGCTTGAGTCACCCCGCCTGGCCTTATGTCTATATTTTAAATAAATTTCACACAAAATATCAGTGTGTAAACATAACAGTAATAAAACATTTTAAAGATCACTCTCAATTCCTTGCTCTAATGTATCTACTATTATTTAACTTTATTCTTTTCTAATCTTGGTTCACATGCAAATTGCTACTGAGGTGCAGATTTTAATGTTTTTATCATTTGGCATAGTAAGAATAACCTATCTGCTACTGCATAGATAAGCCCAGGGGTGAAGCCTATTTATCCAAAATATAATTTTCATCTTCAGTTAGAGTATTCCTTATATCTTCAATTCTATTACTATCAATTCTAGTCTTTGATGTAGACATATTTTTAAGTTTGTTTTTTTTTTTAAATAAAAGGCCATTAACAAGTATCTGGTGATTTTCCAGTTCTATATATATATATCAGTTGGGTTAAATATATGATAATTGGGTTTAGTTTTGTCTTATGAAGTTTCTTCTTTCTTATCTCAGTTTCTTTGGCATCTTTTGGACATGTGCAAGGCTTCCTTTGGACATATACAAGCCTTCTTTTTCCTTCTAGAATAAATTTAAAATAAAGTATGGTGTAAGCAAAGTTTTTTTTTAATTTACTTTGATTTTTAAATGAGTAAGTTCTTGATGAAGTTTTCTGTTACCATTTTCTTATTTAAAAAAAAGTAAAGAAACTGACTTCCCCTAAAACTGTTGCTTTAATTCTAAGGCATTATCATGTACTCATATTTTGACATATCAGAATATAAACTGGAAGTTCTTTTTATTAAAAAGAGTCATTTAAAATGTTAAAGGTTTGACCAGGCATGGTGGCTCACACCTGTAATCTCAGCACTTTGGGAGGCCGAGGTGGGCGGATCAACTGAGATCAGGAGTTCGAGACCAGCCTGACCAACATGAAGAAATCCCATCTCTACTAAAAATACAAAATTAGCCAGGTGTGGTGGGGCATGCCTGTAATCCCAGCTATTTGGGAGTCTGAGGCAAGAGAATCGCTCGAACCCAGGAGGCAGAGGTTGTGGTGAGTTGAGATTGTGCCATTGCACTCCAGCCTTGGCAACGAGTGAAAATCCATCTCAAAAAAAAAAAAAAAAAAAAAAAAAAGTTAAAGCTTTATATATTAGGTAAGGAAAAATGAGAAGTGAATTGCTCTCTTTGGAGTAAAATATTTCATAAATACAACTGACATTCATAGTGTACTGATAGTATTTTTAAAAATTTGGAGCATTTAGAATCTAGAGTTTATTAGGAAGTTCTAATGAAGAAAATTAAAATATATTTAAATTTTTCTGCCTCTTTTTTATGGAGAAGCTGAGATCACAATAACACATTAACTAAGAGAAACTATAAAAATTGGATAATTTTTTTAAGCCAGCTGATTGAAAGCATTAGAAAGTAATTAACAGAGCTATGACTTTAGGAGACAAAGTTCCAGAGATAATGCAAGTGCATCAAGATAAAGTCTATACTGTAATGGCTGGGCATGGTGGCTCATGCCGGTAATCCCAGCACTTTGGGAACCCAAGGTGGGCGGATCACAAGGTCAGGAGTTCAAGACCAGCCTGACCAACATGGTGAAACCCCATCTCTACTAAAAATACAAAAATTAGATAGGCATGGTGGCGCGTGCCTGTAATCCCAGCTACTCAGGAGGTTGAGGCAGAGGTTGCAGTGAGCCAAGGTCGCGCCACTGTACTCCAGGCTGGGCGACAGAACGAGACTCCATCTCAAAAAAAAAAAAAAAAAAAAAAAAGTCTATACTGTAGGTTGCTTTTTCTCCTTAATGCATTTTCATATTCAAGGCTCAGGGCACAGATGCTGAAAAGAAAGCAACTACGTATTACTTGAGGAAGAATTGGATTAGGGAGAAAAAAAAATGGAGTTCATGGTGAATAAGATATTCAGAACCTAAGGTGCTAATGTTCCAAAGACGAAAGAACCATAGAGAAGTGAGAGTGACATTCTTCATGCGTTTCCCCCTTGAAGCATTTGCCAATTCCTAAGCTGTACCTGTGCCAGGCAAGTAGCCAGAAAACAGTTGCTAAGAGGTGAAAAGTCAAAGCTGAGATTTAGGCTTCGTTGTCACCCTGGAGAGAAAACTGGAGTTCAGGTTCATAAATGCCAGACATCCCATTAAGACCCTGAAAGTTTCACGGTTATGGACAAACCAGAGAAAGGCCAGGCTTGATTGGATCAAGGTGATTTGCTCATGTTCTACCTGCTTGCTAAAGAAGAACAAGTATCTTTAGAGGAAGATAGTCATATTCCAGATTTTCCTCAATTTTTTACTAGGTGATGACTTGCATTCAACAACAAAAAATTACTAAGCATGTTAAGAAAAAGACTAAACTGAAAACTAAGAGAAACAACAGATAATAAGACCCAGAGATATTCCAAACATTGGAGTTATGAGAAAAAAAACTCTAAAATAACTGTGACTAATGTATTTAAGAAGACAGAAAAGATAGAAGTTTTTAAAAATAATACAATTTAAATCAAAAAATAAAAAGTATAATATTTAAGAGGTGAGTTTACCAATACATTAGACACATTAGAAGAGATGATTAGTGAATGGGAAGATATGGCAGTAGAAAACATCCAGGCTAAAGCTTAGAGAATAAAAAAAAAAAAGGAAAATGCAAAAAATTAGTAACAGTGAAAGTGTTCACCTAAATGTAACTGTATCAACAGACAAAAAGGAAAGAGAATGGGTCAGTAACCTCATTTGAAGATATATTAACTACGAATTTTCCCAACCGACCGAAAACAATCAAGTCAGAGACTGGATAAACAATTCAAATGACAAGTAGCATTTGAGGAAGAAGCCACTGTCTCCACCTCCATACTCAGCAACATCATAGATAAACCTCTGGAAAAATAAGACCTCTTGAAGTATTTCAGATTCTAAAGGAACAACAATTAAATTGACAGTTAATTTTCCATGAGAAAAAAGATAGTGCAATGGTGTCTTTAAATGCTGAAAGATAATAACTGCCAATTTAGAATTCTATTTCTAGTAAATATATCCCTCAAAAATGAGGATGGATCAATGCCTCTTAGACAAACATATAAACTAAATTTATTGCCCATAGAACCACATTAAAAATACACCTAGAGAGCTATTCAGGTAGGAAAAAAAAAAAAATGTGCTCAAATGGAAGCATATGAATGTAGGAAGGAATGAAGAGCACCTGAAGGGGAAAACAAAGAAGTGAACCTACATTAACATAGAATGCTTAAAGCAACAACAACAACAAAAACACCTAAGGAGGTTTAAAATAAATGTTAATTAAAATCTGTGCATACAGTAAAAAAATAGGGGTCATAAATGATTTTAAATGTTCTAGATTCTTGCATTCTCAGGACATGGTAAAAAGTACTAACTCAATATAGATCCATTAAGTCAGTATGCACGTTACCTTCAGGGAAACTGCCTAAAATAATAAAAAGAGACTATATTACTATAAGGCTATTAGAAGGAAAAATATAATAATAAAATAGTTATACCAGAAGTCGTCGAGAAAGAACAACAACAAAAAGAACAACACAAAAGACAAATATAAAATACATAGTAATATAGTAGATTTAAATGCAAATACACTCATGTCACTAAATGATGGAGAAACATATTCTGAGAAATGTGTGATTAGGTGATTTTACTGTGTAAATGTTATAGAGTCAAACTTAGATGGTATAACCTACTACATACCTAAGCTATATAGTGTAGCTTATTGCTCCTAAGCTACAATCTTGTATGGCGTGTTATGTACTGAATACTGTAGGCAATTATAACACAATAGTAATTATTTGTCTATTTAAACACTTGTAAACATAGAAAAGGTACAGTAAAAATATGATATTATAATCTTATGGCACCATTGTTGTATATGCAGTCCATCATTGACTGAAACATCATTATGTGGCACATGACTACATATTAGTAGTTCAATTAAATAACAATGGCCTAAAATTTCCAATTGAAAGATAAGAATTGTCAGCTCAGATTATAAAAATAAAAACAAACAAGCAAAAACAAATTTTATTGTGAAGAGAGACATCTTTAATATAAAAATAGGGAAATATTGGAATTAAAAGTATGGAAAAAGTTATATGTAAACACTAGCCTAAATAAGCTTGAGATAGCTACACAGGAGATAGATGTATCTTCAATTTGGGAACATGTAATAACAAAGTGTCATTAAAAGTCACATAATTAAAAGGAGAAATAGATGAATTCATAATTATCGTGAGATATTTCACATACCACTTATCCCCATGTGACATGATTTCAAGTCTTTTAACCATCCTGGTTCTCTAGTTGGTCAATAAACTTGTAAGATGTGACACTTCCTCATCTGCCTTCTACTTGTTCTCATTGATAACCAAATCGAAGTGGTTTGCTCTTAATTCACCAAATAGCCTCTTCCATTAAGATTTTTAGAGCCTATATTATTTTGAAATTTTGAAGTTATTTAATCCTGATACTCCAATTCTTAGGATATGTTTCCTTCTTCTAAGTGTATTCTAATTGAGTCATTGTTTCCATCATCTTCTCCATCAGTTGTCTACTCACACCCAAAGAGATAAATTCAGTTATTGGGTTCATGAATGAAGAGTGGATAATCACCTGTGACCAGTGTACCATTCACATATAAAGTACTGTGTACTGAGCATAGCACGCAAGAATTGTGATGGGCTAATTCTCAGAGCTCTTTTAGTCTGTGACAACACGGGCAAGTCAAGATGATGACAAAAGATAGGACTAGCCAGACCTATGATTGGGTATACTGACCTCACTATGAAGCTATCTCCAGGTACCCAGTATTTATATAGCTAAGATTTTTTTAATGAGAAAATAAGAGTATACAGAAGAAATTTATATAGGATAACTAGTCTCGTTAGTAAAAAACAGAAAACTTCCTCAATAGCTAGCTAAAGTGAAATTTTGCTTCCAGCCAAGATAGAATAACAGGGCTGAATTTACCCTCCTGCCCAATAAAACAAAACAACAAATAGACAAAAATATATTAAACAATAGGATATTTCTAGAATATTGAACTGTAAGCAATATTGAACTGTAAGAACAATGATCCCTGACAAATGAGAAACAAATAAGGTAAACTATAATTTGCCCATCTTTCTGCATAATTTCCAAGCTGTGCTGTGTGGGAAGAGGAAGCCTAGATAGGGCCTGTTAAACTCCCTGCTTGAGTGAATGGAGCTTGTAGTTCACTGTAGCCTGAGGTCCTGTATATCTTTTTCGAGGAGGTGTCTGTTCAGGTCTTTTGCCTGTTTTCAAATTGGGGTTTTTATTATTGACTTTTAAGGGTTCTTTGTATATTTCTGATAACAGTCCTTTATCAGATCAGTTGTTTGCAAATATTTTTTCCCAGTCCGTGACCTTGTCTTCTCATTCCCTTGACAGTGATTTTCACAGAGCAGATGTTTTTAATTTCAATAAAGTCCAGTTTATCAATTATTTCTTTAATGGAACATGCCTTTGGTGATATATCTAAAAAGTCATCGCCACACCCAAAGTCATCCAGATTTTCTCCTGTGTTACCGCCTAGGAGTTTTATACTTTTGCATTTTACGTTTAGATCTGTGATGTATTTTGGGTTAATTTTGTTTGTTTGTTTGTTTGTTTTGTTTTTTTGAGACGGAGTCTCCTTCTGTCACTCAGGCTGGAGTGCAATGGCGCAATCTCGGCTCAATGCAACCTCCACCTCCCAGGTTCAAGCTATTCTCCTGCCTCAGCTTCCTGAGCAGCTAGGATTGCAGGCACCAGCCACCACACTCAGCTAATTTTTGTATTTTCAGTAGAAATGGGGTTTCACCATGTTGGCCAGGCTGGTGTCGAACTCCTGACCTCAGGTGATCCACCCGCCTCAGCCTCCCATACTGCTAGGAGTACAGGCGTGCATTACTGCGCCCAGCCTTTGGGTTAATTTTTATGAAGGGCATAAGGTCTATGTCTAGAATCCTTTTTGTTCAGGTGATGTCCAGTTCTCCAAGTACCATTTGTTGAAAAGACCATAACAACATTTTAACAAACTGAGTGCAACAGCGTATAAAAAGGATAATGCATCATGATCAAATCAGGGTTATCCCAGAAATGCAAAGCTGAGTTAGCATTTTAAAATCAAAGGGGCCAGGCACAGTGGCTTATGCTTGTAATCCCAGCACTTTGGGAGGCAGAGGCAGGTGGATCACTTGAGGTCAGGAGTTCAAAATCAGCTTGGCCAACATGGTGAAACCCTGTCTCTACTAAAAATACAACAACAAAAAAATTATCTGGGTGTGGTGGCATGTGTGCCCATAATCCCAGCTACTTGGGAGGCTGAGGTATGAGAATCACTTGAACCTGGAAGGCAGAAGTTGCAGTGAGCCAAGATTGCACCACCGCACTCCAGACTGGGTGACAGAGTGAGACTCTGTCTTAAAATAAATAAATAAATAAATAATCAATCAGAACAATTCATCATATTAACAGACTAAACAAGAAAAGCTATATGATCATCTTAGCAAATGCAAAAAAAAGCATTTGATAAAAGCCTAACTCAATTCCTGATAAAAACAACACACAGCACACTAGAAATACAAGGGAATTTACTCAGTCTCATAAAGGCTGTAAGTATTAGAAATGCAAAATCTCAGACTTCACCCCAGACCCACTGAATCAGAATCTGAGTTCTAACAAGATCCCCAGTGAGTTGATGCACATTAAAACTTGAGCAGCATTAGAACAGCGTTTCACAGCCTTGGGCCCATTTTAACATCGCTTGGGAAGGTTTTGAATATCCTTCCTAATACTTAGTAGTAACAAACCAAGGGCAGGCGCAATGGCTCTTGCCTGTAATCCCAGCACTTTGGGAGGCCAAGGCGGGCAGATTACGAGGTCAAGAGATCGAGACCATCCTGGCTAACACGGTAAAACTCCATCTCTACTAAAAATACAAAAAATTAGCTGGGTGTGGTGGCAGGTGCCTATAGTTCCAGCTACTCGGGAGGCTGAGGCAGGAGAATGTCATGAACCTGGGAGGCAGAGCTTGCAGTGAGCCAAGATCACGCCACTGCATTCCAGCCTGGGCGACAGTGCGAGACTCTGTCTCAAAAAACAAAACAAAACCAAACAAAAAAATTGAAATTCTCCCACTATTATCAGGAACAAGCCAAGGATGCCCACTCTTACCACTGCTATTTAACATTGTATTGGATAGTCTAACCAGTGAAATAAGGTAAGAAAAAACAAATGAAAGGCATCCAGTTTGGAAAGGTAGAAGTAAAATCCTCTTTATCCACAGATGACATTGTCTTCTTTGTAGGAAATCTTATATAGTCTACAAATTAACTGTGTGCTTAGCAAGTCTGAGGATACAAGATCACTACATGAAAACCTATTTCTATATAGTAGCAAAGAAAAATTAGAAATGAAAATTTAAAAGCAGTATGTTTACAAGAACATCAAACATATGAAATACTTGGGAATAAATCCAACAAAAAATGTGCAAGACCTCTATATTAAGAACAACAAATATTGCGGAAAGAAAGTAAAAAGACCTAAACATATGAAAATAAATGCTAATGTTCATGGATTGGAACACTCAATATTACTAAAATATCATTTCTCCCCAAATTGATCTCTAAATTTAACACAATCTCAGTTAAAATTTCAGCAGGCTTTCTTTTTGTAGAAATTAAACAAGCTGATTCTAAAGTTCATTTGGAAATTCAAAGAACCTAGACTAACCAAAACAAAATTGAAAATGAAGAACAGGCCAGGTGTGGTGGCTCACGCTTGTAATCCCAGGACTTTGGGATGCCAAGGGTCAGGAGATCGAGACCATCCTGGCTAACGTGGTAAAACCCCATCTCTACTAAAAATACAAAAAATTAGCTGGGCGTGGTGGCGGGCACCTGTAGTCCCAGCTACTCAGTCCCAGGAGAGGGACTGAGAATGGCGTGAACCCGGGAGGTGGAGCTTGCAGTGAGCCGAGATCACACCACTGCACTCCAACCTGGGCAACAGAGTGAGACTCCCTCTCAAAAAAAAAAAGAAAGAAAGAAAGAAAAAAGAATAACAAGACTGGAGAACTCCCACTACCTGACTTCTATACTAAATTTAAAGCTGTAGTAATCAAGCCAGTGAAGTAGTGTGTCTAGATAGGAAAACATTAATAACAACAGAATAGAGAGTCCGTAAATAAACCTATACATATGTAAATAGCTGATTTTTGACAAAATTTCAAGAGAATTCAGTGGAGAACCGATGGTGTTTCCAACAACTACTGAAACAGTTGAATGTCCATATGAAAATACACTTTGACCTATACCTTGCACATGATGATAGAGCTTAATGTAAAATTTAAAACTATCATAATTTTAGAAGTAAACATAGAAGAAAATTACTGTGAACTTGGGTTAGGCAAAGTGTTTTTAGATACAATATCCAAAGTACAATCCACAAAAGGAGAAATTGACATATTCGACTTCATCCAAAGTAAGAACTTGTGCTCTTCAAAAAGCAACGTTAAGAGAACTAAAAGACAAACCATAGACTGAGAGAAAATATTTGAAAGTCAAATTACATTTATCCAGTATGTCCAGAGAACTTTCAAAATGTAATAATAGAAAACAACTCAATGAAAAATGGACGAAACGTTAGAACAGACACTTAACCAGAGATTCCAAATAAGTACATGAAAGGACCCTCAACATTATTAGGAAAATGTGACTTAAAACCACAGTGAGATACCACTATACATTTATTGGAATGTCTAAAATTAAAAAGACTGAACAGAACAAGTGTTGATGCATATGTGAAGCATAAGGAACTCTCCCATCCTGCTTTCAGAAATAGAAAATGCCACTTTGGAAAATAATTGAGGGTTTTCTTAAAAACTTTAACATATACCTTGCATATGACCCAGACATTACACTCCTAGGTATTCATCCCAGAGAAACAAAATTCATAAAAGGCTTGTATATGAATATTCATAAAGGCGTTATTTGTATGACCCCTAAACTGGAAATAACCTAAATATCCCTCACCAGGTGAGTGCAAAAATAATCCAAAAAAATGAATATTTGACACATGAAACAACTTGGATAAATTTCAAGATAATTGTGTTGATTGAAAGAGGCCAGACCAAAAAAAGTATATACTGTATTACTTCATTTGTATAAAATTCTAGAAAATGCAAACTTACCCATATTGAGAGAAAGCAGACTGATGGTTACCTGGGAACAGGGAGGGCACAGGGAGGGACAGGACAGAGTTATTATGAAAAAGCACAAAGAAAAATGGGGGAGGAGGTGACAGATATGTTCATTATCTTGGTTGTGATGGTTTCATGAGTATATACATATGTCAACACTTATCAAATTATACACTTTAAATATGTGCAGTTTACTGTATGTCGATTATACCTCAAGTTGCTAAGAAAAGCGAGCACTGAATTTCACATAGCAGCATGATCATTACATCCTAAGGTGGTGTTACTCAAATGGAGCAGATGCTAGTACAAATTCCCATCCAGAACTACCACTCAGCTGGTTGGATCTGGGCCCCTCTAGTTTTCTACTGATCCTATCCCCCAAAGAAGCCTTGAGTTTGGGTCTTTCGCCACATTCTGTTCTGCTGATATTCATAGATTGACCCTAGAAGTGGCAATCACCCCATTTCTATCATTGCTAAAACTGTGCTCCCACTGAAAAAAATATAATATTAACTCCCGGGAGGTACAAATTGAGAGCGACAGTCGTTCACATGGAGGGGAGGGTAATGTAATAGAACAGTGGCTTTGGAGTTGATGAACACCACTTGCTAGCTACATAATCTTGGGTAAGTCTGTCTACCTCTCCGAGCCTCGGTTTTCTCATTTTAAAAGTATTTAACAATTCCTACCTGACAGGATTGTCTTCAAGGTACATATGAAAGACTGAAGCAGAAGGTCAGGCATGAGGGAAGGACACATTAGAAATGACTGTCTCCTTTGTGCTGTTGTTCACAGTGCTCCCCTTAAGCCACCTATTATACAAACTCCCCTTATCATGCTGTCGGGATTCCAGCTGAAGCCTCCGATGTAAACTGTAAATAAGGTTCCAAGCGAATGGGTCTCACGCTCGGCTACACATTAGAATCACCTGGGGAGATTAAAACCACACAACAACCCAAAAAACCTGATGCTTGGGTTCCACCATCAGAGAGTTTGATATAATTGAGTTGATGGCACGGTTGGACATTGGGATGTTCAAAAGCTTCCCAGGAGATGTTAAAATAGGGCCAAGGCTGTGAAACACTTCTAATGCTGCTCACGTTTTAACGTGCATCGACTCGCTGGGGATCCTGTTAAAACTCAGATTCTGTTTCAGTGGGTCTAGGGTGAAGTCTGAGATTCTGTGTTTCTGATAGGCTACCAGCTGATGCTGATGCTGTTGATCCTGGGATGACACCTTGGGTGGAAAAACTAACCCATGGGGAGCATCAGAATCACCTGGGGATCTTTTTAAAGCTGAGGATTTCTAGATCTTCCCCTGAGATGGGGCCCCAGCATTGGCATTTCTTTTAGAGACCAGCCAGATAAGCCTACTGTATTTCTCTTAGGAAGAACCGTGGATCTAGTCTGAGCTTTTACATGTGAGAACACTATCCTCAAGAGGGTGTGCGACCCTTGTCCTGAGGTAACTTTCTCCCAAGAAAGTTCATTAGTAAATGAAGTATATTTTCAACGGGAACATATTCCGGTGTGAGGGTCCTCAGTGCTGACTGGGGACTACAATCTGCAGTGTGAGTCGAGCGTGAAGGTTTCATTAACACACAGCTCAGAACCTAGCTGTGGAGCAGCCTGTGTGATGAATGGGGTCTCGGGTTCTACTTGAAGCATTATCACATAATATATCAGTTTTATGTCAAATGAACTGATGGTTTTATGGCCTTTCCATTCAATTTGATAGGGCCCTTTTCATGGGCTCTTTTTAATAATGCTAGAGGGCATTTTTTGGTGGTGATGACATAGTGATTTATAAAACCCACTTCATGCATCAGCCACATATATGTAAATCAGAAAAATTTCCTTCTGGGAAAAGGTGTCATTGCCATTCTATGATAAATAGATGCATAGTCAATGAGCAGACATTCATCAAGACGCAGATTTGAATTCACGTTTCTATGTACCAAGTAATTAGCATCGTGTCTAGGAAGTAGTCTTGTAGGGCAGGACCCTCCCAAATGGAAGACTTGCAGCATGCAAGTTGAGTTTGCTGCCAACTTGACCTTCAAGGTGCTGCAGCAAGATGGCTGGAAACTCAGCTGGTGGTATGGGAGCATCAGCCTTGAGGGTGAAGGAGGGGAAGTGGTGCTTAAAGGAAGCACCACAGACAGAAGAAGAAAGGACATACTTTTAATGTCTGTGTTGCTATAGAACTTAATATTATTTTCCTTATTTAGTGCTCAAATCATGTTGCAAGGTAGGAGTTATCTACATCTTAAAGACAGAAAACTGAAGTGAGAACTCATCTAAGACTTCAGTCTAGGTCAGTGTGACTCCAAAGCCCATGCTCTTTCTGCTACACTACAATGTTTTCGCAAAAGCACCTGGATGTCAGCATAAGTGAATTATGTCCCTGTGATACCAGTTTTGCTGAGACCAGATTGCAACTCTCAGCAATTGTACCTGCCATCTGCTTCCTGTGCCCAGCCTTGAATCTGTAAAGATGTGACATCAGATGTGCTAATGCTATATATAGCTTAAAAGGCTTTAAAAAAAAATTAAAGAAAAATTATCTTTAATTGATGAAATCAAAGTGTCAAATATTCCTCATTCTTAGCTACTGGTATGAAATCAAATCATGGGTAACTGTTAAAACTTGAAATAATTGGCCACAGAAATAAAATAAATCTGATGGAAATATTTTTATTACCTAAATATTTGTGAAGTGAGTTGGAGGGAGATCCACAACATTTTATTCATGGGCCAATTAAGATATTATACCATAGAAAGAACAATAACATTTTTTTAAAAAAAGAACAATTAACTTTTACAAAGCTTTCAACATTTGTGCATCACTTTCACCAATACCGTGTGATCCTCACATCACTTCTGTGATGTTGGCAGTATGATTTGATCCATTATTAGATAAGGAAATCAAAGCGCTGAGACTCAGAAATGGGGATTCCACTCTCAGAAATGCCTACACAAAGAACGCAGATCTTCCGAAGACTAGACTTCACACTCTAAGCTCCATGTTTTCACTGCTCAGAAATGCATTTCTCCTTAAAACCAATTTTCTGCTTTTCCAAGTCTCTGTATAGAAGCAAGAACATATTTACTCCAATAATCACAGTATCAGAGCGTATTCCTTTTTGTAGAGAGGGATTTGTTGGCTCAGATATTTGATTGGGGACACCCTATATAGTTTGGGGCCAAGAACGTTATCCTGAATTGGATATTACATATCTCTGTTTTCCCTATTCTTTCTCTCTAAATATAAAACTAAAGGTGAACATTTGATACACAGAAAAACAAAAAGAAAAAAAAAAAGCCCAGGGGCATCTGACCTCTAAATTTAGTCAGAGAAAATAAAGTCCCCACAAAATAAAGCAATACAAAAATGGGGAAGAGAGATTATGGGTCTCTCTTCAGCTGGCACAAGAGAGGGCAGTAACTGAAAGCAATCAAGTCAATAGATTTTTGCAAAAAAATTTTTTTTTATTTAAAAAATATATAAGGTGTCCCCAATCAAATATTTAAGTCAACAAATCTCTCTCTACAAAAAAGAATATAGTCTGCTGTAATTATAGGAGTAAACATATTCTTGCTTCTATATGGAGACTTGGAAAAGCAGAAAAGTCGTTGTTTGTTTGGTTTTGTTTTTTTTTTTGAGACGGAGTCACGCTCTGTCGCCCAGGCTGGAGTGCAGTGGCGCGATCTCGGCTCACTGCAAGCTCCGCCTCCCGGGTTCACGCCATTCTCCTGCCTCAGCCTTCCCAGTAGCTGGGACTACAGGCACCAGCCGCCACGCCCGGCTAATGTTTTGTATTTTTAGTAGAGACGAGGTTTCACCGTGTTAGCCAGGATGGTCTCCATCTCCTGACCTCGTGATCCACCTGCCTTGGCCTCTCAAAGTGCTGGGATTACAGGCATGAGCCACCGCGCCGGGCTGAAAAGTAGTTTTTAAAGAATATATTTTGTTGAGCAGTGAGAAACGTGGGGTTCAGAGTGTGAAAACTAGTCTTCTGATCACTGACGGTGTGAGCATTTCTGAGAGTGGAATCTCAATTTCTGAGTCTCTGCGCCTTGACTTCCTTATCGAATAATGGATCAAATCATATCTACCAACATCACAGAAGTGAGCAAAGAGAAAGTATAGCTCAAAGGACTGGTTTTGGGAAGAAATTCTTGATGTCAAGAATATTTGCTGCTTTTATCCTGAGGTGTCTGGCTGGGGTGGAATAAAAGTGTCTCTAATCAGGGTATTTATTGAAAAGACTGAGTTCAAACTTTGCAGAGAGGGGAGGTAGTAGTCTGATTGGAGACACCCTGTATAAATTGAAAGTCAATAAATCTATTACCAGATACTTAGGATTGCTTTCTACATTAACCAAGCGCAGTAACTGAAAATAATCAAGACCAAGTTCAGATATAACAGCAATCATTGGGGTTTACATTAGAGGCAACATAGATTACAGGTGATAGCGATGGAATGACAAGAAGAGAGAAGACCTGAGTTCTAGTCTTGCCTCTCCCGCTAATTAGTTTTTGGCTGTGAACAAGTTACTGAAACTCCCTGGGCTCAGGTCTCTGTTGTGGAAGGGTGCAGACTGGGAAAGGAGCGTGAGGAAAACCTAGGGAAGCAAAGTAGCTCTGTGATGTGCCAGGCAAGCCCCCTCCTCTTTTGAACAAAGTAGTCTGAAGCAGTGGTTGTCCAGAGCAGAGCAGAAAGCTGGGAAGCCCTTCGGGCAGTGGAGTGGTCTGCAGCCTGGCTGGGTAGGTACCCTGTGGCCTATGTAGATGGTGGCAGAGACACCCACATTCCAGAGATGCTCCAAACAATCTGGAAGCCACCTTGGTGATATTGACCACTGGTCACTTAGGAATATACAGAAGTTGTATGAGACACCAAGTTTCTACTCCTCTCTTTTGCCACTATTTTCAGCTAAATGGATGACTAAGTAATAATAATGCTATGTTTAAGCCACTCATCACATGCATTTTCTCCCCCCCCCCTTTATTTATTTATTGCTTATTTTTGTTTATTTATTTATTTTTATTTACAGAGATAAGGTCTCACTGTGTCGCCCAGGCTGGAGTGCAGTGACGGGATCACGGTTCACTGAAGCCTCAACCCCCCAGGTTCAGGCCATCCTTCTGCCTCAGCCTCCTACATGCTGAGAGACCACATCTGGCTGATCAAAAAAAAAATTCGCAGAGATAGGTTTTCACTGTGTTACCCAGGCTGGTCTCAAACTCCTGGGCTCAAGCAGTCCCCCTGCCTCAGCCTCCCAAAGTGTTGGGATTACAGGCATGAGCCACTGCGCCTGGCCTCCTACAGCATTTTAAAATTTGATCCTTATATTCATGAAGTGGGATAATCAGTTCCATTTTACAGATGAGGAAAGGAGCTTAGAGAGGTAAAGATATTTTCCCCAGTATCTCTTTAGAACTGGCGTTTGAACCCAGGGGCAATCTGCCTACAGTTAAATCAATGATGGATCATAATCAACATTGTAGAAAATTTCAGAAAGTACATAAAGAAAAAATATATGATCATCCCAGATTTGATCACCCAGAGACACCCAGCTTGGTTTGTAGAAAATTTAAAGTCAAAATTTATTTTTAATGGCTGTGTGGTATTTCATTTTAAGTATGTTTTAAGTTTATCCAACAAATCTATTACCAGATATTTAGGATTGCTTTCTACTTTTTTTTTTTTTTTTTTTTTTTTGAGACAGGGTCTCACTCTGTTACCCAAGGCTGGAGTGCAGAGATGCAATCACAGCTCACTGCAATGCAATGTCTGCCTCCCAGGCTCAAGTGATGCTCCCACCTCAGCCTCCCAAGGAACTGGGACCATGCCCTGCTAATTTTTTGTGTTTTTGGTAGAGTCGGGGTTTCACCATGTTGCCCAGGCTGGTCTCAAATTCCTGAGCTCAAGTGATCTGCCCACCTCAGTCTTCCAAAGTGCTGGGATTATAAGTGTGAGCCACCGCTCCCAGCCTATTTTTTACTATTTTAAACAGCACCAATGTTACATGTGCTATGGGGCTCTTATTCAATTGTCTCTTCAGGAGCAATTTCCAGAAATGAGGTTGCTGGTTTGAAAAATATGCTTTTTTAAAAGAAATGTAAAAGATTCTGTTGTCCGATTGTCTTTCTGGAAAAAGCAGTATCAATTCCACTCTTAATAGCAGTAGGTGAGTGCCCATTTCCTTACACATCCACATTAAGTCTAGATAATACTATTCTTTAAATCCTTGCCAATCTGATAAATGAAAAATGTTATCTCATTTTAATTTGCACTTAATTACCAGTGAGGCTGAATGCCTAATGTCAAGGCAGTAATTTTTTTTTCGTTTTATATTCACAGCTATAGCATCCTTGTGTGGGCTTCAAAGATAACAGAAATCATCGTGAGGGAACTAGCATGAATCACAACAGAACGTGCAATTCAACATTATCATTCACCTTCTGTGTACTTAAGTGTTGAAAGTGCTTCTTCTCTACAAGACAGTGAAATCTTAGAAAGGAGAGATTTCACTTTGTTCATCTTCTCCAGAAAGTCCTACTTTCCTCGGGCTCTTAAGGCATACAGAGTCATCTATGAAACTCTTCCAACTTATCAAAAGAAGACGGGGCTTGCCTGGCACATCACAGAGCTACTCTGCTCCCTAGGTTTTTCTCACGCTCCTTTCCCAGTCTGCACCCCTCCACAACAGAGATCTGAGCCCAGGGAGTTTTCAGTCACTTGTTCAAAGCCAAAAACTAATGAGCGGGAGAGGCAAGACTAGAACTCAGGTCTTCTCTCTTCTTGTCATTCTATCGCTATTGCCTGTAATCTATGTTTCCTCAAATTTAACCCTCAGTGATTGCTTTATATCTGAACTTGCTCTTGATTGTTTTCACTTACTGCCCTAGGTTGATTATAGCTCTTCAAGTAGACTTTCAGCATTTCCAGAAAAGAAAATTTTACTCTGTTGATCTTTCCATCCATAGTACCTAACTTCAAGCTGCCAGGACTAGCAAACCTTCAATAAATACTTGCTCGGGGGAGGCCAGGTCTATGTCAATTGCTCTGCTACAGTTCTTATCCTTTCCAGACTAAACTCCTCAAAAATTCTGAAGAGCATTGCACCAACATTTGCCTCTTGTTTCAGGGAAATTTTGTAAATTCTCATTGGCTGTATAGCACTCTTTTAAATCAAAACACGGAATTTATTTCATGCAGGGGCTCATTTTATCTTTCATTTTAAAGGAAATGATTTTTTTTCTCTCTGCTAAGGCATTTCTTTAATACATGGTGTTTTGACATGCACTCAATTTGGTCTGAGCTATATTTGATGATTTTTTTTTTTACTTTTAATGTTATTAGAATCTGTAGTATTTCTCTTTAGACAAACAATTGTAAACAAGAATACAAACAACACCTCGTTCCTTTAGTCACTAACTTGATACAGTTTAATCTAAAAGGAAAAAAATTTCAGTTATAACCAACACTAACACTTAATTCCAATTTCCATGTAATATTATAGAACCTGCATTTAAACCACCATGGGATGCTAAATTCTTATAAGAGGAAAGACAAAGCTAAAAACCACAATGAGGGGTTAAAAAAATTGTGCTAATCACAGTTGCTTTTCCTGATGGGGAGGAGGACAGAAAAAATACCATTTTCATTAAACCACCCAGAGCCAGTAAAATAAACTATGACCAGAGAATTTCCTGTGAATGGCCTGCTCACTTTCTGTCTGAATTGTACTACAGAGATGGTTACCAGATAAAATACCTAGAATTGATTTAGAGTGGGCAGTGCTTCTTCAGCAGTCTTTATTGTAAATGTTAATTCTGGGATCTTTGCCATCCATGGGGCTTTAGGAGATAAATAACACCATTTTTCTTCAGTGTTCACGCTCAGGTGTAAGGCCCACTCAAGGGGAGCTGAGATTTATAGGTGATATAATTTAGAATTCTAGGCCCATAAGTTAATGCTTTAGAAATGTCTTCTTTATCTTTTCTGGGATTACAAATGGACAGATCCCTGGCACAGCTCCTCATCTTACTTGGTCTCTCTGCTTCTGCTGAAGACCTTATTCTGCCAGATTCATCACTGTTTGCGGTAGAAAAAGCAATGATTTGGTGTAGATAAGAACGAGAAGATTAATGTCAATGACAGAGCAGTGTTTTTGAAATGTCATCTCCAGTGAGATAAATAATGCTACAGAGCACTTACTAGGTGCTAGGTCCTGTGCTGGTACTTTGGAAAATGGTACGTAAAATGTGTTCAAATTACATAAGCAGTTAAAGCTAATATTTATGTGATGTTTTCCATATATTAATCCATTAATTCATTTAATTCTTTCAACAGCTCTATGAGATATGTATTCCTATAGATCAGGAAACTGAGGCATAGTAGAGAGATTACGCAAAAAGCGGCAAAAGCAGAATTGGAAGTCAGCTCTCCTGTTTCCAGAGGCCGGGATTTAACCACTACCATTTATAAAAGAGTTGAGCTCTTACAGAGACAGGAAATCACACTTGATTACACACCAAATCTGACCCCCTCCTGTCATGTTTTTCTATGCATTTATGTGATTACAGTCACATGTGAATACATCATATGTTTTCTTGCTTTTTGGTTACTGTTGATTTCGTTAATGTAAATATTTACTTGTTATACACACTTCATTACTTTAGAATAAAACCTCTTGAATCATCTGTTTCATCAGGGCTCTTTTTGATCATTTATTTAGCTGGTTCTCCCTTTTTCCTATGTGTAGATTATTTGCTGTCTGTTTTTGTTGAAGAGTGGGCAGCCGGACAGTTCTCTAGATGCTGAGTGTGAGTGGGCACAGCAGCTCCCCACTGGTGGCTTCACTGGAGAGGACCGACCATGAGACGGCCCTTGTGCCATCAGGTAGGCATGCTGGCAATGACCACCTTCTTTTGGATTGTGGCTTACCAGTGCAGGTCTCCAAATGTTAGTAGGGTCATGGCTGTGTCTTCAAACAACAACAACAAAAAAACCCCCCAAAAAACCTTGAAATATAAAATTTTCCTACACAGGCTAAAAATTGCTTCACCTTTTTCATCCTAATCTCTAAATTCAAATAATTGCAAACAGAACTTTTAGTGACCTTAGAAATGTTATTTAACTTTTATAAATTATGTTAATCTGATTTGAAAAATGGGAAATGTCCTGACAAAGCTGAGGTAAGAAACATAACTTTAGTAATAATAATAAGAAAGGTACCATTTTGTTGTCTTCATATGTATACATCATTTATATCTTACAATACCTCTGTTGATTAGTGTATTATATATCCATTTCTACATACAAGGAAACTGAACTTTAAGGTGTTAAATAACTTGCCTCAGATAACTCAACAGTTAGTGTAGCCTAATTTTAGGACCCTGGTGCTTAGTGCATAATAGATGCTCAAAAAATGTTAGCTCTCTTGCAGTGATAAAAACCAAAGCTGTAGGCTGGGCGCAGTGGCTCATGCCTGTAATCCCAGCACTTTGGGAGGCCAAGGCGGGCGGATCACGAGGTGAGGAGTTCGAGACCAGCCTGGCCAAGATGGTGAAACCTCATCTCTACTAAAAATACAAAAAATTAGCCGGGCACAGCCGCGGGCACTTGTAATCCCAGCTACTTGGGAGACTGAGGCAGGAGAATCGCTTGAACCTGGGAGGTGGAGGTTGCAGTGAGCCAAGATCATGCCACTGCACTCTAGCCTGGGTGACAGAGCAAGATTCCGTCTCAAAACACACACACACACACACACACACACACACGAAACCTAAGTTGTGATTGAGGTGATGGGAATGAAAAAGAAGGAATGATATGGTAAACAAGTAAGTAGTGGAGATTTTTAAAATGCATAGTCTACAGACAGACAAGTTTTATGAAGTGGCCAATGGAGCCTATGTAGTAGCAGGTCTGAAAGGGTTAAACAGAGATGCTCTGAAGCTGCCACAGGCAAGGAATCCATTTCACAGGAGCATTTGGTGTCTGATGCTAAACACTGCTGAGTTTCCTTCCAAAGTGGAATCCATTTCAGCTTCTACCCTGGGATGTGGTAGTAATTTACTGCTCCACCTCTTGAATCTTGCTTCTTCATGTCTATCTTCTTTCAACTGCCTCTGAGATCTGTCCAAAGGACAAATCTGAATTGCTTTCTTAAAACATACATAAACAAAACATATATAAACAAGAGAGGTTTAATGGACTCACAGTTCTGTATGACCAGGGAGGCCTCAGGAAACTTACAATCATGGAAGAAGGTGAAGGGGAATCACTTGAGTCCAGGAGCCCACTACATTCTAGCCTGGGTGATGGAGTGAGAACGTGTCTCTTAAAAAATTTAAAAATGATGATAAGTCCATTTCTCACAAAAGTCAGGCATGTGGGGGGTAATATTACACCAGGGCATGAATATTGAGATATGGGAATAACTGGAGGTTGTCTTGGAGGCTGCCTACCACCCAGATATATTTAAAGCTTTTTATTCAAAGCCTGAGTTATAAAATCTAGTGCCATCTCTACCATCACCCAATTACGGGTCTATCTACCATAATCACTCTTACCACTTTCTCACTCAAACTTTAAGTTCCAATAATACAAAACTGCCGGTGGCCATTCTCCTAATCTCCTTGTATTAGTCCATTCTCACGCTGCTATAGAGAAATACCTGAGACTGGATAATGTATAAAGAAAAGAAGTTTAATTGATTCACAGTTCCATATGGCTGGGGATGCCTCAGGAAATGTACAACCATGGCAGAAGGGGAAGCAGGCCCCTTCACAAGGCAGCAGGAGAGAGAAGTGATGGATAAACTTCCGAACACTTATAAAACCATCAGATCTCATGAGAACTCACTCGCTATCATGAGAACAGCATGGGGGAAACTGCTCCCATAATCTAATCACCTCCCTCTCTCGACAGGTGAGATTACAGGTTCCTCCCTCAACATGGAGAGATTACAAAATGAGATTTGGGTGGGGACACAGAGCCAAATCATATCACCCCCTCTACCCACAATCACTCATGTTTCAAGGCTACCTGAGCTTCCTGTCTGGTACCTTCATTTCCTCATCCTCCTATGGTTAATGCTGCTTCATCTTTTTAAGACAAAGTTCTGGTGTCACCTCCTCTAGGTACCCTCCCTGGCCTTCAGCCTGAGTTAGATATTGCTCACTTGTGTCATTGAACCTGGGACACCCCTCAACCTAGCACTTACTGCACTATTTTGAAATTATATCACCCTGACTATTCTATGAACACCTGAGTGCAGGTGCAATATCTTCGTCACTGAGATCTGCCAAATATCTAGCACCTACCAGAATGTCTAGTGCACCATAGGTGCTTAATAAACATTTGCAAAAAAATACTTTTAATCAACCACATTTGCAACAGTTCATGAGGGCTTCCTGGTTTGAACTCCAGTTATTCCCCACAAAGAAAAAAGTAAATTTGAGAAAATAATCTGTGTTTTGGGTCAACCTTTTCTTTGTCTAAGATATAAAAATTCTACCAATTATCTTGTGGGTGTCCCCTCATTGTTTCTGTTCTTTCTAGGCATGGGCTAGAATGTCACTTTCTTATCCTAAGATCTCTAAGGCTGAGGCAGCTATGACTTGCTTAGCTGTGTGTTGTTTGCACTCTCAAATCCTCACCATATGAGAAAGATGGACTTTCCAGTGTCTATGTGAGCCGATGACGGGTTAATGACTTGCTGTGAAGGGTATGAGCCACCCTGTGGCCCCAAGGTCTCTGTCTTAAGAGGAGAACTATCCTATGTGCCCTAGGTGATGGTGAAGCAGCAGATGTGCCCAGAAACAAACAAAAATATGAGGGTGTGAGTTGTGCTAAAACCACCCATGGGCCCTGATAGGCTCACAAGCCTCATACGCACAGGATGGTTTATATTCCACCTCATGCCTGTGAAACCTAAGTAGTACTCAGAACAATGTTCAATTAAAGTTTTGTGAATAGTGAGGAGACTGGGATTACTAGGTATTCATCTTGGTTCCCACAGCACAAATCCCCTTGAGATGAGATGAGAACAGTTGGGGTTTAGATATGGCTAGGGACATCCTATATGTCCTCATCCTTCCAGGCTTTTAGGAAATTGAACTCACCACTTTTGGGGCTATCCACTTTAGGGTGGATTAAATCTCTTATATAAAGTCAAGGAATGAAAAAAAAAATTGCTTATCATCAGTCATTTACAAGAGACTCCTGTTGTCCCAACTTCACGGCACCTTTGGAGATACTAGTTGAGGTTACAGAACTCTCTGGATGCTAGAATCTAGTCTCCCTGGTAAACATGGGGTATTTATCCTCTAAGGTGTTTTTACTTCATCTAGGTACAGTGAGGAAGGAAAGTGAGGACACTCCTGCTGTGAAGCAGTTTCACTGTGCCCTTGTTACTACTTCAGCTCTAATATGGTTTTGTTCTGTGTCTCCACCCAAATCTCTTGTCGAATTGTCTTCCCCAGTGTTGGAGGAGGGGCCTGGTAGGAGGTGACTGAATCACGGGGGTGGACGTCCCCCTTGCTGTTCTCCTGATGGTGAGTGAGTTCTCACGAAATCTGGTTGTTTCTGGAAGTATGACACTTCCCCCTTCTCTCTCTCTCTCTCTCTCTCCTGATTTGCCATGTAAAGATGTGCCTCTTTCCCTTTCAGTTCCCGCCATGATTATGTTTCCTGAGGCCTTCTCAGCCATGCTTACTGTACAGCCTGTGGGACTGTGAATCAATTAAACCTCTTTTCTTCATAAATTTCCCAGTCTCAGGTAGTTCCTTATAGCAATATGAGAACAAACAAATATAAGCCCACTGCATCTTGGCCTGCAATTTCTGTTTACTTGCACAAGTCCAGTGAGACAGAACACTCATATAACAAGTTAAGTGAAACAACTTTATTACTCACAGATAGGCATCAAGGGAGAGTAGAAGCCTAGGATTTAGGGTAAGATGGTCCCCCAAGGTTCAGGAAAACTTGCCAGGGTGCATGGAATCTTGTCTGTGCACTGCAGCTGAGGAACCCCAAGAGCAGACCATCGTGCAATTTGTACTCTGGGAATGGCATGATTCAATGGGTTAAAGTGTTGAAGAACAGCTTCTTTCTAGGAGAGACTAGAACAGAGCTTGAGCTGATCTGTCCAGTTCCACTTTACCTCAGAATGTTGCATTCTCAGCACGTTCTACAATTATTCTTGAGAAATACAAGTGAGAAAGGAGAGAGACCTGGGTTGGTCCAAGGCCACCTGGAGAACTGTCCTGCACCTGCTGCCAGGAGTGCCTTCAGGCTTCTCTCCAATTGCCAGCCCAGAGAAGTCTCTCCACCTGTCTTTACTGACACAAAATGTCTTTCATTCACTGCCCACTCAGTGAAACCTTGCTACTTCAGTGGGCTCACACTGGAAGAGTCATGTGCTTGGCACTACTTTGGTCCAGCCAAAGTCCTTGAAGCAAGAGTTGGCAAAAATTGTCCACCAGCTTGAAATGAGGGGTAGGGGAAAATGGGGAGAATAAACAGAAGGCGCTATTTTAATTCTTAACCACTATTCCTTAGGAAAATGATAGAACCAAAGGAAGAGAAATTCAAAGACCATCTTTATTACCTGGGCATAGATGTCACAGGCAGAGGGGATAGGAGTTGAGAAGCCATAACTCATGTTACTTAGTGAGGGTTTTCTGATTGGGGTTGAAGTTTCTTTAGGCATCACAAGGTCATGGTCTTAGCTCCCATTTCTCAGAGCAAGCAGTGTCCCCCTCTAAAACAACACACTGGCAGTGACAGATGGATTCCCATAGGACATCCCAGGAGCCACAACCGTAGCCACAAGCACGACCAGTGACAGGGTTCCCTGCATGGGGCATGGAGCAGAGACGTTGGAGCCCTTGGATTTGGAGAGAGGAGTCCTTACTTCTGCCTGCCCCACCTCATCTCTGCTCACAGCTCCTTTCCCTATCACTACCCTTTCTCTCCCTTAGTAGTGCCATTTAAGAAGGGGGTGAGATGTCAGAGGACAGAAGAGATGAACTTGAAGGTAGACAAACAACAAAATGTCCTTAAGAAAGAACAAAAAGAGATACTAATAGGAGGAGAGACTAATCACTAAATGCCTGACACCATGATTGACACACAAAAAATAATAAGTGACATGACACTTATTTAATGTCTTTAAGAACAAAAGAGATACTAATAGGAAGAGAGGAAAGGAACAGAAACCAGGGATCTCTCAGCTTCACCCTCCAGGGGAAATAGGGATGAGAGAAGAAGAGTTGGGGACAGTGACTCAGACCCACTGGCCTGGCACAATGAGGTGGTGGGTAGAGGCAGGAGCATGGGAATGGGAAAGTAGCCTGAGTTGGAGGGAGAGGGGAGTGTTCAGGTGATGTATTCCTCACTTAGTGAGGAACAGTCTGCTAGGATTTCTGACGCTAAGATAGAAAACATGTCCTCTAGAGTCATACACCCAGGTCAGGCACAGTGGTTTAGGCCTGTAATCCCAGCTACTTTGGGAGGCCAGGGCAGGGGGATCACCTGAGGTCAGGAGTTCGAGACTAGCCTGACCAATAGGATGAAATCCCATCTCTACTAAAAATACAAAAGTTAGCGAGGTGTGGTGGTATGTGCCTGTGGTCCCAGCTACTCAGGAGGCTGAGGCAGGAGAATTGCTTGAACCCAGGAGGCAGAGGTTGCAGTGAGACGAGATTGTGCCACTACACTCCAGTCTGAGTGACAGAGCAAGACTCAGTCTCAAAAAATAAATAAAAATAGAGTCACACACCCTCTGTGGGAGAGAACGAGGGATAGACCAGAGGCCTTCATCGGCCGCTTGTAATCTTCACCTACTCAAGTACCTGTAAGAAGTCACTATTTTCAACCTGAGATTACTCCAGCAACATCTAGGCCAGGAATTCCATGAAGAGGAAAAACAAACTCTGCCATACTTGTTGGCACCTGGGATTTAGGATGGACTGGGATGGATTTGGGGATGGATCTGGGGATGGATTGGATAGGGACTGAAATCCAGGGAGCTGACATGGGTGGGGAATCCCAGGTCTCTTACTATGGGAATCCTTTGTTGCCTCTATCTTCTCATCCACAGCTGATTCTGAGATGTGCTGGGCCTCCCCTGGACCCACCAGCTCAAGGGGGTGAAAATGAGTAACAGTAAAAACAGCTTTTTTAAAAATGTTCTGAGACAGAACAGGAAAAGACTAAGAAAATTGGGAAGATGGATGCTTCTGGAAAAGTAAGGGCTGAAAAGCCTTTTAGCCAGGTTATAGAAGGCTGAGGTTTCAGGAGACAGCTTGGAGATGGTAGGAGGAAAGTAGCACAGTCACTGATCAGATCTCACTAAAGAGAGGCAAGGGCTGAGCTGAAACATTTCAGTCCAAGAAATGAGAACTCTTTGCCTCTGTACTCCCTGACCAGTGCAATATTCCCTGCAAAGAGTATCCCAAGAGGCAAGCGCCACAAAGAATGCATGGAATATTATGAAGCAGCCTCTTGGAGGAGCCTCATTCTGTCAGGGTGGAACTTACCTCTTCAGGCAGCCTAGTCTTCTCTTCTGAGTTCATTTCTGATGTTTCCAGAAGTTCCTACCCCAAGCCAACCTTGTCTTGCCAAACAGCTTGCACAAACCCCCAAGTCTCTTTTATAATTCAGTGCAAGAACAGCTTGGCCACAATACTCTGTTTGCAGTGTGGGTCATTAACATGTACTGCAAAGAGCCCAGGCATAAGCAGATGCTCCAGGTGCAGTAAAGTCATCTTCTATAGTCATTACCCAGATGTCATGTGAGGTGCTTGTATGCCATGGGCAGCTCACTGTTCTCTATCTTGACTTGCTCCTTTTTCCTGACTTATCACATCCATGTGTGGCCTAAATCATTAGGGGGTTGCTGCTGCTCAGCCTGTTCTAACTTACATTCCAAAGAGCTACAGCTGGATGTGGTGGCTCACACCTGTAATCCCAGCACTTTGGGAGGCTGAGGTGGGTGGATTGCCTGAGGTCAAACGTTCAAGACCAGCCCATCTCTCTACTAAAAATACAAAAACTAGCTAGGTATGGTGGTGCACACTTGTAATCTCAGCTACTTAGGAGACCGAAGCAGGAGAATTCCTTGAACTCGGGAGGCGGAGGTTGCACCACCCTGGGCGACAGAAGTGAAACTGTCTCAAAAAACAAAACAAAACAAAAAAAAAAAAGAACTTGGCACATCTAACTATGAGGTACAGAGCATTTTCTGTACCTAGACCATAATGTATGCTATATGTGTTACAGTTCATTTTGGTCATCTCCCATATCTTTCTTTTCAAGGTTATTTGTAATCTCCCAATTATTTCTAGCTTATTTTTTTTCATATTTTTAGATTAGCCAATTAGAAATGATCCCCTGATCATTCTGCAGGAAAACCTCAGCTATGATATAGCAATAGAATTATTTCAATAAGGCCTGAGGCCAATGACCTTGTGACATCACAAGTAATTAAATCATATGCATTCACAGCATGCATAACAAAGATAAGTATTTACAACAAAACACAAAGCAAAAGCCATATATCCAAGCCAGTGTGCCACACGGCCCTTTACAAAGGTTTCACCCAAGCCTGGTGATTTTAGTTCTTTGACTTTTTTTTTATTATTATTATTATTATACTTTAAGTTCTAGGGTACATGTGCATAACGTGCAGGTTTGTTACATATGTATACTTGTGCCATGTTGGTGTGTTGCACCCATCAACTCGTCAGCACCCATCAACTCGTCATTTACATCAGGTATAACTCCCAATGCAGTCTCTCCCCCCTCCCCCCTCCCCATGATAGGCCCCAGTGTGTGATGTTCCCCTTCCCGAGTCCAAGTGATCTCATTGTTCATTTCCCACCTATGAGTGAGAACATGCGGTGTTTGGTTTTCTGTTCTTGTGATAGTTTGCTAAGAATGATGGTTTCCAGCTGCATCCATGTCCCTACAAAGGACACAAACTCATCCTTCTTTATGGCTGCATAGTATTCCATGGTGTATATGTGCCACATTTTCTTAATCCAGTCTGGTTCTTTGACATTTTTTATTATTTCCAGATGGTTCCAATTTTGTCTTATGGTCCCTAAGGTTACTCTGATCGAAACCATGGTCTGCTCACTGAACTCAGAGTCCCCCAGGGGAAAGAGGTTTAATATCCACTTTCATGGTGGTAATGTTCCTGTTGGTCACAGACCTTTTTAGGTATGAGATGTATCTCAAACTGACACATTTTCATGTCAGAGCCCATTTTTATTTGAAGGGCTAGACTATGGCTGTGATTCATAACCAAGTGTTGATTTCAGCTGCCCTAGTACTTGGGAGCACTGCAGAACTTGATGCTCATCAGTTACCTCTCATCCAACCATTCTTCTGAAGCTATTGGACTGGAATTCAGTCAAAAATTCACCTGTCATGAAGAAGTTCATAGTTGAGAAAGAGACCTCAGTACTGTTAGTCCCTTATTGACTGGTTGGTACTATTTTTAGGTTCCATGGAATTCGTTCCTCCCTTACATAAAAAGAACATTGTATTAATGCTATCATACCCTTAAAGATAAGCATTCAGCCAATCAGATAATAGGTAGTTTCTTACATTTGCCCCAGTTTTTCAAGTCTCATAGCAACGTATCCAGTCCAATTCCTGATAAGTTGGGACGCTTAAGACATTAAATTAATACCCAGTAAACACAAACATTTACAAGCTCAAGAACGTAGTTTAAATAATCTGAGCCCAGGTGACTTTTCAAGCTCACTCATTCACAGGGGCTTTCCTTTGCTGTGTCTGAAAGATGTTATCTTCCCAGCTCTACTCAGACATCCAGCAGTCATCTCAGTCACCGCTTGTCTGAGATGGAAGGGCTTATGAATATGATTAATGGTGGTGCAGGTCATGAAGAAGTCCTTTAGTAGATAGTCCACTAGATACTTGCTGTGCCCTGAAAAGTTTTGTCAGTTTTTAGGATTGGGTAACTGATCATGCTCATTCTAATTAGGGACGATCCACTTTACACTCCAGCAGTCTGTATCTCTTTCAGTCAGGATTACATGGTTCTTGTTGTTACCCGAACCACAAATTCATTTAGAAGGCACTTGTAACCATCATGGTGACATCTTTGGTGTCTATCAGCCTGCTGTTGGTGAAGAGCGGCAGGGCAGGCTGAGACTGGATGACTGTTGGGGTGCTTGGGGGTCTAAAATTTTCTGATTCCATAACAGCTCACATGCTTCTGACAGCTCCAGTGTAGCCACTTACTGAGTATTTTCTATGTGACAGTCATGATGTCAAGCATTTAGTGTAAAAACCCCATCTAATCATTATAAAAATTCTATGAAGAAGGTAATATTATCCCCATTTTACAGAAAAGCCAACTGAAATTTCTAAAGATTAAGTGAATCAACCAACTTTCTGAAAGATCATGAATAGAGATGAGATTTGAAGGTCCATCTGTCTAATTGCAAAGCCAATACTCTGCACACAGCATGTACGTCTTACCTCTGCAATAAATACACAATACGAAGATGGTGTAATTAGCTCCCAGATCTCAGCTGTACTTCATTTAAGTTTCAGAGCATGATATAATTTATAAGAAAATATTGAACTCCTCTACTATGTAAAACTTTCCGTCCTAAGCACTCTGGAGGATGAATGTGATATCATTTCCACTGTACACAGAACTTAATATCTGGTAGGAGAAATGAGACATGACACGTAAAGAGATAACAACGAGAGAAACAACCCGAAAGTACAAACTGAGAGTATAGACAGATACTGGAGGCAAGAAGAAGTTATGGTCTCTGGCACTGACATTATTCAGAGAGAACTTCACTGGGGGATGGGATGTCTGCTCCTGGCCTTCAAGAACAGGGAGGCTTTTTATAGGCAGGGATAAGGGACTGGGGATGGATAGCAGTGCCAGGTGGGCATTTTGGCTAGAGGAAATGGCTTGAACAAATACATAAGGAAAAAAGAAGTACAGAGTGGATTAGGGCTCCAGGGAAAAGGCACATTTCAATGGAGTAGAGATTCTCTAGAGAAGGGTTAGGAAATGTGGTTGGAAGGGTGGATTGAAATTGATTGGGGAGGGCACCAGTGTAAAGCTGAGGCTGGTAAGCTTAATCTGTTAGGCAGACTAAGGGGTGGGGGACATGAAAGTTTTTGAGTAGGAGAGTGATTCGTCAAGACAAGATTTCAGGAAAGAGAACCTTAACACCAATGGGCATATGGGTTGCAACACCCAATGCAGGGTCAGAAAGAGCAGTCAAGAGGCTAATATGGAGCTCCACACTGGAGAGCATCCTGGTCAAGGGAAAACATGACATTAGAAACACACAAAGCAAGGCTAGGGTCTCCCAACTCAGGCTCCTCCCAGCTGTATCACCTCAGGCAAATTTCTCAATGGCCCTCAGCTGCTTCTGCAACATGTAAATAACATCTACACCACAGCATTGTTTATTGGTTCATTCAAAGCATTCATAGAGTGTCCCCTATGTGTCAGGTATAAGGAAAAAAAGAGGGTCAAGGGTGTCTCCAAAATATTTGGCCTGTGCAACAAGAAGAGGGAATTTGCCCTTCCTGTGACATTTAAATGATAAACTGTGTGCTAAACTCCTGGCACAGTGCTGGGCATACAGTGGCTGCTCAGTCAGTGTAATTCTTTTTGAAGTCCTAAGGAGTACATTTTGTTTGTAGCAATGTGATAGAAATGAAGACATTAATAAGAGCTTTTGTGAACAGAGGGAGCAAGCAAGTCTAAAATATATGATGGTCTAGAATATATAAGTTCTACAAAGTTTCTGAAGTAACCTATGTACAGGTAATAAATGGTATAAAAGAACCCTGAAATACAAAGGAAGGAGCCTGTTGCATGTCGGGGGCCTTGTTAATGGCATCTATGTGTGTCGGGATCTTAGCAGGAGAGAGATAGCACACACTGGTCAGCTAAGTGGCTGGAAAACCTAATAAAGGGTCAGCGGGGAGGAGTAGATCCTGGAACCAGGAGAGGGACCCATGGCAGGAGAAATGAAGCCGGGGCAGGAGCTCTGGCCTTGGTAGAAGAACACAGTGATGAGCAGAGACTGGAAGGAGCTTGGGTTTAAATACTACTCCCCACTGAAAACTAAACCCTAAAGCATTACCCATCACCCAGTGCTTCCCATAGAAGTTAATGGGGAGAAAACAGGAAGAAAAACCATTGATTAATATAAAACACAGCTTCTAATGTCTCTGCTTCTGCAGCTGGTCATGAGGCTTTGAGTGATGGTTGCGGGGTCTTTTCCACAACACATTTTGTGTTCCCTACCCTCTCTGCCAGACTTCAGCTGAACAGGGTTCTTTACCTGCTGGGGAAAATAGCTTTACTTCTTCATTTCTGTGAGATCTGACTTTTTAGTGGCTCTATCTTTCTTTAGCTACCAAAGTGTTCAGGACTACTGGGCAAAAGTACTAAGAAGTGCAGCAATGGTTGCCCCGGTGGTCTTCTTTGGCCCCACTTTGCAGCAGCAACCAAATTTTTCTTTACAACTGGAATCAGTACAATATACTAGGTAATATAGAAACCCTCTTATTTGCTTATTGGCTCAGTGGCATGAGAATCAATAGTTCTTGGAAGTAGTCTTAGCTTCCAATTGATCAAGCAGCAGTCTTAGCTTCCAATTCACAGAAGCCATGTCTTGTATTCCTTATCAAAAGCATTTCTCTTTTGGATACTAGGACTTCTGCATCTTTGGAGGTCAGGGTTGTAGGTGAGACAAAATCATTCTCCAATGTGTTGATGTAATGTAGAACATCCCTTATCTTTTTCAAGAAATTCTTGCCCTCAGGAATGTTGCCTCACTGTGGATTCAAAGACGCCAGTTTTGAAACCCAAAGCTGAGAGTTGACTACTTTTTTCCCAGGCTCCATGTTCCCCACATTTGGACTGACAGATTATCACGCACAAACATTGTTTGTATGATTCGTTAAAAAATGTATTTGATCATTTTCCACTGTAGTGTTGCATTTTCTCATGCCTCCCTGTTTTTATTACTTACTTTAAGCCTTTGCTCTGTCTTCTTAAGGTGAGTATAAACTTAGCTTCTTTAAGTCCCTCCGTCAGAGGTGTTCGAAACAGAGGAACTCCAACTTGAATAGGGACTGGGTAAAATGAGGCTGAGACCTATTATGCTGCATTCCCAGGATGTTAAGCATTATTAGTCACAGGATGAGATAGGAGGTTGGCACAAGGTACAGGGTACAAAGACCTTGCTGATAAAAGGATGTGGTGAAGAAGCTGGTCAAAATCCACTAAAACCAAGATGGTGGTGAGAGTGACCTCCATTAGTCCTCATTGCTCATTTTACGCTAATTATAAGGCATTAGAATGCTAAAAGACACTCCCACCTGTGCCATGCCAGTTTACAAATACCATGGCAACATCAGGAAGTTACCCTATATGGTCTGAAAGGGTGGAACCCCCAGTTGCGGGAATTGCTCGCCCCTTTCCTGGAAAACTCATGAATAATCCACTCCTTGTTTAGCATAGAATCAAGAAATAACCATAAAATAGCCAACCAGCAGGCCTCTGGGCCACTCTGCCTATGGAGTAGCCATTCTTTTGGTTCTTTGCTCCTCTATTAAACTTGCTTTTATTTACTGTATGGACTCATCCCGAATTCTTTCTTGTGTGAGATCTAAAAACCCTGTCTTGGGGCCTGGATCGGGACCTGTATTAGTCCGTTTTCATGCTGCTATAAACAACTGCCTGAGACTGGGTAATTTATAAAAGAGAAAGTTTTAGTTGACTCACAGTTCAGCGTGGCTGGGGAGGCCTCAGGGAACTTACAATGATGGCAGAAGGCATCTTCTTCACAAGGTGGCAGGAAAGAGAAGTGCTGAGTGAAGGGGGAAGAGCCCCTTAAAATACCATCACATCTCACGAGAACTCACTCACTATCCTGAGAACAGCATGGGGGAAACCACCCCCATGATTCAATTACCTCCATCTGGTCTCTCCCTTGATCCACGGGGATTATGAGGATTACAATTCAAGATGAGATTTGGGTAAAGGCACAAAGCCCAACCATATCAGGACCTCTTTCTGGTAATACCTCCCCTCACTGTGAATCTTATTTCTGGTCTGTCCCAGTGCTGCCTAGGGACCTTGACTTCTTTAAATAAACATTTTCCATGCTTTCTGTATCCCCGCTTAAATCTCACTTATCAGAGCATTTCCCACAGATAATTCCTCAGCCTGTATTTGGAAGAAACGTAGCCCTTTCACTTAGATCCTTTCATGTAAGCACACTCTGTCCCAAGCAGCCTGCAGAGCACCAAGTGCACCCCATCTGCCCAAGTCCTCTTCTCCTGAAGCGCACCTTCACTTTCACACACTTTCTATCATCTTCTCCTCAGAGTTCCCTCTCTCAGGAAACTCTTGGTAGTAGACATATTATTACTCCTTTCTCCCTTCTCCCCTTCAGGGCTGAGCTCCATGAGAACCCCAAAGTAAATAGTGTCATATACAATTTTGTGATTTTTTTCCACTTTAGTTTCCACAGCCCTTCCCATTATGCAAACAACACTGTTTGATAAGGCTCCACAGTAGTTATTTGTATTTATTAGAGCACTCAAAGATTTCTAAACCTATCCAAATTAAACTAATGGTAGAATTTGAGCCAGAAAACACAAGGAATATTTGAAGAAAGGATTTTCTCAGCGTCAAATGCTACCTTGGTCCTGAGACTGATCTTTGCTGTTCAGAGAAGGGCTGTCCCTGAAGACATATCCAGGTGTTTTTCCTGTGGCTTCTTTAATTGAGGACCTTAAAGAAAAGCCTCGTCCTAAGAAATGACTCCTCTTGAGTTTCCTTCCCAGCCCCTAAGAGGTTGTGCCCTGGTCTTAGGAATTTACACATACTCCTACCCCTGTGGATCTATAGGGTTGCTTGCTGCTGGTATTGCTAAGAGGAAAGAGAAAGCTTCCCCGGGTTGGGCCATTTGGTACCTATCAATGTGGGAAGAGAGCTTTCTGGGCTGACCGCTTGTTGTGGCGGGATCCCTCCTGCTAGTGTTGCTTGTCCTCCTGATGTCTGTTGATGGGTTGGGGGGTCTCAGGGGAAAAAGTGTTATTCTCCTGGTTGTCAATTGTCAGTGGGGCTTCCAAATGATACCCATTGCTAGTGCTGCTGGGCTTACCCAGTATTTCAGCGAGACAACCATTTATTCCAGGGGAACCGTGAGCCTACCTATATCACCTTCCATTGCTAGGCTGAAGTCAGAAAATGCTAGACCTGGATGACCTTCATCTGTTGGGTGGGGGTTTGTGATAACCACTACCAATATGTTATTCCTCCAGCCCCAGGGTCCAGAATCAGTTTGCCTTCCCTTCCACTGTTCAGAATTTGCCTTTGGTTGCCCCCTGCATTATTGCCAGAGTTGATCATTTACTTAGCAGGATGTAGCAGGGTGAAACATATTACGTCTTATTATCCAGACCAGTAATGCCACCTTTATTTTATTCGTTTCCTAGAGTATTCTATCGTCCTTTTACGTTCTCTTATTTAATCTTTCTCCTTTATCTTCATTCCATGATTTTTTAGCAAAGATTAGTCCATTATGTGTGGATTCATATTGCAGTTCTTTAACTTATGTTTGTAGTCATTAAAGTGTAGAGTAAAGTGATGGGATTTACAGAAAAAGTAAGTTAGATGTCACCTAATTTATCGAGGTTTTTTTGTTTGTGTTTTTTCTTTTGTTTGTTTGTTTGAGAATGTAAGGAAATTCATTTTCCTTACATTCTCAAACAATAGTATGCTGAGGCAGACATCTGGCCCAGCGTGACTCAGTGAGTTTGGAGCACAGGCACATAACTCCACTTGTTATATAGCCTGTTTGTGTAAGCTCATACTTGGTTCTGAGCCACTATTGTCTGTGAAAGGTATAACTGTCTTGTTGACGTTATACATACAGCTTGCTCCCAGGGAAAGAAAGAGTTAAGCTGCTGACTCTGTAAGGGGAGTCACCTCCTTGCAGGCCAGGGAGTGCAGCTGTAAGCGTGGGAGTGGGCAGCAGCCACAGTGTGAGTGCTGAGAGGGCTGCAGCCAGAGCAGGCAGCCGAGACAAAGGCTGACGGAGAGAGAAAACATAATAAAGTCATGTATTTCACCTGCCTATGGCCCCGAGTGTTCTTTCAGCTATCCACCACCCATCCACCCACTCCCCTCGGACCTCAGCATGGGCTGAAACCTGAGATACGGTGTTTAAGAGAAAATTCTCATAATTTTTTTCATATAAAAAAGCAGCAAATGTTTGTTTCCAAAACTGAGTATATTTTGCCCCCAAAATGTACTACGAATCTGATAAAATTGCATTAGTCATCACGTCCCAGGCAGAGAAAGTTTTGATTCATTTAATGACATGGAGTATGTAAGCAATAGCAACCAGTCCTCACTATTCTGTCTGAGTCTTTCAAGGAAATGAGCCAATAATGGCTAAATTCCCTGTCACAGGTAGTTAAAAAGGCATGAGTGAGGCAGGAGACGGCTCTCCCCCACCCACTAGGATTGTTGGGTGATGGCTTGGCAATTATCATCACATTGCCTCTCTAAAAGTGATAAATTGGCAAAGGGCACCAGGGAGAGACAATCTCCTAATGGTCCACATCTGTTAACGTTAAAGTGTGAATTGAATGCAGGTGCCAGGGAGAAGCAAAAAAGGGGATTCCAATAAAATCTCAGGTATTGGGCAAGTAAGCAAGGGCGTGAGCATTAAGAGGCAAGATGGTGGATTATCACTGGAAAAGGGAAGGAAGCCTCTGATAGACATGTGTACAGCTTCCTAAATACACTGCGTGTGCTCACTTCCCAAGCATAAGGAGGGCACTGAGCATGTGGGCAGCCCACCCTAAGGGACGAATTATGGGAAAGAGGTGCAAATCACAGGAAGTAGGCCAGCCTGTAAAGTCCTGGGATCAAAGTTAAACATCACACTTGACCTTCACGTGCCTGCCTGGGTCTCTTCCAGGCATACTTTCCTTTCTTTTCTGTTCTAAACCCTTTTAAATAAACTTCCTGCTCTGAAACTTGCCTTGATCTCTTTTTCTGCCTTATGCCCCCCAGTCAAATTCTTTCTTCTGAGGAGGAAAGAACTGATGTTGCTGCAGACCCATGTGAATTCGCTACCAGTGACTCAGATACCTTCTACCAGTAACATCCCTATTTCTAATACAACAGCTTTAGAAGTAAGGAATCTGTGAGGAGCTGACATTGGACTGAAGTCCAGGAACATACATGGTGGAAGAAGGGAGAAAGGAAAGCGCTATAAAAGGTCTGAGAACAGATCAAAGAACCACCATACAATTTCCCACCCCAATAACAGCCCTCCTGTGGATGATATCCTCAGAGTGAAATCTGTAGTTCTTCTCAGTGTAAGAGAGACAGGTCCTTGAGCAGTGGAAACTTCATCTAAGAGGTGGCAACTCTGATGCCTGAATCACACTACTGGAAGAAGAATGGCACAAACGATATGGATAATATGTTTGGCTTTTCCATGGCAAAATTGAGATATGGGACATGGCCTTTTTGTAAGATTACAAGATCAGACGTTGAATTATTTTTAATTAAAGAAAAGATTTATGAATTCAATTCAAAGTTTCTCTTTCAGAAAATCTGGATTTTAAACACTATTTTCAATCTGGAGATTCAAAGAAGTCAACTTTCAGAATCAAATCTAAGAAATGACTCCATGATTCAATGGGTGAGGAAACTGGGAAAACTAGGAAGCAGCTGTTAGTGGGAGCAAAAATGTATTGGTTATACTTCAAAAAATCTGCTACATCAGTAAGTCTTTTTAATGTCTTCATAAATTATATGTGGATACTTTATACAATTTAAGCTGCTATTATCATGATTATTAAGACTGATGGTTTCTTTCTTTTTCTTTCTTTCTTTTCTTTTCTTTTCTTTTTTTTTTTTTTTGTGATGGAGTCTTGCTCTCTCACCCAGGCTGGAGTGCAGTGGTGTTATCTTGGCTCACTGAAACCTCCGCCTCCTGGGTTCAAGCAATTTTCTTCCTCAGCCTCCCAAATAGCTATGATTGCAGGTGCCTGCCATCACACCTGGCTAATTTTTGTATTTTTAGTAGAGACAGGGTTTCACCATCTTGGCCAGGATGGTCTTGAATTCCTGACTTTGTGATCCACCCGCCTCAGCCTCCCAAAGTGCTGGGATTACAGGTGTGAGCCACCATGCCCGGCCCTATTTTTCTTTTAAGTGTAATAATTCTAGTTAGAGGAGACCAGACCCAATATAGTTTACCAATACGTGTATTTTTCTCTGGGAGTGTACAATTTTACACAATGATTTACAGTCAGTGGGTTATTAACCACTGAAGCAACTCACCATCTGTGCTTATCCTACTAATGCCTCTGGTGTTCATTGCTTACATGAGATAAATAGGCCGTTAAGTGTTGCACCAAGTTCCTCCTCTATGAAACCTGCTGCTTGTCTGTCTTAATCCTGCCAACCAACCATAGGCTAATAAGAGTTCACAAACTTCTTCTCTTAGGATTTTTCATAATTAGTGAAGCCCGTAAGCCATGTGTATAATAACTTTTCTTGATGAAAATCAACTCTTAATCTGTGGTGGGAGGAAACCTACCTTTTGTACCTACGCACACCCAATCTCAGGTGGTACTCAGCCTCCTCTTCCCTCTCCCTCAGCCCTTCACTCTTGGACTCCCACAAGCACATAGTCACATCTCTACCATTTCTAGCACTTTCTCTTCAGCTGTGGGGCCCTCTCCCAGGTAGATTTGACCATTAGAGAATGACTCTCCTTCTCTATCCTCTTCTTCTTTCTTTTAGGCTGAGCTTCAGGGCTGACCCAAGCGAATACTGTAAACTTTGCCTTGGTAGATTTTCTACCTTAGTTTCTATTGTTCCTTCCATTATACAAACAACACTGTCTGGTAAGCCTCAGAGTGAGACCCTTTCTATGCATGTGTGTATTTAACTAGCAGGATCAGAGATTTCTGGTCACCTTCACTTTACAGATGAATCGAACGGTAGTATTTGAGGCAGAAAAGACAGGGACATTTTTTAAAAAGAGAACTTTCTCAGATTCCCTCAAATCACATCGTGGGCCATGTAAATAGTCTTCATGGCTTAGGCAAGTACTGCTCCTGTGAGCTTATAGAACGTCTTCCTGGTGCCTTTTCAGTCTAGTTAGGGCCTTACAGGAGTTTTATTCATAATCAAGGGCCTTCTTTTCTACCTCCAGTCCATATACCCAGGGCTTAGGTCCAAGCCTTAGCACTAACATATTCCTTCCCAGATCGATCATGTGCTTCAACATTTCCTCTTTATGGGGTTTGCCAGAGGGAAAAATAAAAATCCTTCTCACCTAAGAGGAGATTTATTGAGCTAAAATAACGCTTAATATCTCAAAAGTAGTGTATGCGACAGCTAAAAATAAGGGCTGAATGATGGCTTACTACCTTATCAACGTCTTACCAAATGGTACCCATTATGTTTCTGCTGCACAAACGTGCAGAAGCTGGCTTCTGACTTTCAGAGAGCACACAAGTGAATAGAAGCAGCTGGCGTATAGGCCTGTAAAGCATGATTCACTGGTGGCTCAGATCTCTTCCTGTTGGGGCCAGTTTTATGGTTTCTGCAGAATTGGAAATCTGCCCCTTAAAAATAGCTTTCAGATACTTAGTCATTGGCCAATTTAAGCACATGTAAGAAATATGCTTCTGATTGTTAGTATGTGATGAAGAAGTGTTAACATCAGCTATTGGGAAAATGTTGGCATTCTCCATTACCATTGTGCCTTGATTTAGGTTACAAGCAACCTTGGTGAAAATTAGGGAGTGCAGACGCTTATATGTTAGCTTTAGAATGGAGGTCTCTAGAAGGATAGTATTCCTTTCAAGTGAGAAGTCTGATGATAGAAGCACACATTCTAGTGCAGGATTTCTTAACCCTTGGCCCTCTTGACATTTCATGCAAGGCAATTCTTTGTTGGCAGTGGGGGTTTTACCTATGCATTACATGAAGTTTCTTGACATTTGTGGTCCATTCCCAACTAGATGCCAATATCACTCTGCCTCTGCCAGGTGTGACAACCAAAAATGTTTCCAGATATTTCCAAGTTTTCTGGTTGAGAACCACTGTTCTAGTGTAAAGAGAGGATAGCCTGTGCTATTTTAGGTATCTAAAGGGCAGCATCCAAAGCTTATATGGGTTGTATTCAGCATTTGAATACAAATTAAGGAGGACTAAATACACACACACATACACATACACACATTTTGGCCTTACTTTAATTTTTTTCCTGTTTCCTTTCTTGAATGCACAACCTCCCCAACCTTTTTCCACGAATAACAAAATAGCAAAGATTGCTAAATAGTGTATAGGTTTCTTAAAATTTTCCTTTGTTCTAGGCCGGGCACAGGGGCTCACGCCTGTAATCCCAGCACTTTGGGAGGCTGAGGTGGGCGGATCACGAGGTCAAGAGATAGAGACCATCCGGGCTAACACGGTGAAACCCTGTCTCTACAAAAATTCAAAAAAAAAAAGTCAGCCAGGCATGGTGGCGGGCGCCTGTGGTCCCAGCTACTCCGGAGACTGAGCCAGGAGAATGGCATGAACCCAGGAGGCAGAGCTTGCAGTGAGCCGAGATCGCGCCACTGCACTCCAGCCTGGGCGACAGAGCGAGACTCCGTCTCAAAAAAAAAAACAAAAACAAACAAAAAATATTTCCTTTGTTCTCTTTCTGATCATGTTATTTTAGGGACTTGTGTAATAAAAATGAAGTAGTGGTCTGCCTATGTTTGGAGACTTTTTCCCCATATTCCGAGGGCAAAAGTTCAGAACAATGAAAGTATATTTTGACTTAACCAGTATCATGACTAAAATACAACTTTTTTAGACTACGTAATAAGGCCAATGGGAAAGAACATTTGTGGTATTTGTCATTAGATATCTATGTTTTGCTTGAGTCTTCAAAATAAACAATCCAACACTTATCTTAAAAAGTAAAAACCTTTTGGGTTTTTGGGAGGATTGCTCGAGGTCAGGAGTTTGAGACCAGCCTGAGCAACATAGTGATACTTCTTCTCTCTAAAAATAAAAACAGCCAAGTGTATCAGTGAGCATCCTCTAGAGGGACAAAACTAACAGGATGGATGGATATTTAAGGGGAGTCTATAAAGGAGTATTGACTCACACGATTACAAGGCGAAGTCCCACAATAGGCCGTCTGCAAGCTGAGGAGCAAGGAAGCTAGTCCGAGTTCCAAAATCTGAAAAGTAGGGAAGCTGTCAGTGCAGCCGTCAGGCTGTGGTTGAAGGTCCAAGAGTCCCAAAGCTAAAGAATTTGAGGTCTGATGTTCAAGGGCAGGAAGTGTCCGGAATGGGAGAAAGATGGAGACCAGAAGACTCAGCCAGTCTAGTTTTTCTATGTTCTTCTGCCTGCTTTTATTCTGGCTGTGCTGGCAGCTGATTAGATGGTGCCCACCCAGATTAAGGGGGGGTCTGCCTTCCCCAGTCCACTGACTCAAATGTTAACCTCCTTTGGCAACACCCTCACAGACACACCCAGGAACAATACTTTGCATCCTTCAATCCAATCAAGTTGACACTCAATATTAACCATCACACAAGTGTGGGAGCATGCATCTGTAGTCCCAGTTACTTAGGAAGCTGAGGCAGGAGGATTGCTTGAGCTCAGGAGTTTGAGGCTGCATTGAGCTACAATCATCCCACTGCATTCCAGCCTGGGAAACAGAGCAAGATTCTGTCTCTTAATTTAAAATATGTATATATGATAAAAAACCTTCAGAGAAATGAAGTTTTGAGAAGCAAGAGCTGTGCTGCAATGGGTAATGGTTGTAGTGAGGCTGGAGGTGGTGAGGAGAGGAGGCAACAGCACTATAAAATCTAATTTCTGATCCCACCAGGGTTGCTGCATTGGTGTTACCACCCTCCTGTTAGGACGAGAATCTGAAAATCAATCCTATTTTTACGGTTCTTCCAAGGAGAGAAATTATGACACCCTGCTTGGTGGAACCACGAGCTGAACCACTATGTGCTAACTGATGTAAGCATTCCCATTTGGAGGAGAAGCATACCCACATTTGTGAGAATGTTTCATGCTGGAGCCATGAGGAAGAAGATATCAGCATTGGATATTGCTCGTGTTTTAACCTTTCTCTTTTTGCCAATACATCCAGTAAGTAGGAATCTTTATTGTTAAGTTTCTGGCGTAGAATTGAAGTAGAATGTCTATGAATCGTGGGTGATAGGCTATGTGATTCTCTAACAGTGGATGATTTATGCCTTTTCTTACCAGAGATGTGGAGAACCAGTCAGCCTGGGGTAAATGATTGCCCATTACAAAGGGTGGGGAATGAGTGGTCATTGCATGTTTAGTGTCTGAAGCAGGTGATGGTTCATTTGTGCTGCATGCCAGAGGCGGCAGAGTGAAGATTTCTCCCAGTGGTTTGGGATCCTGGGTCATGATTCCCTAGAGGGGCCACGCATTCAGGGATTGGCCTTGGAGACATCAGAAAGCTATAGGAAGAGTCACCACCTGCCTTTGATACCTGCCACCTTCTCTCTCATTTGCCCTTAGGACAAAGACTCATCTGTGCTTTCTTGAGTATTTTACAACATGATGAATAGGTGAATAAAACTCAGGGGGCTCTCTTATGACATCATTAGAGGATCTGCTTCCAGATTCTTGGGGAAAAAACACTTAAGTCCCATGTAAGGGGGACTGAAGAGTTAAGTATAGTGCATCGGCTTGACTCTAAGAGTGAATCTTAAGCACTCAGCTCTGCTAGAAGAATCTGTGGTCAGGTGGTACTTACATTTCACTCAGAGGTCTACAACTTATGCCTAAAAAATTCCTCATATTATGCCAAATGTCTCCTTGCACTTGTGACATAGAGATTCTACGTACTGGGAAGAATCTGAGGCAATTGTATAGGAATTCCCCCATGGAAGGAGCATCATAGTAGTCTAAAGGGGAATTACATGCCAGGCTCCTTCAGTGGAGGACGTGGTGAGAAAACTGACCACCTGTAAAAAGTGCATAAATGAACCATGCCTTTTTTCCCTGATGCCTTGACACCTTGAGGCCTTGCTGACCCTGATCCTGGCGGGACTGCCCCCCCTGCCTGAGTTAGCTAATTCCTAGAGGTAGCAAACAACTCATCTTCCCTTCCTTTTATATGCAAAACAACCAATCCAGGGCCATAACTTCACCCACCTCCTTTACTGGGGTCTCACTCTCTAGGCTACTCTCTACCTGTGCTAATCGCCATAGGGCCAGGTGTCAGACAACTAGGGGCAGACCCTAGGTCTCAGAGCCTGCTGAAATTATTCAGGCTAGCCAATCCTAAACTTTCTTACCCTGTCTCCTGTGTTCTTTCCCATGGAAATCAAAATAAAGGCCTTGCCACATTTTCCCCTTTCTCCCTCTGCCTCCCGACCCACCATTGTGCTTCTCCATGTGGCTCCCCATCGCCTGGCATGCCTCCTTCTCTTGGAATCTGTGAGTATAATCATCTTTTCCATGGCAGTAATTTCCTGATGTGTTGGCCTTGCCACACCTAAATAATCATGGAACCTATATTTTAAAGTAGAGATTGGTGATCAGAGAAGTGATGACTAGATTATCCAGGTTGCTCCCAAGCCAAGACAAAGCATATGTGCCTCGATATTTAGAGAATGCTATAGATGGTGACCATACACAGAGCATGTGTATAGTTTTACTTCTCTGTACCTCTAGTGCTGAGAACAAACAGAGCCTGGAACACTGTGGCCCTATATTTGTTGAAGACTGAGATGATGGTGGTGAGGGTGGAAAGCTGATTTCAGTTCTTCTGGTACTCTCTAGGGCCTCCCCTTCAAGCAGATGTTGGAACACTTGACGTGGAGGTAACATCCTATGAATAGAGAAGACCTAGGTCAGAGGCTACTAGCACCAAGGACACAACACTGAGAGATGCCATGGGCAGAGAGACCTGAGTTAAAAAGTTATGGTTTGGATGAGTGGGGTGGAGGTTTCCTGGTTGTGATCACAGTTTTGTGGCCTTCATGGCCCCCAGACTGAGCTCTCACCCGCCTTTTCTTAGATGAGGTGGCAGCAGTGGGCAGCAGTTGACTCTAGCAGATTGCAATGACCTTGACTCATGGTTTCCCCTGGGCATCCCATGAGTCACAGGCATGGCCACAGGAACGTCTGCTGCTGATGTGCCCTGCATGGCATGGACAGTGGTGGAGGGGGCAAAAACATCAGAGATCTTTTTGTCTTTTCTTTATTTATTTATCTATTTTTTTTGAGATGGAGTCTTGCTCTGTTGCCCAGGCTGGAGTGTAGTGGCGTGATCTCGGCTCACTGCAAGCTCCACCTCCCAGGTTCACACCATTCTCCTGCCTCAGCCTCCAGAGTAGCTGGGACTACAGGCACCCGCCACCACACCCGGCTAATTTTTTGTATTTTTAGTAGAGACAGGGTTTCACCATGTTAGCCAGGATGGTCTCGATCTCCTGACTTCATGATCCACCCACCTCGGGCTCCCAAAGTGCTGGGATTACAGGCATGAGCCACTGCACCCGGCTGAACATCAGAGATCTTCAGAGAAGACCTCCTGCAATTTTCTTTTGTCCTGTAAAGTAGTCTCGCTTCTAATGGGGTCGAAACAGTGTGGGAGTAGATTGGGAAAGCGAGATGGAAGACAATGGGGAACAGAAACATTTGGGATGTGGGAGATTTAGGAAGAAAGGAGAGAGTGAGAATAAACCTCAGATCCCTAAGTAGCCCCTTGGGATGAAAAGATGGACAGGGAAATTATGGGTATTGGGGTTGTGACTCAATCCAGCAACATTACAGTCCTGGGGCTGGGGCCAGCCTGCTGTACAGTGATGGGCTGGCAGCCTAAGCTCAGCACGTGGGAATGAGCATGGGGGAAGCAAGCCCCTTTAACTTCACACTGTGACTTACCTGAGGGGCAGGAGGACAGGTTGCTTTCATTAGTGATGTTGGTTCAGGAGAGATGTTTTGGTCAGCCTGAGGGATTGCATTCTGTGGGAAGACATAAAGAGCAAGCACAGGAGCTTTCACTGGCCAATCCCATATCTGTTCATGCAAATAAGTCACAGTGTCCCAGAATCAAGTCACATCAATAGTTGAGTGCTGTTAAGCAAATTGCATAACTTTTCTAAGCCTCTGTTTCCTCTTCCGTGCAATGCAAAATATAACAGTGCTTATCTCACAGGATTGTAGTAAGGAGTTAATAACGTAATAATAGAATATCTAAAGGTACCTAACACATAGTAAATGTTCAAGAATGCTAGGCATAGTCCTTACCAATGCCATTGCCATTGATTCTAAGAGTCCCAAAAGGCATACAGAGGGCAGTGAGTGGAAGACGCATCTTCCAGTTAGAGATTGGAATTTGGGGATGGGTTAGGAAATGGCTTGTGGTCTAATAACAGGATTGAGAGTCAGGGATATAACTTCCACCCTCATCCCCATATCAATTACCCAGTTTGCTGAGAGCAACTCTAATATTTTTGTTCACAACTAACCGTAAGGAGCACTAGGCATCCCCTGCAGGCATAGTTGGAGAAGGAGGATGAGAAGAAGGAGGTAGAAAGAGGTCTTTGTTTTGTAAAAAGGCAGCATCCTGAGCTGAAGGTAAAAATGAAGAGAAGATGAAAAGCAGCTCCTGGGTTCATAGGGGAGGGGAGGGAAAGCAGCAGGGAAGGTAGGAACAGGTACTGTAGGGAGCAGGGAAGAGGCAGCTGTCATGCTTGGGAGGCCTGGGTCCCCTTCCAGCACTCCTACGAAGCAGAGATGTCAGGAAGGTAGCCTTGCTCAGGTTCACCTGCCAGACTGAGGAAGGAGCTGATAAGGATGGGAGGACAGGGACTTTTCCCATCTGGCAGTGTGTCTGGTGTGGCATTCTCCCCCTCCACCAACACACACTCTGGCAATACCTAGGAACTAAGGTAGTCTGGGAGGGTCAAACTTTTAGAATGAGCCTGGGACAATCTCCAGTGTGTGTCCTGAGAGGTCCCAGTTGCTGTCGCTCTGGTTCTCTGCCTAAGGAATTCTTCCTGCTTTTCTTTCTCCTCTCTTTTTTTCTTGGCAGCCCCACAAGCTCAGCGGCTACTTTGCCAGAAATCGCCAAATTGGATGATATACCTCATTGTAGGCCTTTTGTTCATTCCTTCACTGGGAAAAGGTGCAGAGAGTATGATCTAAGGGCCCTTATTGTCATCTATTCAGATAACATGACATTGCCCTTGACTAATTCTCTCCATAGACCAGTAACAAAAAATTCCAGCTGGGGAAGACATAGAATTAGAATGGAAGCTCCATGAAGGCAGTAATCTTTTCCTATTTTGGCAACCACTGCAGCCCAGTGCCTTTGTATACAGAATTTAATAAATGTTTGTTAAATGAGTGAATAAGAATACTTTTTATTTAGTTAAGAAGAAAAATAGTTTCAGTTATTTCAGAGTTTGTTCAGTGGTAGAATAATGTGGTTACAGCCCCAGGTTCTTTTTCCTCTTTCTGCTTCACCACGCTTACAGTTTTGGCTCAAAAGTCACAGGGTGATTGAACTAACTCCATGGACACAAGATAGCTGCCACAGCTCCAGACATCACATCCTCACACCAACAGCCCAAGCAAGAAGGGACATGGACAATTTTGAGTCTCTGTTTTTAATTCAAGAAATGAATTCTTTCTCGGGAGGCCCAGGCAGAACTCTCCCATGTCTTCTTGGTCCGATTTGGGTCACCTGCCACCCCATGCAACCCCCCTCCACGCAAAGGTGGCTGGAAAAAGAAAGATTTGGCCAAGAGAAGTAAAAGTTCTATTATTGGTTTAACTAATATTTTATCCTTCAGGACCAGACACATCAATACCCTGAATGACATTAAGGTTCTGTTAACACTGAGAAAGGGGAAATGGGCCACCAAGTGGGCAGCTAATGATATCGGACGAAGCTACAAAATCTACTTTTGCTTCTGCTATTGTTAACCTCTCTGACCTCCATCTTCACTCTCTGGCTTTTCTTTCTCGGAGTGCCCTCTGATGAACAGCTATTTCTCCTACTGACACCTTGAGAATGAAACCCAGGGATCTCCGTTTAAAATAACATTTGTTCCTCAACGACCAGGATTGAGGTAAAGGAAGAGGAATAGAAAGCAAAAGAAGGAGCTGACTCAGACTCAGAGCTAGACCCAGTAGTAGGCACATTGTTCATTGTAACTCCTCCATGGGCCAGGCACTGTGCTATGCACTGGGGAGTCAGTGGTGTGCAAGTTAGGTAAAGTTTTCTCTTTCGTGGATTACGTGTTCCAGTGCAAGAGATAGTGAATACATTCGTAAATAGACTATGAAGTCAACACTGAGAAGCATCATGAAAAAAAAATTTAAAAAACATGGCAAGAGGTAGAGGTGATGGCAAAGGTTTTCTGAAAAATAATTGAACACTGACCTTGTGTGTGAGAACTGTGTAACTATCGGGGAGACAGGACATAGGAAGGCCTTAAGGTGGGAGGGTGGCTGTGACAGAGAATACCGAGAATGCAGATATGCCAGGGTGAGCAAGGGTCAGAAATGAAGTTAGAGATATCGTCAGTGACCAGGGGATGCAGGATTTAGTTGACCTTGAGATTTTATTTTTTCATGTAATGGAAATCACTAGACTTGAACAGGAAAGTGGCATTATCTGTTTTATATTCTAAAAGACTCACTGCAGTTGCTATAAATAGGAGTATAGCTATTATTATAATAATTAACAGTATATATTTGAACAGAACAGTTATAACAAATTTTTATAAGTAATTAATAAACCCAAACAATATTTCATAATTATATTTTGTAACATGAGAAAGATAGAGCTTCTCCTCCCACCCAAGTAGTTTATATACTCATGGACAAATAACTTTGTTTGGCTAGAGTGAGATAAAGTCTAGAACCATTATATTCCTATATTTCTTTTTTTTTTTTTTGAGATGGAGTCTTGCTCTGTTGCCCAGGCTGGAGGTTGGAGTGCAGTGGCATGATCACAGCTCACTGCAACCTCTGCCTCACAGGTTCAAGCAATTTTTCTGCCTCAGGCTCCTGAGTAGCTGGGACTACAGGCATGAGCCACCACGCCTGGCTAATTTTTTTGTATTTTTAATGGAGACGGGGTTTCACCAGGTTGGCCAGACTGGTCTCGAACTCCTGACCTCAAGTGATCCACCTGCCTTAGCCTCCCAAAGTGCTGGGATTACAGGCGTAAGCCACCACACCCAGCCATTCTTAGTATTTCTTTTCATAGTTGTCAGTTTTGACATATCCACTTCTTAGAATTAAGTAGATAGAAAGAAAAAGTATTTATTGTAGCAATGCCATTCAATTTGTCCGAATTCCTTTTGAATGATTTGTCAAAAACCTCACACACCACCTTACTATTAAAAATTATTTTTGGTAATTTATCAATTGACAACTGGATTATATCCTCCTCCAATCCTATAAAGACCAAACCATGGAAGCCTCCCGAGCTGTGAAAGGACTTGTTACCCCATCACTGGATCATTCATACACTCAACATGGATGCCCATCTTTTTAATCATTTCTTGTTTGGCATTCTGCAGATTTTTATATTCCAAGATAAGATTCAGTGACAGGTGAGGGCTGTGGTTTTCTTTTGTTATGTGGTAGAAAGGCAATGGTGTGAAAGAAGTCACCTTGATCAAAGCACATCTCAGGCACTTGAATTTAGTCAAAAGTACATACACATACTGAAAATCTAGAACTAGATTCCCTTGAAGCTACCCCTGCTTGCCCATCCCTTGAAAAGTCTTCTCACACATAGCGCAGAGCCTGTTTTTCTAGTTGGTGAGCTCTGTAGGGGTGTGTTATTTTATTTCTCTTTACCCCATACCAAGCAATATGCCTGGCACAGCCATCTTTTTGTTAAAAAATGAGGGAAGTGGGGGTTTGGAGTGTCCGTTTGCTTTTCCCATTCTCCCCATATCTTTCCTAACTTCCCATCCCACTTCCCAAACAGAGATGTCACCACTGGGACACTGACAGCATTTTCTGGCCAGGGGAGTCCCAAGCTGGGGACCATAACAGTAATAACATAAACACAGAGAGGTATAAAATTTGTCTTTATTACCCAACAATCAGGATTGGAACAAATGAAGGGGTATGTTTGAGTTAGATTTCCTGGTTGAGACCCTGGTTTCATTACTGTCACGGTCACAAAACTGAGTTCTCAGCCTCCTCCCTCTCAGGCCAGGTAGCAGCAGCGGGCAGTGGTCCAGTCCATCACACTGCACTGGCAGTGGCAGGTGGTTCCCCCCTGAACATCCCACGAACCACAGCCATAGCCACAAGCACAGCCAGTGACACTCATCCCTGCATGGGCACATGAAGTACAGCCATCAGAGCTCTTGGAATGTACGAGGAGGAAGGGCAATCCACAACCATCTTTCAACACTGTGCAGTCAGGGGTAGAGCTAGGTTTCATGGGGCCTCAAGTTCATTCAACTTTAAGAGCTCATTTCAAGAAAAGAAATACAGATATCACAAAAACAAATATTTGGGGCCATGAAAGAGACTTATGCAAGTGAGAGACTTGGAACTTGGGAGTTTCAATTTTCTTTGATTTGTGATAAATTCACCTCTCTGTGGCCCCTACCCATCAAAACAGGGGAATAGATTGGAAAGACAAATGAAGGATGTGATCATTATGGGACAATGGAGGAGAGGAAGGGCTGAGAAACAGGGGCATGAAGTGAAAGGGTGAAAGGAAGAGGCAGAAGCCCACAATCCCCCAGTAGCATCCTTCAGGGAAACAAGAATGGGTAAGGGGTCTCTAGCAGGGTGCCAGGGTGATACAGACCTGAGGTGGGGGATGGTGTAGGTGCAGGGAGGGACAGGGGAGGACACGGGGCATCTTACTTACCCTCAGGGAGTTACTCACCAGCAGGGCAAGAGGCCAGCCTGCCTTGGCTCTTGACACTAGTACACAAGAGCTTCTTGCTTACGGGAGAGGGACTGTACTCTGAGTAGGAAAGAAGAAGGGGTATATAGCCCATGAGCTATCCTCCCTATAATCCCCTTCCAAATCATCTTCTACCTCGGAGGTGACACTGTGTCCAGAATCAGGCTACTCATCAACTTTTAAGGTTTAGTTTCCTCATTTTTAAAGGGGAAGTAATAGTTGTCCTTACCTCATAAAATGGTTGTGGGAATTAAATGAACTAATCTACATAAAGCTCGGATTATACCTGGTTCATAATGAGTGTTCATAAATTACAGCTACCATTCTCCACGTCTTCCTCCTCATCAGGAAAACCTTAGCTTTTAGCCAAGAGTTTAAACAGGGTTAGGGCAGTGTAGAAAGCCCTCATCAGGGGTTGGGCTTGGTTGGGATCTTGGGACAGGATAGAGACGAAGCTGGAGTTTAAGAACAGGAGAAATGAGCAAGGGTCAGTCCCCCGCTTCCTCCTACCCCAGTCAGTTACCTAGATGGTTGAGAATATCCTTGATCTTCTTATCCATAACGGAGTCTAAGGAACACTGAGTACTCCCTGGGATGATCAGCTGGAGAAGGGGGATGAGGATGAGAAGGTGGCAAGAGGAAGGCCCCATCCTGTACAGAGTCAGTGTCCTGGGGTTGGGAGAAAAGATGGAAGGCAGCTTAGATCTCTGAGCTCCTGGGAGGTGGTAAAGGAAAGAAGACAACGTGGTTAGTTTCCAGGGAGTAAAGATGGAAGAACAGCACCATCAGTACTGGATCTCTTTAGGCGCTTTGGAGAAGCAGGTAGGGTTGCTGAAGAACAGACTTACTCACCAAAACTTTCAGAGAAGGTCTGCAAGGACTAGCCAGGCAAGGGTGTTTTAATATGCCTGGTATTAACCTGGGCATCTTTAATATGCAAGCACACACACACATGTAAACACACTCCCAGCACATTTTCAAAGACCTGTGCCAGCTAGGGTGACAGGTGACTGTGATAAACTTTGGAGTGTTCATGAGAAGCAACAGCTGCCTTTGCTCTGGATCGCTGCCGAGGGAGGCCTCCTGCCTGTTTGTTCCCCTTCTCCTTTCTTCTTGGCAACCCAATAAGGCTAGCACCTGGGCCTTCTGTCGCCTGCCGGTATTACAGGCTTCTTGTTTGATCCTTCATCAGGAAGAGGTTACTTTGCAGTTAACAAACAAATTAATCCACCCAAACCCAAGTGTAAGCTCTGTCTTATCTCTATTGGCTGAGGGAGGGCCCTACTTGTCACCTGTTCAGACACCATTTTATTGTCCCTGGCTAATCTCATTCATAGGAAAGTCACAGAAAGACTAATTAATCCTAATTATTTAAAATAAGGAAGTTCAGTATTTGCTTAACTAGAAGCGTGGTTTATGATTCCAGAGTTCTTCTGGGGGCTCGTAAAGTTCTCCTTTTTCCCCCACCATTCTCAGCTAATCTTTCGATCTTGTCTCTTCATAGTCACAAGGTAGAAGGTGCCACATCCTCAGCCCAGACCCTGAGCAGGAAAGAAGGAGTGGGGCAAGGCCACTTTCTTTGGGGGCTTTACCTTTTTATTTTGAGAGCAGGATCTTTCCCTAGAAGCTCAAGAAGACTTCCCCTTACATTTCACTGTTTGGTTCTAGGTCACACAACCTCCCTTTCTATCAGCTATGGCTGAAAAAGAGAGCTGGGCTTCACAATTCCTTATCCAAGACGTGGGGCCCAGGTGTGTTTCAGAACTCAGAATGTTCCAGATTATGGGAGGCGCAAATTCTCTGTATTATGTTATACCACTAAGGAGGTTGGGGGCAGCACTCTGCAGTCTAAATAGTCTGCTAAATAGTCTGCTGCAAAATGTATGAATATTAATGCAGGATAAATAAAGACCATAAACAGCCTCACACCAGGCCATGCCAAGTTTTTCTGCCAAATGAACCTCAAATTTAGGACAGAAAAATTTCATTTTTAGAGGTTTTTAGATTTTAGAATAATGGATAAGGGATCGAGGACTTTGAGGATTCGCATATGGCCAAGAGGAGTGAGGATGCCATGATTCCTCATCTAGGATGGGGCATGTGGCCACCATGAATAAATAAAATTTAAAGAACAGCAGATGAAGAAGCAGAGAAAGGGGCCATGTGTTGTGGCTCATGCCCATAATTCCAATAGTTTAAGAGGTTGAGTCAGGAGGATCTCTTGACCACAAGAGTTAAAGACCGGCCTGGGCAACATAGTGAGACTCTGTCTGTTAAAAAAAAAAAAAAAAAATTGCTGGGTGTGGTGACATGCATCTGTGGTCCCAGCTACGTAGGAGACTGAGGCAGGAGGATCACTTGAGCCTCGAGGTTGCAGTGAGCTGAGATTGTTCCATTGCACTCCAGCTCAAGTGTATTTCAAAGCAAGATCTTTGCCTGCACAAATAAAAGAAAGAAAATAAAATAAACAAAGAAATAAAGAAAGTAAAGTGTTCGAGAAGTGAAAAGGCAAAGTTAGTTGACTATTCCTGGAGGCAGTCAGAGCTGCATGCCAGCCCTACCTCTGTGGCTGGAAGCCTTTCACCCAATTCTCCAGGAGATGCCCCTCTAATGAAATATGTGCCATTACTTGCAAATATATCTCTTCCAGTAACTCCTTGAGAAATGAGGCCTAGGGATGCCAGCAAAAAGGCAAGGATGCTTCTTCAATTACCAGACAGGCGTTGAAGAGAAGAAAAATGCGACTCGAGAATAAGAAAGAGCATACACTTGGATTTGGGATAGATGATGGGTTGATTAATTTGTTTGTTAATTCAATGAATATTTGTAGAGCTTCTCTTTACCAGCTCTAGCTCTGGTGACTCAGTGGCAGACAATGTAGATAAGATTTTTGTCCTTTTGTTACTACATTCTAATGGGGGAGATAAATACAGTATATATATGGTCAAGTATTGAGAAATACTCTAAAGAAAAATAAGTCAGGACAAGGCAATAGAGTGTGCCACTGTGCTATTGCCCATAACGCAGTATGTTCAGGAAAGGTGTCTCAGAAAAGGTAACAATGACCTGAAGAAGTGAGGGGGTGAATCATAGGAAAACCTGGGACAAATGTTCTAGCCTATGGAACAAGTATAAAGAGCCCACGGCAAAGAGATGTTGGTGTGTTGAAGGAATGACAACAATGGCAATATGGCCAGAATGAAGTATGGGGGGAGAGGCCAGAAAAGAGGTCAGAGAGCTGACAGGGCCAGATTATAGAGAACTTGTAAGCCAATGTAAGGGCTTTGGGTTTTATTATAAATTTGACAGCAAATTATTGTAGTGTTTTGTTCAGGGGAGTGACATAAAATGATTTATGGTTTTCTAATGCTTAATTTTTCTCTTTTTTTTTGGAGATAGGGTCTAGTTCTGTCACCCAAGCTGGAGTGCAGTGGTGTGATCATGGCACTACAGCCTTGAACTCCTGGGCTCAAGTGATCCTTGTGCCTAAGCCTTCCAAGTAGCTGAGACTATAATAGTGTGCCACCATACCAAGCTGTTTAAAAAAAATTTTTTTTGAAGAGACAAGGCCTTATTATGTTGCCTAGGCTAGTCTTAAATGCCTGAGCTCAAGTGATCCCCCCATCTTGCTTCCCAAAGGTGAAACTGCAGTTGTGACCCACTGTGCCTGGCCCTGATTAACGTTTTATAAAGCTTACTATGGCCACTGTGGAAGAGACACCGTGGAGGTAAAACAGGTAAGAGGTAAGCAGGGAAAGCAGGCAGCAGGCTTCTACAGAGTTCTAGGTCTCGGAGAGTAATCAAGGAAGGAGTGAGAACGGAGCCTCCACAGGGTTTGCTGATGGATGCAAGGTGTAGAAGAAACAGAGAAGTACAGATCTAGAGTTTTGTTTTGAATAACTTATTGAAGATTGCTGCTATTTACTGAAATGGGGTTCCCTGGGAGAACAGTAGATATGGTGGGAACATAACATCATATTTGATCATAGTCAATTTAATGTGCCTATTAGAAATGTAGGGGGAGCTGTGGCATACAGAGTTAGGTATACAAATCTGGGATCCAGGGAAACAGTAAGAGTTGGAGATACAAATTTGCAAGTAACCAGTACACAGGTGGATCTATGTGCAGAGATACTCAATGGGAAAAAAGAAATATATTTGTTTTTAGTGAGGCACATAAAGAAAGCAGAAGACGGGGCAGTGGATGAGGAGAAACATATAGGTTTAGAAATATGAATTAAGCTGCATCAACTAATCAGTTTGTTGGGAATAGCAACAAAAGAGAAGAGGACAGGAACACTCAAGAGTGCTCCTGGGTTACAATGAGCTTGGATAGCAGGGATAGTGGTCGCCTCCGGGGAACACTTGTAGTCAGTGGCATGTTTAGCATACTTGACACCCAGAGGGGATCACTTTTTAATACTGCTGTCCTTTATATAGCAAAATCATTGTCAGTAATAATTATGTAATGATCAGTAATAGAGCTATTATTTTTGATTCATTCTCTGGTTTTAAAACAAGAAAATAACTATCAGAAAGGATAAATTGTAACTTTAAATATATCATTTAAATTCAGTACAATATTTTACATACGAATTAAAATTTGCAGTTACCAAACAAAAATATCATACCTCACAGTGTGTACTGTTTCAATATAAATTTTAAACACAATTAAACTTCACATAATCATATAGAATGATCAAATGTCTCCATAATTAAAGTTGGGTTAATTTGTCCTTACATCACTGGGCTACATTGTTTCTTTAGAATCTACTGTTTAAATACAGGAATATGTAATAACACAGGAATTGGAGACAAACCATTCGAAACAAACTTGGATATTGAATTGTTATTATCTTACTTTAGAAACTAAGATGTGTAGCTGAGGCCAAGTACGTTGGCGCCAACTGTATAACTGGAAGTTCTCTGAATTAATTTTCATGTAGAACACAATGTTTATTACAATATAAGTAATAAAAATGTGCTAAACTGAACCTTACATATATACTGTTAAAACTCAACAGTAATCACAGCAATTGTTTAGAACTTCAATTCACAATGTTTTGGGGGATGAATATTTTACCATTGATATTATTTAGAATTGCCATGCATGGTGATAATGAAGAGCAGATTAACTTTTATTGGCTTTATTATTGCTTTTGAATTCTCTATGGATAATGCATCCTGCTTCCAGCCAGCGTCCCCACCCTTGGTAGTCGCTGCTGATGGTATGAGGACATTGCTGGGATTAGTCATTCTATCATAAGTTCAGGAATGCTGAGGTAGAAGCTCAGCATTCCTGGAAAATATTCAGAAAAATCCTACACAAAGAGATGAAAGAAACGTTTTTATACTTCCAGAATTTGTAGATCAACCCAGTGGAGACTTTTAAACATTCTCCTCTCGCTTAGAGCTACCTTCCTCCTAAGAGTGCACTCCTCTCCCAACGACCTAACTGTGGAGGTAACTGTACTTGTTCATAATGCAGGATGTTCAGGGAAGGGGTCTCAGAAAAGGTAACAATGACCTTTTAAATCATATCTCCTTTCCCCCATTCGATTCTCCACTGACTATATTGTGTTTCATTTAATTTTATGTACACAGAGTTTGAAAAGTTACTAGCATAGGGCTCCAGCTGAAAAAGAAAAAAAAAAAAGAGGGACCATAAACCTGGGTATGGGCAACTGGGAAAGGTAAAGGCAGAGAAGATGGAGATGAAGCTAACAGACTCATCTGTTTCAGGCTAAGCTAAGGCACAGCTGTGACCATGTCCTATGACTAAGTCCTATGACTTCTCATACGTGGGAGCAGAGGGCTTCAGCATACAATGTGGAATTCTGAAGGTGCACTGTGTTAGAAGTTAATATCAAAGCTTCTATTTTTATTTAGTTTTTCCTTAAACATTTTCTATTTTTGTATGTTTTATCATGAACATAATATGTATTATATGTTTATAGTTCATTAACTACATTTGAATTGAATTGTTTTTAACTCTTGATGTATCTGGGAAAAAAAGGAGACCAAAAAATAAGTTTCCAGAATGTGTTTGGCTAAAATTGAGGAACTCTCTGATGAGGCAATGAAGTGCTGATCATTTTTTATATTCCACAGAAATGAATCTTGTCGATTCCTATGCTTTAGATATTACATTATAAATTAGTCAAATTGATATTGGACATAAAAATTGAGAATCCAGATTTGTTTTCTCATTCAGAGGGGAGGCTGACCTACCCCTGAATAGAGATTAGCCATAGGTTCTTTTGGTGATAGAATAAAATGTCCCCAAGAAATGATGTTGGAATCTGGGCAAGGGTTGTATAAAACCTGATTAAGACCCAGAGTTCTGCATCATCAAGCAGAGGAAAAAAAAAAAGACGGGTTTGTAAAACTTGACGAGCTGATGCTTTCAATTAGCTGTGAAACCATAAAGGATCCTTACTCATCAAGATTTCAATCAGGTACAAGTCTCTTAAAGAAGAAGATTGCATTCCAGTTGCAAAAGGAGTGCCCTAGGGTGGCTGAGTGGATTGATGTGTCCAGTATTATTGTTTCTTAGAATGCTGGAAAATGTCTAATAAAGGCAACAGTTTTTCCTGGCAGTATTCATTGTAACGTTAGTCATGGTACTACTTGGCTAACTGGTTCAGCTGTTAGATGTGCACAAAAGCAGACGTGAGAGAGATACTCGGTGAAGAATGATTACAAGAATGGACACTGGGGAAGGGATAATGAGAGAAGAGGAATGGGAGAAGGAGAGAATGGTGAAAGGAGGTGAAAAGAAAGAAAAGTGTGGTGGAGGCTAGAGAAGCCACAGGCCCTTGCACTTTCCTTGAAGAGTAGTGTTTCAGACCGGGTGCGGTAGCTCATGCCTGTAATCTCTACGCTTTGGGAGGTCAAGGTGGGTGGATCACCTGAGGTCAGGAGTTCAAGACCAGCCTGGCCAACATAATGAAACCCCATCTCTACTTATATATAAATTGTACTTATATGTAAGTATATACATGTAAATTTTATTTATATATAAATATAAATATATTTAAAAATACAAAAAAGTAGCTGGGTGTGGTGGCACATGCCTGTAATCCCAGCTACTCAGGAGGCTGAGGCAGAAGAATCACTTGAACCCTGGAGGCAGAGGTTGCAGTGAGCCGAGATCGCACCACAGAACTATAGCCTGGGAAACAAGAGCAAAACTCCATCTAAAAAAAAAAAAATAGCAGTGTTTCAGTAAACTGGTTTAAGGGCAACATAGGTAATGCCTGCATTAGCAGATTCACCTGGGGGTCACCTGCCGGAGCAGTCATCCTAGCTCAGTGTGCTCTTCTCCACTCGGTATCTGTGTGTAGGTTAAAAAGAAGCCACAGAGGATCCCAGGGTTCTGGTTGAGGAAGGGGATGGGTCTAGGTAGAGATAGCCAGGAAAGAGTACAGACCCGCGGAAACTGCTAGAGGAAGGAATAAAAGGTAGTGGGCTATCAAAAGGCCTTTTGGTAGTATCGCTCCTGCCATATTTTTATGAGCAGACACTCATCTGTTTGACTCTCCAATCAGTGCTTTTTGAAAGAGCCTTCCTTTGTCTGCCAGTGAAATGCTCCATGGGCCATAACTCAGACAGTTTAGGAGCCACGTGCCCTTGAATTCTCTAATGTTTTAAGAGGATAGCTGAACTGATTAGGGACATTTTATACATTTATATATACATAATTTTATTTCATATATAATATAAAGTATGTATAAATTGTACTTTTATATATACGTATATACATGTAAATTTTATTTATATATAAATATAAATATATTTAAATATATAAATGTAAATTATATATGTATATATACACACATACACACAAATCACAATCATTCATTGCTTCATGGTGGGGATGCATTCTGAGAAATGTAAGTTAGGCAGTTTCATCATTGTGCAAACATCATAGAGTGTACTTACCCAAACCTAGATGGCGTAGCCCATTGGGTACCTGGGCTATATGATGTAGCCTGTTGCTCCTGGCTACAAACCTGTATAGCACGTTACTCATACTGAATCCTGGAGGCAACGGTAACACAATGGTAAGTATCTGTGTATCTAAACATAGGAAAGGTACAGTAACAATACAGTAGAAAAGATTTTAAAATGGTTCACCTATATAGGGCACTTACCGTGAATGAAGCTTGCAAAACTGAAACTTGTTCTAGGAGAGTCTAGTGAGTAAATAGGAAGTGAATATGAAAGCCTAGGACATTACTGTATACTACTGTGGACTTTATAAACACTGGACACTTAAGTTACACTAAATTTATGTTTAAAATTCTTCAATAATAAATTAATTTTAGCCTGCTGTAACTTTTTTACTTTATAAACTTTTATATTCTTTTAAACTTTTTGACTCTTGTAATAGCACTTAGCTTAAAATAAAATCACATTGTACAGCTGACCACAAATATTTTCTTTGTGTATATCCTCATTATAGATGCTTTTTCTATTTTTCAAATTTTTAATTTCTTTTTTACTTTTTAAACTTTTTGGGTTAAAAATGAAGACACAAATACATACGTTGGCCTATGACTACACAGGAGCAGATAGTCAGTATCACATGTTTCACCTCCACATCCCATCCAACTGGAATGTCTTCAGGGACAGTAACGAGGATTGAACTGTCATTTGCTATGCTAACAATGTCTTCTTCTGAAATACTTCCTGAAGGATGTGTCTGAGGCTGCTTTACAGCTGTTTTTTTAAAAAAAATTGAGTCAAAGAAGTACACTCTCAAATACTGTTGAAAACATAGTAGAGAAAATATATAAACCAGTAACATGGTCATTTATTGTCATCAAGTATTATGTACTGCACTTAATTATATGTGTTGTATACAGCTGGCAGCACAGTAGGTTTGTTTACACTGTAAACACGTGAGCAATGTGTTGTGTACCAGAGAGAGAGAAAGAGAGAGAGAGAGAAGGAGAGTGAGAGAGGAAGAAAGCGAGAGAGGGAGAGAGAAAGAAAGAGCAAGAGAGGGAGACAGAAATTCCATAACAAAACTGACTTACATACATTTTAATGACGTTGTTTGGCAGGGTAATTGGGTATATGTGGTAAGCAGTTAACATAATTAATAAATATGACTTTCCAGAGTCTAATCAGGTTTTTGGTTGTTGTTTTCTATGTATTTTGTCACTTATTAAGTGTCCATGTTGATAGTAATTTCTGATACCAGGTGTTATCTTATTCTCATTGTAATCACTGAATCAGATATAACTGATATGTCATCTTTCCATGTAACCAGGAATAGAAAATGGAATTGGGGGACTATCTGAATACTTTTTTGATTTGCTATACTCTTACAATTTCTGGACACTGACCTGTTCACTCAGGAGGGTTTGTAAAGCAGTCAAAGAGATTTCTGGGAGAAAAGCGATAGAGACTTCAACACATTCACTTTGAAGTTCAAACTCTTTAGAATCTTATGTTTAGAATAAGACTTTTAGGATTGACATACTTAACACTCAAAGTCTGAGGATTGAGATGGTACTGTTTGGGTTCTGTTAACACAAATGGATACCAAGATCTCAAACTGGGGACACATAGAAAGGATGAGGGAGTCTAGACTGGGAGACCCTCACTATGGAAGACTGATTCTGGCAAATCCTGTGATGCAGCCTAAAATCCTCTTTGGTACTGATCATGATTTGAGAGCCAATATCACTTGGGCAGTTCTGTAATAGAGGGTGCTTGTTAAACTATGCATCGGAAAAAAGGCACAGTTCTAACTTGTTCATTCTTAGTAGCGAGACAAACTTAATGCCATACATGATTTAAAGTTTGATTATGGTTAGATACCATAAGGTGTCTCTTCCCTGCCTAGTTGTTTGTTTATTTTCCCTAATGCTTTACTAAATTTTAAGTTACCTGAGAGCAAGAATTATTTTTCAATTATTTTCTGTACCTCCAGCACCCACCAATACCTGGCACATGGCAGGTCCCAGTAGTTGTTGGTTGGTTAAAAAAGTGAATAAATGAATGTTGGCTCAAAATCTTTTATCTTTTTGGTCCTACCCTGCTTTAACTTGAGGATAAGGTAGAGTCTCTCATGCTGCCAAAGTGCACAATAAGAAATGAGGACTTTTTGTCAGATTTTCAGGGACAGTCTCTGAGCTTGTGTTAAAAAGGTTCAACCCTGGAAACCTCAGACACAGTAATAATGAGTTGCCAAAGACTCCCTCCCTCCATGCCAATAATGCAAGAGCTTTGCTGAGAGCCAGATAAGGGTCTCTTTGAAGCCATCTGCAGATACACTGGGGAAGTTGTGATCTTTCTATGAAGAAAAGCCACATACATACAAAAGCATACTTGCTATCTATTCACTGACCCATTGCTGAACCACTGCAGCCTCTAGTCACAAGTCTTTCTTACAAAACACACTATACCACCATGACAGCCAGAGAGGTTCCATTTAAACCTCTGAAGTAATAATTTTAAGCTCCTTGGTAAATCAAGCATCAAGCTAGATTTGAGGTAGGGGGTGGAACTTAACTCTGAAGATGGGACTTGAACTCCAAAACAGGCAAAAGCACCTCTCCCTAAGACATGCCTGCCAGTGCCATGGCTGTTTACCATTGCCATGCACACCCAAAAGTTACCACCCCTTTCAATGACAATGACCTGAAAGTCTCACCCTTTTCTAGAAAATTCTGAATAACTTACCCCTTAATTTGCATCCTATTGGCACTGAGGGAGGGAGTCTTTGGCAACATTCTCAAGTCTCAGAGTTTTCTTCCCTAGTGGGATCTCCAGAGGTAGAGGAGAAGGGCTCCCTACTATTTTGGAAAATATTCTCAAAACGTTTGTTTATTGCCCAGAAAACTGAGAAAGTCCTCAGGAATACTACATAGAAACGTTACAAAGTTCTCTGTTAACTCTCTCCTCTGAAGTCTGTATGGGGAAATTTCCAAGAAACCTTCCCAATGCTTTTTCTTCTAGTGATCCACATATCATTATAGGAATGAAAACTTGAAGATGAGGTCCGTGAGCCTGTATCTCAGGCATCAACCTAAATTCCATATCAGAGTGTTAGAATTCCCAGGGCCCTTGGAGATAATCTAATTCTACCCTATCACTTAAAAGACAACCAATTCCAGACTGAGATGGACATTGTAGATTACCTAAGGTCAAAAATGAGCAATCTTGTAGACACAGAACTGGGAGTAGAGCCCAGGTCTCTCTCCTGCACTGCATTGTACTTTGTACAATGTTGTCTTGCTTCTCTAAGATCAAATGAAATCTAAGAGATAAGATGATACATTGTCTGCTAATTTTAAGTATATTTCACATTTCAGAGGGTCACTGATCATAAAAGAATAAAGTCAAGTACACTATGCAGACAAAAATTGTGATGCAATAATATAAATGCAAAAATAAAATGAAATAGCAAGGTGATTCCTTTTTCTGGATGCAAGACTTCCTGAGACCACTGGAGAATGAAGGCAGCACATATTTAGTTTCACAGGTTGTGTTCAAAGCTGTTTTCAAAGCCAGATGTCTGATGATGGATGTCGACTCTCTTTTCTCCTACTGGGTAATTGATATTTATTATAAAACTAAACAGGAACATGCAGGGCTTGGGGAAAATAATTCTGACAACTGCTAGTTTCAATATTCAGTTTTTGCAGTTCATCTCCCCCAAGCATACTCCTCATGGATGTCATACTCACTGACATATTCATCTGCAATCAGTCTCTATTGTTATTATTTTGTCTCTTCCATGCTGAGCCCTGGCCAAGAGCCCTGAGCAGGGCATGAGAATTCAAGGATGTGTTAGCAAATAGAAGGACCATGATCTATTGCCACATGCAGAAACCTGGGGGCTGTATTCACAGATCAGTCTAGGAGTTGGGCCCCTCTCTTTTCCTGCTTGAGTTAAGAATTTCTGGCACAGAATTAAAGAAAGAATTTAAGCCACTGGCTCTTGCTGAAGCTTCCTGATGCCAACCAAGACATCTGAGCTGTGACCCCAGTACTTCCCATTGCCATCAAGTTTGGCACAGGCTCCATGATATTTGAACTTTCCTTAGTCTTGACAGCCTCTGATTTTTGTTGGTCCTCTGAGTTCTCATTCACCTCACTCTTCTGCCAGGAAATCATAGGTTATACTTACACAAATCTGGCAACACCTCAGGATATTTTGGGAACTGTCACTCTTTGTTGGCATGGAACCTGGACCAACTGCTCTTTGTGGAGTCTGGCCTGGGCATCTGCTGCTAGGATTGGAGAGCTGGGCAAAATTTAAGAGCTGGAAAAATCAGTGTAACTACAACCCTTGCTCTTTTTCATTAAGGTCAAGTTACAAGCATGGCACTTGGACCAGGAGTCAGAATCCAAGAAGTCAAGAGTTGAGCAGACCTTGGGACAAAGTGAGTATCAGAGCAAGATTGGAAGCAAAGGAAGAAGGTCTAACCATATAAAGCTGCAAATTTTGGCTAAAGGGCTTGGCCTACATAATATTTTGAGAAAAATGAAGTGAATTGTCCATATTTAACCATACGCTATCTCACATTCAATTCCAGATTTCCATCTCTTCTTGCTGCACCTTGTAGGTCCTCAGCCCAGGAAAGAGAAGACTATCCTATCTGGAGCTTTCTCTTCAACCACTTAACTCATTCCAGAGGAAAATGCTTATTCTAGGTTTGTATTTTTTGGTACTCATATGCCATTTCTTTTTCATTTTCCTAAATAGAGTACAAGGAACACACACTATCCTTTCCTCTGCGTTTTCTTCCTGAGAAACTATTCTTTAAACCAAAGATTAGTACTTGAGAAACAGACAATTCCACCTAACATTTTGGATGTTGCCTCTATTCATGTTATGAATTTTTTCTTACCAAATCCTTCCTTCAAATAACATGCTTAGGCTTGTTCTTGGGGGAGAAATAACATTTGAAGGCTCACATTTGGTTTAATGTCACTATTTTAAGAAACTAAAACAGGTTTTTCTAATAGTTTTTGAAATGAAAGGTTCCCTTTTTAACATCAACTTTTATGACAGCTGACATACTTTTTAGTATCCACTAAGAAAACATTTTTCCTATTCATGTATCGTATCAAATATTTATTGAGTGACCATTATGGGGCCAGGCATTAGGATACCAACAAAACAAATATATTCTCTGCCCTCGTGGAGATTACAGTATAATGGGAGAGAAAAACACTAAATATTAAACAATGGTTCACAAAATTACTACATGATTACCATTGGGTAAGGGTTAGGATGAAGAAGCAGAAGGGACTCTTCCCTGTGGAAAGTGACATCTTCATGACTTAAAGATGAGCAGAACTTAGTCCAGCATCTTAGTCCATCCAGTCTGCTGTAACAAAATACATTAGACTGTGTAGTTCATAAATGAAACTCACAGTTCTGAAGTCTGGGAAGTTCAAGACCAAAGCACCTGCAGATTCAATGTCTGGTGAGGACCTGTGTCTCACAGATAGCACCTTCTATGTGTCCTTATGTGGCAGAAGGGGAAACAGGCTTCCTCAAGTCTCTTTTATAAGGGCACTAATGCCATTCATGAAGGCTGGCCTCATAACCCAGTCACCTCTCAAAGGCCCCACTCCTTCACACCATCACCTTGGGCCTTAGGTTTCAATGTAAGAGTTTTGTGGGCGGGGTAGGGGGGAGCGCGGGGCACAAACATTCAGTCCACAGCCCCTAGTATGGGGAAGTGCAAAGGCCCAGGGAAGGAAGCATGCCTCCCCACAGGGAGGCTTCTGAATGGAAATGCACAAGCTGGGGTGGAAGAGATGCATTCCACTTAGATGGAACTGAACTGGTTAAGAACCTGTTGGACAGAACCGGATTTTTACATGCCAAACAAAAGGACCTACGTGATTATTTGTAGAGTACTCAGAAAATCAATAGGACATGCCTGAGATTTCATCCAGGAATGGAGAAAAGAGTAAGTCCAAAAATGTAGGTGTGAAGGTCCATGGGAGAAGGAATTAAATTGCTTAATATTTTCACACTATCAGGTCTTGCTCATTTGTTGTAAGTTAGTAGAATTTTTTTGTGTTAAAAGTTTGCATTTAGAAGGCATTACCTGGCTACCATGTGGAGAACGGATTGGAAGGGAGCAAGAATACATTAAGGGAGACCCTGAGGAGTGATCAGTAATCTTGGTGAAAGATGATGGAAGTCTGGAGGAGAGTGATAGCATAAGAATTGAAAGGAGTGGACAGGAGTGCAGGCCCTTGAGATATAAACATAAATATGCAACAACAAACTGCTTATGAATTCAGTAACACTTTTACATGTTCGTGTTTATTATATCAGCATTCATACACATTTGAAAAATATTAAAATGCTTTGTGGTGGTTTGGGTCGCTACCAAGATGGGATTAAACACAAGGATTTTATTAGGGGCAACAGCCCCCAAGGAAAGGAAATAGAGAGAGGGTGGGGCAGCCTGGGAGAGCCATGACATCCCCATGCAAGTTTGACCTGTAGTGAGGGGTTTAGGGAGATTGGGTGGCAGCATCCTAGCATGCAGGGTAGGCATTGAGGGGTCCTTGGACCAAAGGTCCACAAAGGAGGCCTATCTCCCAGGAATGGGCCTGCCCTAGTACTCCCACTGTGCTCAGCTCCATGCACAGACGGTGTATTAGTCCGTTCTCACCCTGCTGTAAAGAACTACCTGACACTGGGTAATTTTGTCAAGAAAAGAGGTTTAATCAACTCATAGTTCCACAGGTTTAACAGAAAGCATGAATGTGAAGCCTCAGGAGACTTACAATCATGGTGGAAGGCAAGGGGAAAGCAAGCACCTTCTTCACATGGCAGCAGGAGAGAGAGAGCATGCGAAGAGGGAGGTGCCACACATGTTTAAACTATCAAATCTCATGAGAACTCACTCACTTTCACGAGAATAGCAAGGGTGAAATCTGTCCCCATGATCCAATCACTTTCCATCAGGCCCCTCCTCTGACACGTGGGGATTACAATTTGACATGAGATTTGGGTGGGGACACAGAACCAAACCGTATCAGATGGGTTTCAAAGAACAGTAACTGGGGCCCTCGGTATATCACACTTCTTGTAGGAGGCAGTCTTACATTCTCAAGGCCAGCACACACTTTTTTTTTTTTTTTAAGACAGGGTCTTACTCTGTCACCCAGACTGGAGTACAGTGGTGCGATCTCGGCTCACTTCAACCTCTGCCTTCTGGGATCAAACGATTCTCCTGCCTCAGCCTGCCTAGTAGCTGGGACTACAGGCACCTGCCACTGTGCCTGGCTAATTTTTGTATTTTTAGTAGAGACAGGGTTTCACCATGTTGGCCAGGCTGGTCTCAAACTCCTGACCTCAGGTGATCCACACACCTCAGTGCCCCAGAGTGCTGGGATTACAGGCGTGAACCACCGTGCCCAGTCCACTGCACACTTCTATATTTGCATTTTATTTACTCAGGCTACAGCTTGACCCTGAGGATTTCCTGCAATAACTCTGAGGTTTCTCATCACTTGCAACAACTCAGAGACTCACAAAGAGCTGGGGGATTCTGGAGCAGAATGGGTATATCCCAATGTCTCTCACATCTGTCTTTTCCTGCTTTTTATGTACCTGATATTTCTACACATTCTTCTCTGCTATAAATCTTCTCACATCCAGCATATCAAATTCACGATTCACAAACAATTCTTCTTTGTGTGAAAATGGAAGCCGTTTTTCTGATTTTCCATTCCCTGACTTCTTTTCTCTTCCTCGTCACCCTGTCCTAACTCTACTTTTCTGCCTTGCCAGTTTCCAGCCTGTTATAACCCCTCATGAATGAACTTTTTCCTCTCCTCTCAGCTCTTTTCCTTTCCTCTCCCCCTTTCTCTGGCTCTAGATTTTTGGATAAAGTTAAACTTTTCCACAAAATATTAAAGCTGTGTAACTTCTGCTGGCCTTCCTGGTGCTCTGTAGTCACTTCTTGTTGATAACTTACGGCACGCTCCTCAACAACAGCCTGCATTCGCTGCACTGTCCTTAGAAAACTCAAAAAAAAAAACCCTTCGATTCTGTCTCAGAAGATGGTGTTGTTTCCTACTGTCTAGCCATAGCACAAGAGGTACTTACAGTCTCAGGATCTCAGTGTCCTCATCCTTGAAATGGGCAAATTCAAGTTCAAAGACCATGATGGGGATTAAATGGGCTCTGGGTGCACAATTATCATGGCAGCCTGTGCATATCATTTAGTAAATGTTAATCATTATTACATCTATTAATAAATTAAATTACAGTATTATTATCCTCTTCTAAATCAAACATCAATAAGCCACACATTGTTTAGCAGGCTTTTGGGTTGACATGGCATATTTTGATGATAAAGAAACAAATCTCTTTGTCAATGTGGCTAGTTTGCTTTGCAAGATGAAGCCTCAAAATGTTATCTCATTCTATTATGTCTCTAAGGCTGAGATAGTTGATAAATCACACCCAAACTCAGAAACAAATAATAACCTCATACACATTTTTTCTTTTCAAAAAGTGTTGCTAAAATGCAATGTTCCTGGTCTTTACATTCATGTGGTATGAATAGCAGGAGAGTCTAGTCAGATATTTTACTCTAAGTTCTTTATTTTATGCTTGCATGTTACTTGTTTTATTTTATTTATTTATTTATTTATTTATTTATTTATTTATTTTGGAGAGACAGTCTCACTCTGCCTCAGCCTTCCAAAGTGCTAGGATTCCAGGCATGAGCCACCACGCCCAGCCATATTACTTATTTTAGTTTTGTAAAAAACAAACTTCCTTATTCAGTGTTGGAAACCACAACCATTAAGCTGATTACTACATCAGTTTTTCTGGTACTGCACTAGTCCTACGATAAAAATTAGCTTTTTGTCTTTTTCCTCAGGACCCCCCGTTAAAACCAGACTTTCCTTATTTAGTTTTATGCACCTCTACTTCTCTCAGGCAAGTTTGTTCTACCCTTACAGATTTCTCATTGTCACAAAGAAACAGCAAACATCTACAGGAGAAGGGAAAACGTTGGTAAAGTCATTTGATAAAGCATTGATCCTTCTCAACTGCTTCCATGTTTTGAGTTTGTACTTTGTATCTGGGCTCACAGGTTCAGTTCCGTTCTGGGTCTTGACTCTGAGTCAGAAGTGACACATGCTTCTATTTATTGACACCTCTATTCTACCCATTAGTATTAGTTTCCCAGGGCTGCCATGGCAAAGTATCACAGACACTAGGTGGCTCAAATAACAGAAATTCATCTCATAGTTTTGAAGGCCAGAAGACAGATCAAGGTGCTGCAGGGTTGATGTCTTTTAAGAGCCCTCTCTTTGGCTTGTAGATGGCTGTTTTCTCCCTCTGCCTTCTCATAATTTTCCTTCCGTGTGGTGTTTGTGCCTTCACCTCATCTTCCTGTAAGTACACCAGTCATATTGCATTAGGATTACCCTAATAACCCCATTTTTAAAAGATCCTTTGTCCAGAGCTAGTCACATTCTGAGGTACTGGGAGTTAAGGCTTTTACAGATAAAAATTGGGGGGCACAATTCAGTCCATAACATAATTTTGGAGAAAACCTGGAGGAAATGTTCTTCTGTTAAAAATTAATAGTTGCTGTCTATCAGATAGGGCGTCCAGGCAAGTCACTCAAAGTGTGTATTTGAATGGAGAATCTTTTTTCACAATGAATTGTGGCAAAAGTTTAATGAGACACTTTGATAAAAGTATATAAAGGTTTGTTTTGAATGCAGCAAGACAGTAAAAATAACAGACAATTTGGATCTCAAAAGGAATGCAACAATGCCTGGCATGGAAAAAGAAACTAAATGAATGTTTTATTTGCTAACATAAACATCTTTTCTCTGCTATTTCAATGCTTAGAAAATAAGATAATGACCTGTTTGTGCTGAAGAGATAATGTAGTCTAAATTTCAACCAGGGAAGGACTTGTGCAGAAATGCAGGTACTGACAAACAGATGGTAAAGAGAGCTCTGTTCTGCAATCGGTGTCCTCAGGAACTGAAGAAGAGTCCAGATTCGTTTCAAATCTCCTCACATCCTTTCAGCTGTGGGGCAGCCTTCTTCTGATTGCTTAAAAGGAATCAACCCTAACAAGACATCTGAATATGAAGTTTAATGTCTGCCTCTTCCAGAAATATATTTTGGTATCTCTTTTTGACTGGCGTACTTTCATCTTTGCATCTGTCACTTAGTTGAATACCACACAGTTCTCCTGCAGATTGTTGTTGAAACATAAAACCTAAAAGAGAAAAGAACCTTAGAGACTTAGGCCAATCCTCTCCTTGATTTAAAATTACATACAAGTGTTAGAAAATTAGCTGGAACTCTTTCAACACACGTTTACCAGGAGATTTGCACTACAATTCAACCCTTTCTAGGTGATCTTGGTCATATTACCCTTTATAAGCCTAAGAAGCCCCTTTACCACTCACCATAAAATGGAGATGTATTGCATTTTATGGAAAACAGGTAGGATTTGCATACTGCACAATGTATTTATGTGGGGATGCAGCATTCCCAGAAGATAATCATCATTTAAACAAATAGGGCATGGAATTCTTGCAATGTTTCTGTAAAAATACTTTCTTTGTTCAAAACTATGTTTGATTACTGATTAACATTGCATATAGAGCATCTCTATCCAACAGAACTTTCTGTGATGATGGATATGTTCTATAAAATCTGTACTATCCATACATAATATACAAATTCATATTATACAAATTCAGAGAAGTGAGCCAACCTTGAACATCTAATTCATTCTTTCATTCATCAAACACTTACTGAGAGCCTGATTTGGCTTAGGTAATGTGGGTAGGCCCTGGGAATACAATGGTGAATAAGATACAGCCCCTACCCTCAAGGAACATGTGAGCTAAGAGGAACATGTACAGACAATTAGAATACTAGAGAATGTCTGTAAGCTTTACAGTGGTGGTTACGGGGTCCTGAGGAAAAGTACAGAGACACCCAATCCAGCGAGGGGAGAAGGATCCAGGGTTCAAGAGTTGGAACATGCTATGTACTTCAATTAATTTTTCACCGCAAATGTGGCCTCATCCCCATTTTGCAAATGAAAAAACTTAGTCTCAAAAGCTACTGTGATTTACCCAAGTCCACATGAAATCTACTCAACCAGGTAACTTCAGCAGCAAAAAGCATGTGATCGCTACAGCTGTCCCGAAATACCAATGAACATTTCTTTGAAGAAGCTTTTCAAAATTGTCCATCTTCTGCTTGTTGTTATAAAGAGAAGGAAAAGATTTTCAAGTAAGATAAGAACAGTGAGGCAACTCTGCAGTATACTATATTAACAAATGATTTGTTAGTTAATTGTATATGAAAAGGCATTTTACTTAGAGTTTATTAGATTTTATGTTTGTCATTATTCCATAAAAAATAATAGATATTATTAACTTGGTTAGAAAGCAGTACTTCAACTTAGCCAATTTCTATTCATAGAATAATTTCTGGAAAGTTGAAGGTACCCAGTTTTTCTATATTTCCTCATGAGAATACTTCCAATGACATTACATCTTCGTTTCTGGTCATAGTTCCTAAATCAGATGAATTTTACAATTTTTCCGTGTGTTGTCTAAATCTCCTACATTTAGAGAAACTATAAACAACCCATCCATTGTATAACTCACTAAATGAGACTGAACACTTTGTCAGGATGATTTTTTTTAAGAAGTAAGGGAAATGTTCAATTTATCAAGACGTTTTCCAGGAAAGCATATTTTCTCATCAAGCTGGGCATGTGTGCTGTCTATCATAATATGTTACCAAAAATTATGCAAATGAACTGAAACCTTATCAAACATCTTTGGTTGTGGATTGACCAGAAGTCTAATGCAGAATGGAAAATATACTCTGAAAAACTTGCTGAATGAAAATTTTAATCTCCATCCTCCATTCTCCCTTCCATCTCTCTGTTTTGTTTTTTTTTTTTTTTTGTAAAAATCATGCTGAGATTCAATAGTAACTACATGTAAAAGAATTTGCTTTCTCTCATGTAGTACTTGCGTAAATTCCTAATATTCAGGACATGACACTTGAGGACAAATGTGCTTTGATTCCACCGAACCTGCTTTCCTTTTATACTTGCACTTCTGAGAAGTGAGTTTGTGGGACTCCATTCTTGAGTTTTGCAAATCTATATAATGAAAGAATTGATCAAAACAGATTATTCTTCAATGAGTTCTTAGAAACACAGAGCTATTTTGTAAGAATCTAAAGTTAAACAGAAGCCACAGATAGTGAAGACAGTCTCTGAATGGCAGAATTCAAGTTTCTAAGACAGGAAGGTGGGAAGAGAGGGGATGGAAAAAGAACAAACATTTTTATTTTTGGCACCTATAATGTCAGAAAAGGAAGAGGAAAGGTAGATTAAGTTTGTAACAGTTTCATCATCTGTGAGGCCATAAACTCAGTATTACAGTTATGTAAGAATGCTAGCCATTTATGATGACCTCTCATGGTTCAGTATGGTGGTGGGTTCAGCTAGAAGGTTCTCACCGGGGGTTGCTCATGCAGTTGTAGTCAAAGCGTTGGCATCTGAAAACTCAGCTGGGCTGGGTGTTCCAGAGGGATCCCTCACATTGCTGGCATTTGGCTGGGAGCTTAGGTGGGACTATTAATTTGAGCACAACATGAGCTTGGGCTTCCCTCAGCATGGTGGCTGCATTTACACAAATAGTTTCACAAGAGCAAGTAAGAGACCCAAGTGGAAGCTGCAAAGGTTCCTATCACTTAGCCCTGCAAATGCATCATATCACTTCCACCACCTTCTATTAGTCAAGTAAGTCATTAAGTTCAGACCAGATTCAGAGGGAAACTGATGGGGAATGGAAGAATACATTGCAGAAGAGCATGTGTGAAGGCTGATCTTACATCCATCTTTGGAAAATGCAATTTGTTATAGTCTGGACATACATTTCACATATCTCTTACATGCAAAATGTAATTACTTTGAAAGTCTTATCAGTTCCAAATCCAGATCTTGTCATGAGATCAAGTCCCAAGTGGTTAGGTCTGGGTGTGGTTCCTCAAGCACAACTCCTCGGGGACAGTTCTTTATCTCCTCCTCTGCCGTGTTGCCTCAGCAACCTCTCTGAGGGTGGCACAATGGATAGGGAGAAAGGTGAAGGGGGCCAGAATGTTTGCCTGTAGTACTGTCCTAAGAATATTTTGTACTCCCTGGGCCTGGTAGATGTTTGATCCTGTCCCTTTTTCTGAGGGCACTTTTGTGAAGTCCTTACCCTTTCCTACTGAGCCCCTCTGACTGTGGTTCTTGTTTCTGGGAGGTCCACCCTTCACTGACTCACTCTGTTGGTATCACACTGCCCTCCTAGCCAGTCTTTCTGAGTAAAAATAACAAGTTGTTTCTGGCTTAGTTTAATAAATGACACAGTTTATTTAATCTCTTCTTAGTTCACCCACAGGATTTAGTCAAAATGATAGAGAGGCTTATTTATTTATGGACAAAGAGAAGTGTAACCAGCTATTTTCCTCCGCATTTTCCTACCTCTGGTCCTGGGTGAAATGGTTTTCACTGTAGGAACATGTTTTTCTCCCTGGAGGAGCATGCATTTTACTGGGCATCCAGGAAGTGGCTCAACCCTACAGGGCCTCACATTTCTTAACTCTCAAAGAGGTAAAAGAGTAAATTCTAGAAGACGGGTTTCAAAGTGTTTTCCAAGAAGAAATAAATGTCATGTTAGCTCTATTGGCTCTGGTGCATGAACTTTTACACACTTCCACTCTTCTACTGTTTTGCTAGTTCCAAAACTAAGTGATGATGACCAAAACTAAGTCTTCATTGATCTCTACCCTCAACACTGTATTATTATATTAATGAGGCTGGGCTCATTCCTCATTGTCTTATTTCTTCTCCAGGTGAGGCAGCTGACTGAGGTCCAATTATTATAGACTCAGCTACTTTATTTAATGAAAGTAATTTAATAAATCAGACAAAGTGGAATTTTAAGCCAAAAACACTAAGTCAGATAAAGACAACTAATTTATATTAATAAAATATGCAATCTCTCAAGAAGATAAAACAGGGATGAACATTTAAATACTGATTAACAGCATAAAATACACAAAACAAAGAAATGTATAGAAGTAAAAGGAAAAATAGAAAAAAAAATACGCACACAGTAGGAGACACTCCCGTCAGAGGTTGACATTTCAAGTGATAAAATAATAAAAATCATGTAAGGCATTTTGAAAACAGTTAGTTCAACTGATTTAACAGCCATAAAAATAGAATTTGGATGTCTTGCTCTTTGGCGCCACTCTGCTTAAGTCATGCTGTTCCCTTGGTCGAGAAAGCCCTTTCCTGCCGTCTCCATTTACTTATTTTTAAGTCCATCTTCAAATGCTGGTTTCTCAGGGGTGCCTTCTCCCCAGTAAGATTAAGCACAGCATCTTACATATCCCTGTGTCCTGGACTTATTTTATTGTGCTTTCTAGTGTCTCTGGTTATTTCCTATCTGGTTTCTCATAGATCATGAGGGCAACAGTCATATTCCCATCTTTGCATCCCCAATATTCAGCACATTGCATGGTGGCTGTGGGTCTCTCTCTTTCATCAATGGAGGTGAGGACTATTTTGGAAAAACTAGAGTATGCTCAGTAGCTAGACCATTGAGCCAATAGCAGGCCCATCTATATTAAGATGATTTAGTTCCTTCTCAAAACAGCCAAATTATCTGAAGGGCTCTATTATTTCCCATAGAAGGAAATGGCATTAGAGAGAAAAATCAAAAGCAATCAAGTGTAGAAAGTAATGGGTTCAAGATATTTAAAGACTGGAATTGTCAAGGAAAAGATAAATTTTCGGCCCAGCAACAAAGCAAAGCATTTTCCTCTTCCTGACTATAACACAGCATCCAGACAAGCTACTCAGCCGGCCTCTACCTCACATGCCAGTGTGGTTTGAGGTGTGCCCACCCACACCCACTTCCCAGGAGCTGTGTTGTGGCAACTGAGAACTAGCTGAGCTCAGCCGCACTGCTGCACCCGAGGAAATGGAGCAGAGAGGCCTGGTGGTGCATGTGTTGGGCTTATATCCTGCCCTTTCACAAGAGCAGCCTGAAGCCAAAATGTGGGTGGCGAGTGGTCTTCTGAAGACTTTCTAATCTCATTTAGCACCTTGGTTTTGGAAGGGTTTCTGAGAGGCAACTTGTCACTGTGACTAGGAGGGAAGATTTATCTGCTTAAGTTGGTCCATGTCTAATTCTGCCTCCCAACATAGGAACTCTCTGTTAACTCGATCTCCTTATTTTGTCATAGTGGTGACAGATGGGAATTTTTATGAATAGTTTTACCAAGAAACAGATACAAAGTAAAATAAAAACAAACAAGGGAAGCATGATAGTGAGAAGCAACTGAATGTATTTTAATCATTGGTTCATTTAAGAAATATTCTTGGAGGGCCTACTTGTGATAAACTCTTCTTAGGGTTGTCTGTGAAAACTTTTCAGAAAGGTAACATCAGAGATGGCTCGTAGATGACCACCAGCCGAAGGAGGAAGGGGGTCACATAGCAGGTTTTCTAGGCAGAGAGTACAGCGTGTACAAGAATGCATGAAAGAGCATGGCGTGCTTCATGAAATGGTAAGGAATTTGGTGTTTTGGTATAGACAAAATGAAAGAAGTTGGTGAGGGAAACGGATTGAAGAATCAGGTCCCAACCAAATCCCAAATCCCATTTTTGGGATGAGTTCGGCTTTATGATTTTCTATTCTTCTTTAACTGAGATACAGACTCCCATGGGGAGCACAAAATGTTATATGCAAGCCACAAAATACTCGTGACTTCCCTGTAGAATTCTCGGGTACATGTGAGTATTTGGGGGATCTCTAAAAGTTTGATCACATACATACACAAGAAAAATAATCAGACTAGAATCTTCTCCGTGTTAATCAACCTTTCTTAGAAAAGTTCAAATTAGGCTGAGTGTGGTGGCTCACGCCTGTAGTCTCAGCACTTTGGGAGGCCCAGGTGGGCAGATTGCTTGAACTCAGGAGTTTGATACCAGCTTAGGCCACTTGGCAAATCCTTATCTCTACACAAAATACAATAATTAGCTAAGCATGGTGGTGCATGTCTACAGTCCCAGATACTCAGGAGGCTATGGTGAGAGGATCACTTGAGACCAGGAGGTAGTGGCTGCTGTGAACCATGATTGAACCACAGCACTCCAGACTGGGTGACAGAGCAAGACCCTGTCTCAAAAGAAAAAAAAATCTAGATTATATGCAGTACTAATTAAAAAAAATTGTTACTCTTGTGTTATTGGTGTGGAGCGGAATATGACATAGAGTAATTTAAGTTAATACAAAAAGTTTACCCTAGGTTTGAGTACAAATTATGCAAACATTGCTAGTTTGTGTGGCTAGAAATTGTCCAAGAAAAAAATGAGCAAGCTGGTGTATTTGATTTCATAGTGATTCTATGCCTTTATTTTAAAAAACATAGTTTTAAAATTTTTTATAAGCAATGATTTATTTTATAAGTAAGATTTTCACCTTGCAATTCAATGTCTGTTTATTAGTTTGGGTCACAATAAAAAGCATTGCCTTTAAAAAGCCATTCATCCTCCTGCCACATTTTATTTTAAGCCTAGACATAGATTGGTGGTTAAAAAGAGAAGTTTGAAACATTAGGTTGAAGCCAATGAAAATAAACACAATGAAAGAAATTCAGAACAATCTGAAATCATTAAGGGTTGTGACAGACATGGCACAGTCTCTGAGGTTGCCTCCGGTGAACCCGAACATGAAGTAAATGATAGGTCTCCCCTCAAACCCAAACAGTGAAGCAGAAACAGTCCATCTAAAAGGCGGAAAAGAGATTTATATTCTTATCCGAAAACATGGATTTACTTCCTGGGAAATGCAAGGAAACTAAAACGTGATTCCTGTGTGAGAAAGCCCTGAGCAATAATTGCACGAACCAATCACTCCTGAGATGACATTTAAAAATCAGTCATGTATAAACCAGTTCGATCCTGGAGCCACATAGTCTGATTTTCACAGCAAAAAGGTAATTTTTTAATTACCTTAAATATATTTAAAAATAATATATTTAATATATTATATTTAATAATTTAATTGGTCACTCAATGGACCATTGAAGAGGGAGTCCATTCTTTTTTATGTTTTCACTTTTTATTAGGGTCAGAACATTTAACATGAGATCTGCCTTCTTAATGAATTTTTATTAAGTACAATACAGTATTATTTTTAACTTTAGATACAATATTGGTTAGCAGATCTCTAGAATTCTTTATTTTGTATAACTGAAACTCTATGGCTGTTGAAAAGCAACTCCTTGTTTTTCTCTTTTCCAGCTCCTGGCAACCACCATTCTACTTTCTGTTTCTATGAGTTTGACTATTTTAGATACCTTAAGAAAGTGGAATCATGCAGTATTTGTTCTTCTGTGGCTAAGATATTTCACTTAACATAATGTCTTCCAGATTCATCCATCTTGTCACCTATGGCAAGATTTCCTTCTTTTTTAAGGCCAAATAAGATTTCATCACATATTCCACAATTGGTTTATCCATTCATCATTGATGGACATTTAGATTATTTTCACATGTTGGCTATTGTGAATAACGCTACAATGAATGTGACAATGCAGATATCTCTTTGAAATCCTGTTTTTATTTCCTTCGGATGTATACTCAGAAGTGAGATAGGTGGATCCTGTGGCAATAATATTTTTTATTTTTTGATGAACCATTTTCCTTATTCAGGTCCTTATTCAGGTCCTTTGCCCATTTTTAATTAGGTCATTATGGGTTTTTTGTTTTTTGTATTGATTTGTAGGAGTTTCTTATAATATTTTTGATATTAGTCGATCATCAGATATATGACTTGCAAATATTTTCTCCCATTCTGTAGGTTGCCCTTCATTCTGTTGGTTGCTTCCTTTGCTGTGCAGAAGCTTTTTAGTTTGATGTAGTTTCACTTGTCTAATTTTGATTTAGTTGCTTGTGCTTTTGGTGTCATATTCAAGAAATCATTGCCAAGCCCAATGTCATGAAGATTTTGACCTATGTTTTCTTCTAAGAGTTTTACAGTTCCAGGTCCTATGTTTAAATCTATTTTGAGTTGATTTTTATATATAGTGCAAGATAATGGTTCTATTTCATTCTTTTGCATGGGGATATCTAGTTTTTGCAATACTGTTTGTTGAAATGATTGTCCTTTCCCCATTGTGTATTTTTTCACCCTTGTCAAAGATCAATTGACCATTGATGCATGGGTATATTTCTAGGCTCTATATTCTGTTCTATTTGGTCTACATGTCTGTTTTTACACCAGTAGCATACTGTTTTAATTACTATAACTTTGAGATAGCCACACAGGCTTTGAAATAGCCACGCATTGGCTCATGCCTGTAACCCCAGCACTTTGGGAGGCCGAGTGGGGTGGATCACGAGGTCAGGAGATCGAAACTATCCTGGCCAACATGGTGAAACCCTGTCCCTACTAAAAACACAAAAATTAGCTGGGCGTGGTGGAGCGTGCCTGTAATCCCAGCTACTCAGGAGGCTGAGGCAGGAGAATCGCTTGAACCAGGTAGTCGGAGGTTGCAGTGAGCCGAGATTGCGCTGCTGCAGTCCAGCCTGTCAACAGAGCGAGACTCCGTCTCAAAAATATAAAAAAGAAAAAAGAAATAGCCACACAGTAATAGTGGGGGACTTCACTACCTCCACTGACAGTGTTAGACAGATCATCAAGGCAGAAAATTGACAAATTCTGAACTTAAATTCAATACTTGAACAATAGAGCCTAATAGACGTCTACAGAACACTCCATCCATCAACCACAGAATACATTCTTCTTACCTGCACATGAAACATATTCCACGATCAACCACATGCTTGGCGATAAAGCGAGTCTCAATAAATTTTAAAAAATGAAATTATACCAACCATACTTTCAGACTACAGTGGAATTGAAATAGAAATCAATACCAAGAAGACCTTCCAAACCATATGATAACTTGGAAATTCAACAATTCGCTCCTGAATGACTTTTGGGTAAATAACTAAATTAAGGCAAACATAAAAAAATTCTTTGAAATAAATAAAAACAGAGACACAACATAACAAAACCTCCAGCACAGCAAAAGCAGTGTTCTGGGGAAAGTTTATAGCACTTAACACCTACCTCAAAATGTTAGAAAGATATCAAATTAACAATGTAACATCACACCTGGAAGAATAAACTAACCCCAAAGTTAGCAGAAGAAAAGAAATAACTAAAATCAGAGCAAAACTGGACAAAATTGAGACCCAAAAATCCACACAAAGAATCAATGAAACCAAAAGTTGGTTCTTTGAAAGGATAAATACAATCAGGAGACTGCTAGCTAGATTAACAAAGAAAAAGAGAGAAGATCCAAATAAGCACAATCAGAAATGACAAAGGTGATATTACAGTGGGTCCCATAGAAATACAAAAGATCTTCAGAGGCTATTATGAGTGCCTCTATGCATACAAACTAGAAAATCTAGAGAACATGGATAAATTCCTGAAAACTCATAACCTCCCAAGATTAAATCAGGAAGAAATTGAAACATGGAACAGACCAACGCTGAATTCCAAAATTGAATCAGTAGAAAACAAAAACCCCTACCAACTGAAAGAAGCCCCAGACTAGATGCATTCAAAGCCAAATTCTACCAGCTGTACAAAGAAGAGCTGATACAAATTCTACTGAAATTATTCCAAAAAAAAAAAAACTGAGGAAGGACCGTTTCCTAATTCATTCTATGAAGCCAACATTCCCCTGATACCAAAACCTGGTAAAGACACATGAAAAAAGAAACTATAGGCCAATATTTCTGATGAATGCAGACACAAAAATCACCAAAAAATACTAGCAAACCAAATCCAGTTGCACATCAAAAAGTTAATTCACCATGATCAAGTAGGCTTCATTCCTGAGATGCAAGGTTGGTTCAACATATGCACATCAATAAATGTGATTCACGACATAAATACAATTAAAAACAAAAGCCATATGATCATCTCAATAGACCCAGAACAAACTTTTGATAAAATCCAACATCCCTTCATGTTAAAAACCCTCAAGAAACTAGGCACTGAAGGAACATGGCTCAAAATATTAAGAGCCATCTGTGACAAACCCACAGCCAGCATCACACTGAATGGGCAAAAACTAGAAGCATGAAAACAGGACATCTTTTATGTATTTGTGTCTTCTTCAATTTATTTCTTTTACTGTTTTCATTTTCAAGTTTTTAGTGTAACGACCTTTTACCTCATTTAAATGTATTTCTAAATATTTTATGTTTTTCTGATGCTATTATAAATGGGATTTTTCCTTGATTTCCTTTTCAGCTATGTTGGTGTAAGAAATGGAGCTAATTTTCATATGTTGACTTTGTATTCTGCACTTTACTGAATTTGCTAATTAGTTCTAATAGTTGTTTTGTGTGTGGAGTCTTTAGAGCCTTCTATATATAAGATCATGTCATCTGCCAACAGAGATAATTTTACTTTTTACTTTTTCCTACTTTACTTTTTCCAAATTTTACTTTTTCCTGATTTGCATGCCTTGTATTTCTTTTTCTTGTTTGATTGCTCTTGCTAGTACTTTCAGAACTATGTAGAATAAAAGTAATGATAGCAGGAATCCTTGCCTCCTACTCAGCAGGAATCCTTGCCTTCTACCTGGTCTTACAGGAAAAGCTTTCAGTTTTTTCCTCACTGACTATAATGTTAGCTGTGGGCTTTTCATAAATGGCCTTTCTTGTGTTGACAAAATTTCTTTCTGTACCTATTCAGTTGAGAGGTTTTATTATTATTATTATTATAAATACATGCTGAACTTTTTCAAGTGATTTTTCTGCATCTATTGCAATGATCATGTGGTTTTTATTTTTCATTCTTAACCTAATTTTACACCTCAAGGAATCAGAAAAATAAGAGCAAACCAAACCGAAAGTTTGTAGAAGGAAAAAATACATATTACGGTAGAAATAAATGAAATAGAGAAGAAAAAACTATTTAAAAAATCAACAAAACGCCGGGCATGGTGGCTCAAGCCTGTAATCCCAGCACTTTGGGAGGCCGAGATGGGCGGATCACGAGGTCAGGAGATCGAGACCATCCTGGCTAACATGGTGAGCCAATCTCTACCTAAAAAAATACAAAAACTAAGCTGAGGCTGAGGAGTGGCCAGGCGCCTGTAGTCCCAGCTACTTGGGAGGCTGAAGCAGGAGAATCGTGTGAACCCAGGAGGCGGAGCTTGCAGTGAGCTGAGATCCGGCCACTGCACTCCAGCCTGGGCGATAGAGCGAGACTCTGCCTCAAAAAAAAAAAAAAAAAAAAATCAACAAAACTACTAATACTTCTTTTTTTGGAAAAAATACACAAAATCAACAAACTCTTAGCTAGATAAAGAAAAAATTATGGATGAATCAAATAAATTAAATGAGAAATAAAAAGAGAGTATCACAATTGATACATCAGAAATTTAAAAAGATCATAAGGGACTACTATAAAAAATTAAATGCAAACAAATTAGATAACCTAGAAGAAATGGATACATTCCTAGAACCATATAACCTATCAAGACAGAATCAAGAAGAAATGAAAAGCCTGAACAGAACAAGAATAAATAGAAAGTTGAAGTAGTAATAAAAAAAAACCTTCCAACAAAGGAAAGCTCAGGGCCAGGTAGATTCATGGCTGAATTCTATCAAATATTCAAATAATAACTGGTGATAATTATTTTTTAAATTCTTTCAGAAAAATAGAAGTAGAGGTAATACTTTCAAACTGTTTTATGAGACTGCTTCACCCTCATACAAAAGCCAAATGAGGACACAAGAAAAAAAGAAAACTACAGACCAATATCCCTAATGAAGATAGATGTAAAAATCCCTAACAAAATACTAGCAAACTGAATCCAACAGCATATCAACAACATGCAGACTGGGAAAAACAGTTGCAAACAATGCATCCAACAAAGGACTAATTCCAGAATTCACAAGGATCTCAAACAACTGAAATATATATATATAATATATATATAGAGAGAGAGAGAGAAAGAGAGAGATATACCCCCATTAAAAGTGTGCAAAGCACATGAACAGACATTTGCAAAGGAAGACATACAAATGACCAACAAGTATATGAAAAAATGCTCAATACCACTAATCATTAGAGAAATGGAAATTAAAACTGCAAGGAGATACCATCTTACAGTAGCCAGAACGGCCATTATTAAAGAGTCAAGAAACAACTGATATTGGAGAGAATGTAGAGAAAAGGGAATATTTATACACTGCTGGTGGGAATGCAAATTAGTAAAACCTCTATGGAAAGCAGGATGAAGATTTCTCAGAGGATTAAAAACAGATCTACCATTCAATCCAGCAATTCCTCTTCTTGGTATATACCAAAATGAAAAGAAATGATTACATAAAAATGATAACTGCACCTATATGTTTATCTCAGCACTATTCATAATAGCAAAGATACAGAATCAATCTATGTGTCCAGCAATGAATGATGGGATAAATAATATGTGAGATATATGTGTGTGTGTGTATATATGTCTGTGTGTGCATGTATGTATATCACATGAAATACCACACAACCATAACAAAGAATGAAATAATGTGTTTTGCTGCAATATGGATAGAACTAGAGGCTGCTGTCTTAAGCAAAATAACTCAGAAAGTCAAATACCACATGTTCCTACTTATAAGTGGGAGGTAAATTATGTCCACACATTGACATAGAGAGTAGAATAATAGATTTTGGCAACTCAGAAGGGTGGGAGGGAGAGGGATGAGAAATTACTTAATGGGTACAATGTACACCATTGAGGTGATGTCTACACTAAAAGCCCAAACTTCACCATTATGCAATATATCCATGTGACAAAACAACATTCATACCCTCAGATTCATTTTTAAAATAAAAGAAATGATGTGGGGGATTTACTATCGAAACAGAGTAAATTTTAAAAAGTAAAAAATACTGCTTTTCAGAATTCTACGTAAATACATTTGAAAACATACATATGAGGGATACACTCCTAGGATAATACAATTCTCCAGAATTGATTCTTCTAAAAGGAGAAAGCTTGAACAAAACAACTTTCTCAGACAAAATACTAGAGAAATTATAAAAAAAAAAAAACCTACAAATATGCATCAGGACCAGGTAGTTTCACAGAGGAAAGCGTGCCAACTTTTCAAAGACCAGATAATCTCAGTCCTGTTGAAATTCTTGCTAGGCATAGAATAAAGGTGAAAACCTTCCCCACTTCTTTTATAAAGTAAGTGTAATTTTGATATCTATATTTTATACTTTATAAAGAATAGTAGGCTGAGTGGAATGGCTCATGTCTATAATCCCAGCATTTTGGGAGGTCAAGGTAGGAGGATCATTTGAGCCCAGGAGTTTAAGACCAGCCTGGACAACATAGTGAGACTCCGTCTCTACTCTGGGCATGATGGTGTGTGACTGTAGGCCCAGCTACTCAGGAAGCTAAGGAGGGAGGATCGCTTGAGCCGGGTAATCGAGACTGTAGTGAGTTATGATCACACGTCTGCACTCGAGCCTAGGCAACAGGGTGAGACCCTGTCTCAAAAAAAAAAAAAAAAAAAAGAAGTTAACATACAAAAATGAAAGCTATATGCCAATACTGTTCAAATGTTGATGCAAAACTAGAAAAAGATTAGCAAGCTGAATTTATCAGCATGTTAATGAGTGGCATATCATGACTAAGAGGAATTTATTTCCAGAATACAAGGATCATTCAATATAAAGGAATTTATGAATTTAATTAACCATATTAATAGTCTAATGGAAAAATTATTTTAGTATCTCCAAACATGCAGAGAGATCTTTGAGAAAAACCTTAACATCCATTTCTGATGAAAACACTC